>NC_091469.1:308026458-308336324 GCF_036971445.1 Narcine bancroftii | reverse complement strand
TGAGAGGCGGGGAATCAGATATGGGGAAACAGAGGCGGGGAATCAGAGACGGGGAAACAGAGGCGGGGAATCAGATATGGGGAATCAGAGGTGGGGAATCAGAGGTTGCGAATCAGAGGAAGGGAATCGGAGGTGGGGAATCAGAGGCGGGGAATCAGAGGCAGGGAATCAGATGTGCGGAATCAGAGATGGTGAATCAGAGGCGGGGAATCAGAGGCGGGGAATCAGAGGCAGGGAATAAGAGGCCGGGAATCAGAGGCGGGGAATCAGATATGGGGAATCAGAGGTGGGGAATCAGAGGCAGGGAATCAGATGTACGGAATCAGAGATGGGAAATCAGAGGCAGAGAATCAGAATCAGAAGCGGGGAATAAGAGGCCGGGAATCAGAGGTGGGGAATCAGATTCCGGGAATCAGAGATGGGGAATCAGAGGCAGGGAATGAGATATTGGGAATCAGAGGCGGGGAATCAGAAGCAGGGAAACAGAGGCGGGGAATCAGATATGGGGAATCAGAGTTTGGGAATCAGAGGCAGGGAATCAGAGGTGGGGAATCAGAGGCAGGGAATCAGATGCGGGGAATCAGAGGCGGGGAATCAGAGCTGGGGAATCAGAGGCGGGGAATCAGAGTTGGGGAATCAGAGGCCGGGAATTAGATATGGGGAAACAGAGGAGGGGAATCAGAGCGGGGAAACAAAGGTGGGGAATCAGATATGGGGAATCAGAGGTGGGGAATAAGTTGCAGGGAAGCAGAGGCCAGGTATCAGAGCTGGGGAATAAGAGGCGGGGAATCTGAGTTGGGGTATCAGAGGCGGGGAATCAGATATGGGGAAACAGAGGCGGGGGATCAGAGGTGGGGAAAAAGAGGCGGGGAATCAGATATGGGGAATCAGATGTGGGGAATCAGAGGCAGGGAATCAGATGTGCGGAATCAGAGGCGGGGAATCAGAGGCAGGGAATCAAACACGGGGAATGAGAGACGGGGAATCATAGCTGGGGAATCAGAGGCGGGGAATCAGAGTTGGGGAATCAGAGGCGGTGAATCAGATATGGGGAAAGAGAGGCGGGAAATCAGAGGCGGGGAAACAGAGGCGGGGAATCAGATATGGGGAATCAGAGTCCGGGAATCAGAGATGGGGAATCAGAGGCGGGGAATGAGATATGGGGAATCAGAGGCGGGGAATCAGAGGCAGGGAATCAGATGTGCGGAATCAGAGATGGGGAATCAGAGTCCGGGAATCAGAGATGGGGAATCAGAGGCGGGGAATGAGATATAGGGAATCAGAGGTGGGGAATCAGAGGCGGGGAAACAGATGCTGGGAATCAGATATGGGGAATCAGAGGTGGCGACTCAAAGGCGCTGAATCAGAGATGGGAAATCAGAGGCGGGGAATCAGAGGCAGGGAATCAAACACGGGGAATCAGAGGCGGGGAATCAGAGTTGGGGAATCAGAGGCGGGGACTCAGATATTGGGGAAACAGAGGCGGGGAATCAGAGGCGGGGAAACAGAGGCGGGGAATCAGATATGGGGAATCAGAGGTGGGGAATCAGAGGTTGCGAATCAGAGGCAGGGAATCAGAGGCGGGGAATCAGAGGCGGGGAATGAGTGGCAGGGAATCAGATATGCGGAATCAGAGATGGGGAATCAGAGGCAGGGAATCAGAGGCGGGGAATCAGAGGCAGGGAATCAGAGGCCGGGAATCAGAGGCGGGGAATCAGATATGGGGAATCAGAGGTGGGGAATCAGAGGCAGGGAATCAGATGTGCGGAATCAGAGATGGGGAATCAGAGGCAGAGAATCAGAATCAGAAGCGGGGAATAAGAGGCCGGGAGTCAGAGGTGGGGAAACAGAGTCCGGGAATCAGAGATGGGGAATCAGAGGCGGGGAATGAGATATTGGGAATCAGAGGCGGGGAATCAGAGGCAGGGAAACAGAGGCGGAGAATCAGATATGGGGAATCAGAGATGGCGAATCAAAGGCGTTGAATCAGAGATGGGGAATCAGAGGCGGGGAATCAGAGGCTGGGAATCAGAGTTGGGGAATCAGAGGCGGGGAATCAGATATGGGGAAACAGAGGTGGGGAATCAGAGGTGGCGAATCAAAGGTTGTGAATCAGAGATGGGGAATCAGAGACGGGGAATCAGAGGCAGGGAAACAAACACGGGGAATCAGAGGCGGGGAATCAGAGCTGGGGAATCAGAGGCGGGGAATCAGAGATGGGGAATCAGAGGCGTGGAATCAGATATGGGGAAACCGAGGCGGGGAATCAGAGGCGGGGAATCAGAGGCAGGGAATCAGAGGTCGGGAATCAGAGGCGGGGAATCAGATATGGGGAATCAGAGGTTGGGAATCAGAGGCAGGGAATCAGATGTGCGGAATCAGAGGTGGGGAATCAGAGTCCGGGAATCAGAGATGGGGAATCAGAGGCGGGGAATGAGATATTGGGAATCAGAGGCGGGGAATCAGAGGCAGGGAAACAGAGGCGGAGAATCAGATATGGGGAATCAGAGATGGCGAATCAAAGGCGTTGAATCAGAGATGGTGAATCAGAGGCGGGGAATCAGAGGCGGGGAATCAGAGTTGGGGAATCAGAGGCGGGGAATCAGATATGGGGAAACAGAGGTGGGAAATCAGAGGCGGGGAAACAGAGGTGGGGAATCAGATATGGGGAATCAGAGGTGGGGAATCAGATATGGGGAAACAGAGGCGGGGAATACGAGGCAGGAAACACAGGCGGGGAATAAGATATGGGGAATCAGAGGTGGGGAATCAGTGGTTGGGAATCAGAGGCAGGGAATCGGATATGGGGAATCAGAGGTGGGGAATCAGTGGTTGGGAATCAGAGGCAGGTAATCAGAGGCGGGGAATCAGAGGCGGGGAATCAGAGGCGGGGAATCAGAGGCAGGGAATCAGATGTGCGGAATCAGAGATGGGGAATCAGAGTCCGGGAATCAGAGATGGGGAATCAGAGGCGGGGAATGAGATATGGGGAATCAGAGGCGGGGAATCAGAGGCGGGGAAGCAGTTGCGGGGAATCAGATATGGGGAATCAGAGGTGGCGAATCAAAGGCGGTGAATCAGAGATGGGGAATCAGAGGCGGGGAATCAGAGGCAGGGAATCAAACACGGGGAATCAGAGGCGGGGAATCAGAGTTGGGGAATGAGAGGCGGGGAATCAGATATGGGGAAACAGAGGCGGGGAATCAGAGGCGGGGAAACAGAGGCGGGGAATCAGATATGGGGAATCAGAGGTGGGGAATCAGAGGTTGCGAATCAGAGGAAGGGAATCAGAGGTGGGGAATCAGAGGCGGGGAATCAGAGGCAGGGAATCAGATGTGCGGAATCAGAGATGGTGAATCAGAGGCGGGAAATCAGAGGCGGGGAATCAGAGGCAGGGAATCAGAGGCCGGGAATCAGAGGCGGGGAATCAGATATGGGGAATCAGAGGTGGGGAATCAGAGGCAGGGAATCAGATGTACGGAATCAGAGATGGGGAATCAGAGGCAGAGAATCAGAATCAGAAGCGGGGAATAAGAGGCCGGGAATCAGAGGTGGGGAATCAGATTCCGGGAATCAGAGATGGGGAATCAGAGGCGGGGAATGAGATATTGGGAATCAGAGGCGGGGAATCAGAAGCAGGGAAACAGAGGCGGGGAATCAGATATGGGGAATCAGAGGTTGGGAATCAGAGGCAGGGAATCAGAGGTGGGGAATCAGAGGCAGGGAATCAGATGCGGGGAATCAGAGGCGGGGAATCAGAGCTGGGGAATCAGAGGCGGGGAATCAGAGTTGGGGAATCAGAGGCCGGGAATTAGATATGGGGAAACAGAGGAGGGGAATCAGAGCGGGGAAACAGAGGCGGTGAATCAGATATGGGGAATCAGAGGTGGGGAATAAGTTGCAGGGAAGCAGAGGCCAGGTATCAGAGCTGGGGAATAAGAGGCGGGGAATCTGAGTTGGGGTATCAGAGGCGGGGAATCAGATATGGGGAAACAGAGTCGGGGGATCAGAGGTGGGGAAACAGAGGCAGGGAATCAGATATGGGGAATCAGATGTGGGGAATCAGAGGCAGGGAATCAGATGTGCGGAATCAGAGATGGGGTATCAGAGGCTTGGAATCAGAATCAGAAGCGGGGAATCAGAGGCAGGGAAACAAACACGGGGAATCAGAGGCGGGGAATCAGAGCTGGGGAATCAGAGGCGTGGAATCAGATATGGGGAAACAGAGGCGGGCAATCAGAGGCGTGGAATCAGAGGCAGGGAATCAGAGGTCGGGAATCAGAGGCGGGGAATCAGATATGGGGAATCAGAGGTGGGGAATCAGAGGCAGGGAATCAGATGTGCGGAATCAGAGGTGGGGAATCAGAGTCCGGGAATCAGAGATGGGGAATCAGAGGCGGGGAATGAGATATTGGGAATCAGAGGCGGGGAATACGAGGCGGGAAACACAGGCGGGGAATCGGATATGGGGAATCAGAGGTGGGGAATCAGTGGTTGGGAATCAGAGGCAGGGAATCGGATATGGGGAATCAGAGGTGGGGAATCAGTGGTTGGGAATCAGAGGCAGGTAATCAGAGGCGGGGAATCAGAGGCGGGGAATCAGAGGCAGGGAATCAGATGTGCGGAATCAGAGATGGGGAATCAGAGTCCGGGAATCAGAGATGGGGAATCAGAGGCGGGGAATGAGATATGGGGAATCAGAGGCGGGGAATCAGAGGCGGGGAAGCAGTTGCGGGGAATCAGATATGGGGAATCAGAGGTGGCGAATCAAAGGCGGTGAATCAGAGATGGGGAATCAGAGGCGGGGAATCAGAGGCAGGGAATCAAACACGGGGAATCAGAGGAGGGGAATCAGAGTTGGGGAATGAGAGGCGGGGAATCAGATATGGGGAAACAGAGGCGGGGAATCAGAGGCGGGGAAACAGAGGCGGGGAATCAGATATGGGGAATCAGAGGTGGGGAATCAGAGGTTGCGAATCAGAGGAAGGGAATCAGAGGTGGGGAATCAGAGGCGGGGAATCAGAGGCAGGGAATCAGATGTGCGGAATCAGAGATGGTGAATCAGAGGCGGGGAATCAGAGGCGGGGAATCAGAGGCAGGGAATCAGAGGCCGGGAATCAGAGGCGGGGAATCAGATATGGGGAATCAGAGGTGGGGAATCAGAGGCAGGGAATCAGATGTACGGAATCAGAGATGGGGAATAAGAGGCAGAGATTCAGAATCAGAAGCGGGGAATAAGAGGCCGGGAATCAGAGGTGGGGAATCAGATTCCGGGAATCAGAGATGGGGAATCAGAGGCAGGGAATGAGATATTGGGAATCAGAGGCGGGGAATCAGAAGCAGGGAAACAGAGGCGGGGAATCAGATATGGGGAATCAGATATGGGGAATCAGAGGTGGGGAATCAGAGGCAGGGAATCAGATGTGCGGAATCAGAGATGGGGAATCAGAGGCAGAGAATCAGAATCAGAAGCGGGGAATAAGAGGCCGGGAATCAGAGGTGGGGAAACAGAGTCCGGGAATCAGAGATGGGGAATCAGAGGCGGGGAATGAGATATTGGGAATCAGAGGCGGGGAATCAGAGGCAGGGAAACAGAGGCGGAGAATCAGATATGGGGAATCAGAGATGGCGAATCAAAGGCGTTGAATCAGAGATGGGGAATCAGAGGCGGGGAATCAAAGGCGGGGAATCAGAGTTGGGGAATCAGAGGCGGGGAATCAGATATGGGGAAACAGAGGTGGGGAATCAGAGGCGGGGAAACAGAGCTGGGGAATCAGATATGGGGAATCAGAGGTGGCGAATCAAAGGTTGTGAATCAGAGATGGGGAATCAGAGGCGGGGAATCAGAGGCAGGGAAACAAACACGGGGAATCAGAGGCGGGGAATCAGAGCTGGGGAATCAGAGGCGGGGAATCAGAGTTGGGGAATCAGAGGCGTGGAATCAGATATGGGGAAACAGAGGCGGCGAATCAGAGATGGGGAATCAGAGGCAGAGAATCAGAATCAGAAGCAGGGAATAAGAGGCCGGGAATCAGAGGTGGGGAAACAGAGTCCGGGAATCAGAGATGGGGAATCAGAGGCGGGGAATGAGATATTGGGAATCAGAGGCGGGGAATCGGAGGCAGGGAAACAGAGGCGGAGAATCAGATATGGGGAATCAGAGATGGCGAATCAAAGGCGTTGAATCAGAGATGGGGAATCAGAGGCGGGGAATCAGAGGCGGGGAATCAGAGTTGGGGAATCAGAGGCGGGGAATCAGATATGGGGAAACAGAGGTGGGGAATCAGAGGCGGGGAAACAGAGGTGGGGAATCAGATATGGGGAATCAGAGGTGGCGAATCAAAGGTTGTGAATCAGAGATGGGGAATCAGAGGCGGGGAATCAGAGGCAGGGAAACAAACACGGGGAATCAGAGGCGGGGAATCAGAGCTGGGGAATCAGAGGCGGGGAATCAGAGTTGGGGAATCAGAGGCGTGGAATCAGATATGGGGAAACAGAGGCGGGGAATCAGAGGCGGGGAATCAGAGGCAGGGAATCAGAGGTCGGGAATCAGAGGCGGGGAATCAGATATGGGGAATCAGAGGTGGGGAATCAGAGGCAGGGAATCAGATGTGCGGAAACAGAGGTGGGGAATCAGAGTCCGGGAATCAGAGATGGGGAATCAGAGGCGGGGAATGAGATATTGGGAATCAGAGGCGGGAAATCAGAGGCAGGGAAACAGAGGCGGAGAATCAGATATGGGGAATCAGAGGTGGCGAATCAAAGGCGGTGAATCAGAGATGGGGAATCAGAGGCGGGGAATCAGAGGCAGGGAATCAAACACGGGGAATCAGAGGCGGGGAATCAGAGTTGGGGAATCAGAGGCGGGGAATCAGAGGCGGGGAATCAGAGTTGGGGAATCAGAGGCGGGGAATCAGATATGGGGAAACAGAGGTGGGAAATCAGAGGCGGGGAAACAGAGGTGGGGAATCAGATATGGGGAATCAGAGGTGGGGAATCAGAGGTTGGGAATCAAACACGGGGAATGAGAGACGGGGAATCATAGCTGGGGAATCAGAGGCGGGGAATCAGAGGCGGGGAAGCAGAGGCGGGGAATCAGATATGGGGAATCAGAGGTGGGGAATCAGATATGGGGAAACAGAGGCGGGGAATACGAGGCGGGAAACACAGGCGGGGAATCAGATATGGGGAATCAGAGGTGGGGAATCAGTGGTTGGGAATCAGAGGCAGGGAATCGGATATGGGGAATCAGAGGTGGGGAATCAGTGGTTGGGAATCAGAGGCAGGTAATCAGAGGCGGGGAATCAGAGGCGGGGAATCAGAGGCAGGGAATCAGATGTGCGGAATCAGAAATGGGGAATCAGAGTCCGGGAATCAGAGATGGGGAATCAGAGGCGGGGAATGAGATATGGGGAATCAGAGGCGGGGAATCAGAGGCGGGGAAGCAGTTGCGGGGAATCAGATATGGGGAATCAGAGGTGGCGAATCAAAGGCGGTGAATCAGAGATGGGGAATCAGAGGCGGGGAATCAGAGGCAGGGAATCAAACACGGGGAATCAGAGGCGGGGAATCAGAGTTGGGGAATGAGAGGCGGGGAATCAGATATGGGGAAACAGAGGCGGGGAATCAGAGGCGGGGAAACAGAGGCGGGGAATCAGATATGGGGAATCAGAGGTGGGGAATCAGAGGTTGCGAATCAGAGGAAGGGAATCAGATGTGGGGAATCAGAGGCGGGGAATCAGAGGCAGGGAATCAGATGTGCGGAATCAGAGATGGTGAATCAGAGGCGGGGAATCAGAGGCGGGGAATCAGAGGCAGGGAATCAGAGGCCGGGAATCAGAGGCGGGGAATCAGATATGGGGAATCAGAGGTGGGGAATCAGAGGCAGGGAATCAGATGTACGGAATCAGAGATGGGGAATCAGAGGCAGAGAATTAGAATCAGAAGCGGGGAATAAGAGGCCGGGAATCAGAGGTGGGGAATCAGATTCCGGGAATCAGAGATGGGGAATCAGAGGCAGGGAATGAGATATTGGGAATCAGAGGCGGGGAATCAGAAGCAGGGAAACAGAGGCGGGGATTCAGATATGGGGAATCAGAGGTTGGGAATCAGAGGCAGGGAATCAGAGGTGGGGAATCAGAGGCAGGGAATCAGATGCGGGGAATCAGAGGCGGGGAATCAGAGCTGGGGAATCAGAGGCGGGGAATCAGAGTTGGGGAATCAGAGGCCGGGAATTAGATATGGGGAAACAGAGGAGGGGAATCAGAGCGGGGAAACAGAGGCGGGGAATCAGATATGGGGAATCAGAGGTGGGGAATAAGTTGCAGGGAAGCAGAGGCCAGGTATCAGAGCTGGGGAATAAGAGGCGGGGAATCTGAGTTGGGGTATCAGAGGCGGGGAATCAGATATGGGGAAACAGAGCCGGGGGATCAGAGGTGGGGAAACAGAGGCGGGGAATCAGATATGGGGAATCAGATGTGGGGAATCAGAGGCAGGGAATCAGATGTGCGGAATCAGAGATGGGGAATCAGAGGCTTGGAATCAGAATCAGAAGCGGGGAATCAGAGGCAGGGAAACAAACACGGGGAATCAGAGGCGGGGAATCAGAGCTGGGGAATCAGAGGCGGGGAATCAGAGTTGGGGAATCAGAGGCGTGGAATCAGATATGGGGAAACAGAGGAGGGGAATCAGAGGCGGGGAATCAGAGGCATGGAATCAGAGGTCGGGAATCAGAGGCGGGGAATCAGATATGGGGAATCAGAGGTGGGGAATCAGAGGCAGGGAATCAAATGTGCGGAATCAGAGGTGGGGAATCAGAGTCCGGGAATCAGAGATGGGTAATCAGAGGCGGGGAATGAGATATTGGGAATCAGAGGCGGGGAATCAGAGGCAGGGAAACAGAGGCGGAGAATCAGATATGGGGAATCAGAGATGGCGAATCAAAGGCGTTGAATCAGAGATGGGGAATCAGAGGCGGGGAATCAGAGGCGGGGAATCAGAGTTGGGGAATCAGAGGCGGGGAATCAGATATGGGGAAACAGAGGTGGGAAATCAGAGGCGGGGAAACAGAGGTGGGGAATCAGATATGGGGAATCAGAGGTGGGGAATCAGAGGTTGGGAATCAAACACGGGGAATGAGAGACGGGGAATCATAGCTGGGGAATCAGAGGCGGGGAATCAGAGTTGGGGAATCAGAGGCGGGGAATAAGATATGGGGAAACAGAGGCGGGGAACAGAGGCGGGGAATCAGATATGGGGAAACAGAGGCGGGGAATCAGAGGCGGGGAAACAGAGGCGGGGAATCAGATATGGGGAATCAGAGGTGGGGAATCAGATATGGGGAAACAGAGGCGGGGAATACGAGGCGGGAAACACAGGTGGGGAATCAGATATGGGGAATCAGAGGTGGGGAATCAGTGGTTGGGAATCAGAGGCAGGGAATCGGATATGGGGAATCAGAGGTGGGGAATCAGTGGTTGGGAATCAGAGGCAGGTAATCAGAGGCGGGGAATCAGAGGCGGGGAATCAGAGGCAGGGAATCAGATGTGCGGAATCAGAGATGGGGAATCAGAGTCCGGGAATCAGAGATGGGGAATCAGAGGCGGGGAATGAGATATGGGTAATCAGAGGCGGGGAATCAGAGGCGGGGAAGCAGTTGCGGGGAATCAGATATGGGGAATCAGAGGTGGCGAATCAAAGGCGGTGAATCAGAGATGGGGAATCAGAGGCGGGAAATCAGAGGCAGGGAATCAAACACGGGGAATCAGAGGCGGGATATCAGATTTGGGGAATGAGAGGCGGGGAATCAGATATGGGGAAACAGAGGCGGGGAATCAGAGGCGGGGAAACAGAGGCGGGGAATCAGATATGGGGAATCAGAGGTGGGGAATCAGAGGTTGCGAATCAGAGGAAGGGAATCAGAGGTGGGGAATCAGAGGCGGGGAATCAGAGGCAGGGAATCAGATGTGCGGAATCAGAGATGGTGAATCAGAGGCGGGGAATCAGAGGCGGGGAATCAGAGGCAGGGAATCAGAGGCCGGGAATCAGAGGCGGGGAATCAGATATGGGGAATCAGAGGTGGGGAATCAGAGGCAGGGAATCAGATGTACGGAATCAGAGATGGGGAATCAGAGGCAGAGATTCAGAATCAGAAGCGGGGAATAAGAGGCCGGGAATCAGAGGTGGGGAATCAGATTCCGGGAATCAGAGATGGGGAATCAGAGGCAGGGAATGAGATATTGGGAATCAGAGGCGGGGAATCAGAAGCAGGGAAACAGAGGCGGGGAATCAGATATGGGGAATCAGAGGTTGGGAATCAGAGGCAGGGAATCAGAGGTGGGGAATCAGAGGCAGGGAATCAGATGCAGGGAATCAGAGGCAGGGAATCAGAGCTGGGGAATCAGAGGCGGGGAATCAGAGTTGGGGAATCAGAGGCCGGGAATTAGATATGGGGAAACAGAGGAGGGGAATCAGAGCGGGGAAACAGAGGCGTGGAATCAGATATGGGGAATCAGAGGTGGTGAATAAGTGGCAGGGAAGCAGAGGCGGGGTATCAGAGCTGGGGAATCAGAGGCGGGGAATCTGAGTTGGGTTATCAGAGGAGGGGAATCAGATATGGGGAAACATGTGGGGCATCAGAGGCGGGGAAACAGAGGCGAGGAATCAGATATGGGGAATCAGAGGTGGGGAATCAGAGGCAGGGAATCAGATGTGCGGAATCAGAGATGGGGTATCAGAGGCATGGAATCAGAATCAGAAGCGGAGAATCAGAGGCCGGGAATCAGAGGCCGCGAATCAGATGCCGGGAATAAGAGGCCGGGAATCAGAGGTGGGGAATCTGAGTCCGGGAATCAGAAATGGGGAATCAGAGGCGGGGAATGAGATATGGGGAATCAGAGTCGGGGAATCAGAGGCGGGGAAACAGAGGCGGGGAATCAGATATGGGGAATCAGAGGTGGCGAATCAAAGGTTGTGAATCAGAGATGGGGAATCAGAGGCGGGGAATCAGAGGCAGGGAAACAAACACGGGGAATCAGAGGCGGGGAATCAGAGCTGGGGAATCAGAGGCAGGGAATCAGAGTTGGGGAATCAGAGGCGTGGAATCAGATATGGGGAAACAGAGGAGGGGAATCAGAGGCGGGGAAACAGAGGCGGGGAATCAGATATGGGGAATCAGAGGTGGGGAATCAGAGGTTGGGAGTCAGAGGCAGGGAATCAGAGGCGGGGAATCAGAGGCGGGGAATCAGAGGCAGGGAATCAGATGTGCAGAATCAGAGAAGGGGAATCAGAGGCAGGGAATCAGAGGCGGGGAATCAGAGGCGGGGAATCAGAGGCCGGGAATCAGAGGCCGGGAATCAGAGGCCGGGAATGAGAGGCCGGGAATCAGAGGCTGGAAATCAGAGGCCGGGAATCAGAGGTGGGGAATAAGAGGCACGGAATCAGATGTGCGGTATCAGAGATGGGGAATCACAGGCAGGGAATCAGAGGCGGGGAATCAGAGGCGCGGAATCAGAGGCAGGGAATCGGATGTGCGGAATCAGAGATGGGGAATCAGAGGTGGGGAATCAGAGTCCGGGAATCAGAGATGGGGAATTAGAGGCGGGGAATCAGAGGTGGGGAAACATAGGTGGGGAATCAGATATGGGGAATCAGAGGTGGGGAATGAGAGGTGCTGAATCAGAGATGGTGAATCAGAGGCGGGGAATAAGAGGCAGGAAATCAGACATGGGGAATGAGAGGCTGGGAATCAGACACGGGGAATCAGAGGTGGGGAATCAGAGCTGGGGAATAAGAGGTGGGGAATCAGAGTTGGGGAATCAGAGGCGGGGAATCAGATATGGGGAAACAGAGGCGGGGAATCAGAGGCAGGGAAACAGAGGCGGGGAATCAGATATGGGGAATCAGAGGAGGGGAATCAGAGGTTGGGAATCAGAGGCAGGGACTCAGAGGTTGGGATTCAGATGCAGGGAATCAGATGCGGGGAATAAGAGGTGGGGATTCAGAGGCAAGGAATCAGAGGCAGGGAATCAGAGTTGGGGAATCAGAGGCAGGGAATTAGATATGGGGAAACAGAGGCGGGGAATTAGAGGCGGGGAATCAGAGGCCGGGAATAAGAGGCCGGGAATCAGAGGTGGGTAATCAGAGTCCGGGAATCAGAGGCGGGGAATGAGATATGGGGAATTAGAGGCGGGGAATCAGATATGGGGAATCAGAGGTGGCGAATCAAAGGCGGTGAATCAGAGATGGGGAATCAGAGGTGGGGAATCAGAGGCAGGGAATCAAACACGGGGAATGAGAGACGGGGAATCATAGCTGGGGAATCAGAGGCGGGGAATCAGAGTTGGGGAATCAGAGGCGGTGAATCAGATATGGGGAAACAGAGGCGGGAAATCAGAGGCGGGGAAACAGAGGCGGGGAATCAGATATGGGGAATCAGAGGTGGGGAATCAGATATGGGGAAACAGAGGCGGGGAATCAGAGGCGGGGAAACAGAGGCGGGGAATCAGATATGGGGAATCAGAGGTGGGGAATCAGTGGTTGGGAATCAGAGGCAGGGAATCAGATATGGGGAATCAGAGGTTGGGAATCAGATGAGCGGAATCAGATATGGGGAATCAGAGTCCGGGAATCAGAGATGGGGAATCAGAGGCGGGGAATGAGATATGGGGAATCAGAGGCGGGGAATCAGAGGCAGGGAATCAGATGTGCGGAATCAGAGATGGGGAATCAGAGTCCGGGAATCAGAGATGGGGAATCAGAGGCGGGGAATGAGATATGGGGAATCAGAGGTGGGGAATCAGAGGCGGGGAAACAGATGCTGGGAATCAGATATGGGGAATCAGAGGTGGCGAATCAAAGACGCTGAATCAGAGATGGGGATTCAGAGGCGGGGAATCAGAGGCAGGGAATCAAACACGGGGAATCAGAGGCGGGGAATCAGAGTTGGGGAATCAGAGGCGGGGACTCAGATATTGGGGAAACAGAGGCGGGGAATCAGAGGCGGGGAAACAGAGGCGGGGAATCAGATATGGGGAATCAGAGGTGGGGAATCAGAGGTTGCGAATCAGAGGCAGGGAATCAGAGGCGGGGAATCAGAGGCGGGGAATGAGTGGCAGGGAATCAGATATGCGGAATCAGAGATGGGGAATCAGAGGCAGGGAATCAGAGGCGGGGAATCAGAGGCAGGGAATCAGAGGCCGGGAATCAGAGGCGGGGAATCAGATATGGGGAATCAGAGGTGGGGAATCAGAGGCAGGGAATCAGATGTGCGGAATCAGAGATGGGGAATCAGAGGCAGAGAATCAGAATCAGAAGCGGGGAATAAGAGGCCGGGAATCAGAGGTGGGGAAACAGAGTCCGGGAATCAGAGATGGGGAATCAGAGGCGGGGAATGAGATATTGGGAATCAGAGGCGGGGAATCAGAGGCAGGGAAACAGAGGCGGAGAATCAGATATGGGGAATCAGAGATGGCGAATCAAAGGCGTTGAATCAGAGATGGGGAATCAGAGGCGGGGAATCAGAGGCGGGGAATCAGAGTTGGGGAATCAGAGGCGGGGAATCAGATATGGGGAAAAAGAGGTGGGGAATCAGAGGCGGGGAAACAGAGGTGGGGAATCAGATATGGGGAATCAGAGGTGGCGAATCAAAGGTTGTGAATCAGAGATGGGGAATCAGAGGCGGGGAATCAGAGGCAGGGAAACAAACACGGGGAATCAGAGGCGGGGAATCAGAGCTGGGGAATCAGAGGCGGGGAATCAGAGTTGGGGAATCAGAGGCGTGGAATCAGATATGGGGAAACAGAGGCGGGGAATCAGAGGCGGGGAATCAGAGGCAGGGAATCAGAGGTCGGGAATCAGAGGCGGGGAATCAGATATGGGGAATCAGAGGTGGGGAATCAGAGTCCGGGAATCAGAGATGGGGAATCAGAGGCGGGGAATGAGATATTGGGAATCAGAGGCGGGGAATCAGAGGCAGGGAAACAGAGGCGGAGAATCAGATATGGGGAATCAGAGATGGCGAATCAAAGGCGTTGAATCAGAGATGGGAAATCAGAGGCGGGGAATCAGAGGCGGGGAATCAGAGTTGGGGAATCAGAGGCGGGGAATCAGATATGGGGAAACAGAGGTGGGAAATCAGAGGCGGGGAAACAGAGGTGGGGAATCAGATATGGGGAATCAGAGGTGGGGAATCAGAGGTTGGGAATCAAACACGGGGAATGAGAGACGGGGAATCATAGCTGGGGAATCAGAGGCGGGGAATCAGAGTTGGGGAATCAGAGGCGGGGAATCAGATATGGGGAAACAGAGGCGGGGAACAGAGGCGGGGAATCAGATATGGGGAAACAGAGGCGGGGAATCAGAGGCGGGGAAACAGAGGCGGGGAATCAGATATGGGGAATCAGAGGTGGGGAATCAGATATGGGGAAACAGAGGCGGGGAATACGAGGCGGGAAACACAGGCGGGGAATCAGATATGGGGAATCAGAGGTGGGGAATCAGTGGTTGGGAATCAGAGGCAGGGAATCGGATATGGGGAATCAGAGGTGGGGAATCAGTGGTTGGGAATCAGAGGCAGGTAATCAGAGGCGGGGAATCAGAGGCGGGGAATCAGAGGCAGGGAATCAGATGTGCGGAATCAGAGATGGGGAATCAGAGTCCGGGAATCAGAGATGGGGAATCAGAGGCGGGGAATGAGATATGGGGAATCAGAGGCGGGGAATCAGAGTCGGGGAAGCAGTTGCGGGGAATCAGATATGGGGAATCAGAGGTGGCGAATCAAAGGCGGTGAATCAGAGATGGGGAATCAGAGGCGGGGAATCAGAGGCAGGGAATCAAACACGGGGAATCAGAGGCGGGGAATCAGAGTTGGGGAATGAGAGGCGGGGAATCAGATATGGGGAAACAGAGGCGGGGAATCAGAGACGGGGAAACAGAGGCGGGGAATCAGATATGGGGAATCAGATGTGGGGGATCAGAGGTTGCGAATCAGAGGAAGGGAATCAGAGGTGGGGAATCAGAGGCGGGGAATCAGAGGCAGGGAATCAGATGTGCGGAATCAGAGATGGTGAATCAGAGGCGG
Source organism: Narcine bancroftii (assembly GCF_036971445.1). NCBI lineage: Eukaryota > Metazoa > Chordata > Chondrichthyes > Torpediniformes > Narcinidae > Narcine > Narcine bancroftii. The sequence goes on along the minus strand of NC_091469.1, from coordinate 308,321,245 downwards.
GGAATCAGAGGCGGGGAATCAGAGGCAGGGAATCAGAGGCCGGGAATCAGAGGCGGGGAATCAGATATGGGGAATCAGAGGTGGGGAATCAGAGGCAGGGAATCAGATGTACGGAATCAGAGATGGGAAATCAGAGGCAGAGAATCAGAATCAGAAGCGGGGAATAAGAGGCCGGGAATCAGAGGTGGGGAATCAGATTCCGGGAATCAGAGATGGGGAATCAGAGGCAGGGAATGAGATATTGGGAATCAGAGGCGGGGAATCAGAAGCAGGGAAACAGAGGCGGGGAATCAGATATGGGGAATCAGAGGTTGGGAATCAGAGGCAGGGAATCAGAGGTGGGGAATCAGAGGCAGGGAATCAGATGCGGGGAATCAGAGGCGGGGAATCAGAGCTGGGGAATCAGAGGCGGGGAATCAGAGTTGGGGAATCAGAGGCCGGGAATTAGATATGGGGAAACAGAGGAGGGGAATCAGAGCGGGGAAACAGAGGCGGGGAATCAGATATGGGGAATCAGAGGTGGGGAATAAGTTGCAGGGAAGCAGAGGCCAGGTATCAGAGCTGGGGAATAAGAGGCGGGGAATCTGAGTTGGGGTATCAGAGGCGGGGAATCAGATATGGGGAAACAGAGGCGGGGGATCAGAGGTGGGGAAACAGAGGCGGGGAATCAGATATGGGGAATCAGATGTGGGGAATCAGAGGCAGGGAATCAGATGTGCGGAATCAGAGGCGGGGAATCAGAGGCAGGGAATCAAACACGGGGAATGAGAGACGGGGAATCATAGCTGGGGAATCAGAGGCGGGGAATCAGAGTTGGGGAATCAGAGGCGGTGAATCAGATATGGGGAAAGAGAGGCGGGAAATCAGAGGCGGGGAAACAGAGGCGGGGAATCAGATATGGGGAATCAGAGTCCGGGAATCAGAGATGGGGAATCAGAGGCGGGGAATGAGATATGGGGAATCAGAGGCGGGGAATCAGAGGCAGGGAATCAGATGTGCGGAATCAGAGATGGGGAATCAGAGTCCGGGAATCAGAGATGGGGAATCAGAGGCGGGGAATGAGATATGGGGAATCAGAGGTGGGGAATCAGAGGCGGGGAAACAGATGCTGGGAATCAGATATGGGGAATCAGAGGTGGCGACTCAAAGGCGCTGAATCAGAGATGGGGAATCAGAGGCGGGGAATCAGAGGCAGGGAATCAAACACGGGGAATCAGAGGCGGGGAATCAGAGTTGGGGAATCAGAGGCGGGGACTCAGATATTGGGGAAACAGAGGCGGGGAATCAGAGGCGGGGAAACAGAGGCGGGGAATCAGATATGGGGAATCAGAGGTGGGGAATCAGAGGTTGCGAATCAGAGGCAGGGAATCAGAGGCGGGGAATCAGAGGCGGGGAATGAGTGGCAGGGAATCAGATATGCGGAATCAGAGATGGGGAATCAGAGGCAGGGAATCAGAGGCGGGGAATCAGAGGCAGGGAATCAGAGGCCGGGAATCAGAGGCGGGGAATCAGATATGGGGAATCAGAGGTGGGGAATCAGAGGCAGGGAATCAGATGTGCGGAATCAGAGATGGGGAATCAGAGGCAGAGAATCAGAATCAGAAGCGGGGAATAAGAGGCCGGGAGTCAGAGGTGGGGAAACAGAGTCCGGGAATCAGAGATGGGGAATCAGAGGCGGGGAATGAGATATTGGGAATCAGAGGCGGGGAATCAGAGGCAGGGAAACAGAGGCGGAGAATCAGATATGGGGAATCAGAGATGGCGAATCAAAGGCGTTGAATCAGAGATGGGGAATCGGAGGCGGGGAATGAGAGGCGGGGAATCAGAGTTGGGGAATCAGAGGCGGGGAATCAGATATGGGGAAACAGAGGTGGGGAATCAGAGGTGGCGAATCAAAGGTTGTGAATCAGAGATGGGGAATCAGAGACGGGGAATCAGAGGCAGGGAAACAAACACGGGGAATCAGAGGCGGGGAATCAGAGCTGGGGAATCAGAGGCGGGGAATCAGAGATGGGGAATCAGAGGCGTGGAATCAGATATGGGGAAACCGAGGCGGGGAATCAGAGGCGGGGAATCAGAGGCAGGGAATCAGAGGTCGGGAATCAGAGGCGGGGAATCAGATATGGGGAATCAGAGGTTGGGAATCAGAGGCAGGGAATCAGATGTGCGGAATCAGAGGTGGGGAATCAGAGTCCGGGAATCAGAGATGGGGAATCAGAGGCGGGGAATGAGATATTGGGAATCAGAGGCGGGGAATCAGAGGCAGGGAAATAGAGGCGGAGAATCAGATATGGGGAATCAGAGATGGCGAATCAAAGGCGTTGAATCAGAGATGGGGAATCAGAGGCGGGGAATCAGAGGCAGGGAATCAGATGTGCGGAATCAGAGATGGGGAATCAGAGTCCGGGAATCAGAGATGGGGAATCAGAGGCGGGGAATGAGATATGGGGAATCAGAGGCGGGGAATCAGAGTCGGGGAAGCAGTTGCGGGGAATCAGATATGGGGAATCAGAGGTGGCGAATCAAAGGCGGTGAATCAGAGATGGGGAATCAGAGGCGGGGAATCAGAGGCAGGGAATCAAACACGGGGAATCAGAGGCGGGGAATCAGAGTTGGGGAATGAGAGGCGGGGAATCAGATATGGGGAAACAGAGGCGGGGAATCAGAGACGGGGAAACAGAGGCGGGGAATCAGATATGGGGAATCAGATGTGGGGAATCAGAGGTTGCGAATCAGAGGAAGGGAATCAGAGGTGGGGAATCAGAGGCGGGGAATCAGAGGCAGGGAATCAGATGTGCGGAATCAGAGATGGTGAATCAGAGGCGGGGAATCAGAGGCGTGGAATCAGAGGCAGGGAATCAGAGGCCGGGAATCAGAGGCGGGGAATCAGATATGGGGAATCAGAGGTGGGGAATCAGAGGCAGGGAATCAGATGTGCGGAATCAGAGATGGGAAATCAGAGGCAGAGAATCAGAATCAGAAGCGGGGAATAAGAGGCCGGGAATCAGAGGTGGGGAATCAGATTCCGGGAATCAGAGATGGGGAATCAGAGGCAGGGAATGAGATATTGGGAATCAGAGGCGGGGAATCAGAAGCAGGGAAACAGAGGCGGGGAATCAGATATGGGGAATCAGAGGTTGGGAATCAGAGGCAGGGAATCAGAGGTGGGGAATCAGAGGCAGGGAATCAGATGCGGGGAATCAGAGGCGGGGAATCAGAGCTGGGGAATCAGAGGCGGGGAATCAGAGTTGGGGAATCAGAGGCCGGGAATTAGATATGGGGAAACAGAGGAGGGGAATCAGAGCGGGGAAACAGAGGCGGGGAATCAGATATGGGGAATCAGAGGTGGGGAATAAGTTGCAGGGAAGCAGAGGCCAGGTATCAGAGCTGGGGAATAAGAGGCGGGGAATCTGAGTTGGGGTATCAGAGGCGGGGAATCAGATATGGGGAAACAGAGGCGGGGGATCAGAGGTGGGGAAACAGAGGCGGGGAATCAGATATGGGGAATCAGATGTGGGGAATCAGAGGCAGGGAATCAGATGTGCGGAATCAGAGGCGGGGAATCAGAGGCAGGGAATCAAACACGGGGAATGAGAGACGGGGAATCATAGCTGGGGAATCAGAGGCGGGGAATCAGAGTTGGGGAATCAGAGGCGGTGAATCAGATATGGGGAAAGAGAGGCGGGAAATCAGAGGCGGGGAAACAGAGGCGGGGAATCAGATATGGGGAATCAGAGTCCGGGAATCAGAGATGGGGAATCAGAGGCGGGGAATGAGATATGGGGAATCAGAGGCGGGGAATCAGAGGCAGGGAATCAGATGTGCGGAATCAGAGATGGGGAATCAGAGTCCGGGAATCAGAGATGGGGAATCAGAGGCGGGGAATGAGATATGGGGAATCAGAGGTGGGGAATCAGAGGCGGGGAAACAGATGCTGGGAATCAGATATGGGGAATCAGAGGTGGCGACTCAAAGGCGCTGAATCAGAGATGGGGAATCAGAGGCGGGGAATCAGAGGCAGGGAATCAAACACGGGGAATCAGAGGCGGGGAATCAGAGTTGGGGAATCAGAGGCGGGGACTCAGATATTGGGGAAACAGAGGCGGGGAATCAGAGGCGGGGAAACAGAGGCGGGGAATCAGATATGGGGAATCAGAGGTGGGGAATCAGAGGTTGCGAATCAGAGGCAGGGAATCAGAGGCGGGGAATCAGAGGCGGGGAATGAGTGGCAGGGAATCAGATATGCGGAATCAGAGATGGGGAATCAGAGGCAGGGAATCAGAGGCGGGGAATCAGAGGCAGGGAATCAGAGGCCGGGAATCAGAGGCGGGGAATCAGATATGGGGAATCAGAGGTGGGGAATCAGAGGCAGGGAATCAGATGTGCGGAATAAGAGATGGGGAATCAGAGGCAGAGAATCAGAATCAGAAGCGGGGAATAAGAGGCCGGGAGTCAGAGGTGGGGAAACAGAGTCCGGGAATCAGAGATGGGGAATCAGAGGCGGGGAATGAGATATTGGGAATCAGAGGCGGGGAATCAGAGGCAGGGAAACAGAGGCGGAGAATCAGATATGGGGAATCAGAGATGGCGAATCAAAGGCGTTGAATCAGAGATGGGGAATCGGAGGCGGGGAATGAGAGGCGGGGAATCAGAGTTGGGGAATCAGAGGCGGGGAATCAGATATGGGGAAACAGAGGTGGGGAATCAGAGGTGGCGAATCAAAGGTTGTGAATCAGAGATGGGGAATCAGAGACGGGGAATCAGAGGCAGGGAAACAAACACGGGGAATCAGAGGCGGGGAATCAGAGCTGGGGAATCAGAGGCGGGGAATCAGAGATGGGGAATCAGAGGCGTGGAATCAGATATGGGGAAACCGAGGCGGGGAATCAGAGGCGGGGAATCAGAGGCAGGGAATCAGAGGTCGGGAATCAGAGGCGGGGAATCAGATATGGGGAATCAGAGGTTGGGAATCAGAGGCAGGGAATCAGATGTGCGGAATCAGAGGTGGGGAATCAGAGTCCGGGAATCAGAGATGGGGAATCAGAGGCGGGGAATGAGATATTGGGAATCAGAGGCGGGGAATCAGAGGCAGGGAAACAGAGGCGGAGAATCAGATATGGGGAATCAGAGATGGCGAATCAAAGGCGTTGAATCAGAGATGGGGAATCAGAGGCGGGGAATCAGAGGCGGGGAATCAGAGTTGGGGAATCAGAGGCGGGGAATCAGATATGGGGAAACAGAGGTGGGAAATCAGAGGCGGGGAAACAGAGGTGGGGAATCAGATATGGGGAATCAGAGGTGGGGAATCAGATATGGGGAAACAGAGGCGGGGAATACGAGGCGGGAAACAGAGGCGGGGAATCAGATATGGGGAATCAGAGGTGGGGAATCAGTGGTTGGGAATCAGAGGCAGGGAATCGGATATGGGGAATCAGAGGTGGGGAATCAGTGGTTGGGAATCAGAGCCAGGTAATCAGAGGCGGGGAATCAGAGGCGGGGAATCAGAGGCGGGGAATCAGAGGCAGGGAATCAGATGTGCGGAATCAGAGATGGGGAATCAGAGTCCGGGAATCAGAGATGGGGAATCAGAGGCGGGGAATGAGATATGGGGAATCAGAGGCGGGTAATCAGAGGCGGGGAAGCAGTTGCGGGGAATCAGATATGGGGAATCAGAGGTGGCGAATCAAAGGCGGTGAATCAGAGATGGGGAATCAGAGGCGGGGAATCAGAGGCAGGGAATCAAACACGGGGAATCAGAGGCGGGGAATCAGAGTTGGGGAATGAGAGGCGGGGAATCAGATATGGGGAAACAGAGGCGGGGAATCAGAGGCGGGGAAACAGAGGCGGGGAATCAGATATGGGGAATCAGAGGTGGGGAATCAGAGGTTGCGAATCAGAGGAAGGGAATCAGAGGTGGGGAATCAGAGGCGGGGAATCAGAGGCAGGGAATCAGATGTGCGGAATCAGAGATGGTGAATCGGAGGCGGGAAATCAGAGGCGGGGAATCAGAGGCAGGGAATCAGAGGCCGGGAATCAGAGGCGGGGAATCAGATATGGGGAATCAGAGGTGGGGAATCAGAGGTAGGGAATCAGATGTACGGAATCAGAGATGGGGAATCAGAGGCAGAGAATCAGAATCAGAAGCGGGGAATAAGAGGCCGGGAATCAGAGGTGGGGAATCAGATTCCGGGAATCAGAGATGGGGAATCAGAGGCGGGGAATGAGATATTGGGAATCAGAGGCGGGGAATCAGAAGCAGGGAAACAGAGGCGGGGAATCAGATATGGGGAATCAGAGGTTGGGAATCAGAGGCAGGGAATCAGAGGTGGGGAATCAGAGGCAGGGAATCAGATGCGGGGAATCAGAGGCGGGGAATCAGAGCTGGGGAATCAGAGGCGGGGAATCAGAGTTGGGGAATCAGAGGCCGGGAATTAGATATGGGGAAACAGAGGAGGGGAATCAGAGCGGGGAAACAGAGGCGGTGAATCAGATATGGGGAATCAGAGGTGGGGAATAAGTTGCAGGGAAGCAGAGGCCAGGTATCAGAGCTGGGGAATAAGAGGCGGGGAATCTGAGTTAGGGTATCAGAGGCGGGGAATCAGATATGGGGAAACAGAGTCGGGGGATCAGAGGTGGGGAAACAGAGGCGGGGAATCAGATATGGGGAATCAGATGTGGGGAATCAGAGGCAGGGAATCAGATGTGCGGAATCAGAGATGGGGAATCAGAGGCTTGGAATCAGAATCAGAAGCGGGGAATCAGAGGCAGGGAAACAAACACGGGGAATCAGAGGCGGGGAATCAGAGCTGGGGAATCAGAGGCGTGGAATCAGATATGGGGAAACAGAGGCGGGGAATCAGAGGCGTGGAATCAGAGGCAGGGAATCAGAGGTCGGGAATCAGAGGCGGGGAATCAGATATGGGGAATCAGAGGTGGGGAATCAGAGGCAGGGAATCAGATGTGCGGAATCAGAGGTGGGGAATCAGAGTCCGGGAATCAGAGATGGGGAATCAGAGGCGGGGAATGAGATATTGGGAATCAGAGGCGGGGAATACGAGGCGGGAAACACAGGCGGGGAATCGGATATGGGGAATCAGAGGTGGGGAATCAGTGGTTGGGAATCAGAGGCAGGGAATCGGATATGGGGAATCAGAGGTGGGGAATCAGTGGTTGGGAATCAGAGGCAGGTAATCAGAGGCGGGGAATCAGAGGCGGGGAATCAGAGGCAGGGAATCAGATGTGCGGAATCAGAGATGGGGAATCAGAGTCCGGGAATCAGAGATGGGGAATCAGAGGCGGGGAATGAGATATGGGGAATCAGAGGCGGGGAATCAGAGGCGGGGAAGCAGTTGCGGGGAATCAGATATGGGGAATCAGAGGTGGCGAATCAAAGGCGGTGAATCAGAGATGGGGAATCAGAGGCGGGGAATCAGAGGCAGGGAATCAAACACGGGGAATCAGAGGAGGGGAATCAGAGTTGGGGAATGAGAGGCGGGGAATCAGATATGGGGAAACAGAGGCGGGGAATGAGAGGCGGGGAAACAGAGGCGGGGAATCAGATATGGGGAATCAGAGGTGGGGAATCAGAGGTTGCGAATCAGAGGAAGGGAATCAGAGGTGGGGAATCAGAGGCGGGGAATCAGAGGCAGGGAATCAGATGTGCGGAATCAGAGATGGTGAATCAGAGGCGGGGAATCAGAGGCGGGGAATCAGAGGCAGGGAATCAGAGGCCTGGAATCAGAGGCGGGGAATCAGATATGGGGAATCAGAGGTGGGGAATCAGAGGCAGGGAATCAGATGTACGGAATCAGAGATGGGGAATCAGAGGCAGAGAATCAGAATCAGAAGCGGGGAATAAGAGGCCGGGAATCAGAGGTGGGGAATCAGATTCCGGGAATCAGAGATGGGGAATCAGAGGCAGGGAATGAGATATTGGGAATCAGAGGCGGGGAATCAGAAGCAGGGAAACAGAGGCGGGGAATCAGATATGGGGAATCAGAGGTGGGGAATCAGAGGCGGGGAAACAGAGGCGGGGAATCAGATATGGGGAATCAGAGGTGGCGAATCAAAGGTTGTGAATCAGAGATGGTGAATCAGAGGCGGGGAATCAGAGGCAGGGAATCAAACTCGGGGAATCAGAGGCGGGGAATCAGAGCTGGGGAACCAGAGGCGGGGAATCAGAGTTGGGGAATCAGAGGCGTGGAATCAGATATGGGGAAACAGAGGCAGGGAATCAGAGGCGGGGAAACAGAGGCGGGGAATCAGATATGGGGAATCAGAGGTGGGGAATCAGATATGGGGAAACAGAGGCGGGGAATCAGAGGCGGAAAACAGAGGCGGGGAATCAGTGGTTGGGAATCAGAGGCAGGGAATCAGATATGGGGAATCAGAGGTATGGAATCAGTGGTTGGGAATCAGAGGCAGGTAATCAGAGGCGGGGAATCAGAGGCGGGGAATCAGAGGCAGGGAATCAGATGTGCGGAATCAGAGATGGGGAATCAGAGTCCGGGAATCAGAGATGGGGAATCAGAGGCGGGGAATGAGATATGGGGAATCAGAGGCGGGGAATCAGAGGTGGGGAAACAGATGCGGTGAATCAGATATGGGGAATCAGAGGTGGCGAATCAAAGGCGCTGAATCAGAGATGGGGAATCAGAGGCGGGGAATCAGAGGCAGGGAATCAAACACGGGGAATCAGAGGCGGGGAATCAGAGTTGGGGAATCAGAGGCGGGGAATCAGAGGCGGGTAAACAGAGGCGGGGAATCAGATATGGGGAATCAGAGGTGGGGAATCAGATGTTACGAATCAGAGGCAGTGAATCAGAGGCGGGGAATCAGGGGCGGGGAATCAGAGGCAGGGAATCAGATGTGCGGAATCAGAGATGGGGAATCAGAGGCAGGGAATCAGAGGCGGGGAATCAGAGGCAGGGAATCAGAGGCCGGGAATCAGAGGCGGGGAATCAGATATGGGGAATCAGAGGTGGGGAATCAGAGGCAGGGAATCAGATGTGCGGAATCAGAGATGGGGAGTCAGAGGCAGAGAATCAGAATCAGAAGCGGGGAATAAGAGGCCGGGAATCAGAGGTGGGGAATCAGAGTCCGGGAATCAGAGATGGGGAATCAGAGGCGGGGAATGAGATATTGGGAATCAGAGGCGGGGAATCAGAGGCAGGGAAACAGAGGCGGGGAATCAGATATGGGGAATCAGAGGTTGGGAATCAGAGGCAGGGAATCAGAAGTGGGGAATCAGAGGCTGGGAATCAGATGCGGGGAATCAGAGGCGGGGAATCAGAGCTGGGGAATCAGAGGCGGGGAATCAGATTTGGGGAATCAGAGGTGGGGAATAAGTGGCAGGGAAGCAGAGGCGGGGTATCAGAGCTGGGGAATCAGAGGCGGGGAATCTTAGTTGGGTTATCAGAGGAGGGGAATCAGATATGGGGAAACATGTGGGGCATCAGAGGCGGGGAAACAGAGGCGGGGAATCAGATATGGGGAATCAGAGGTGGGGAATCAGAGGCAGGGAATCAGATGTGCGGAATCAGAGATGGGGTATCAGAGGCATGGAATCAGAATCAGAAGCGGAGAATCAGAGGCCGGGAATCAGAGGCCGGGAATCAGATGCCGGGAATAAGAGGCCGGGAATCAGAGGTGGGGAATCTGAGTCCGGGAATCAGAAATGGGGAATCAGAGGCGGGGAATGAGATATGGGGAATCAGAGGCGGGGAATCAGAGATGGGGAATCAGAGGCGGGGAATGAGATTTGGGGAATCAGAGGCGGGGAATCAGAGGCGGGGAAGCAGTTGCGGGTAATCAGATATGGGGAATCAGAGGTGGCGAATCAAAGGCGGTGAATCAGAGATGGGGAATCAGAGGCGGGGAATCAGAGTCAGGGAATCAAACACGGGGAATCAGAGGAGGGGAATCAGAGTTGGGGAATGAGAGGCGGGGAATCAGATATGGGGAAACAGAGGCGGGGAATCAGAGGCGGGGAAACAGAGGCGGGGAATCAGATATGGGGAATCAGAGGTGGGGAATCAGAGGTTGCGAATCAGAGGAAGGGAATCAGAGGTGGGGAATCAGAGGCGGGGAATCAGAGGCAGGGAATCAGATGTGCGGAATCAGAGATGGTGAATCAGAGGCGGGGAATCAGAGGCGGGGAATCAGAGGCAGGGAATCAGAGGCCGGGAATCAGAGGCGGGGAATCAGATATGGGGAATCAGAGGTGGGGAATCAGAGGCAGGGAATCAGATGTACGGAATCAGAGATGGGGAATCAGAGGCAGAGAATCAGAATCAGAAGCGGGGAATAAGAGGCCGGGAATCAGAGGTGGGGAATCAGATTCCGGGAATCAGAGATGGGGAATCAGAGGCAGGGAATGAGATATTGGGAATCAGAGGCGGGGAATCAGAAGCAGGGAAACAGAGGCGGGGAATCAGATATGGGGAATCAGAGGTTGTGAATCAGAGGCAGGGAATCAGAGGTGGGGAATCAGAGGCAGGGAATCAGATGCGGGGAATCAGAGGCGGGGAATCAGAGCTGGGGAATCAGAGGCGGGGAATCAGAGTTGGGGAATCAGAGGCCGGGAATTAGATATGGGGAAACAGAGGAGGGGAATCAGAGCGGGGAAACAGAGGCGGGGAATCAGATATGGGGAATCAGAGGTGGGGAATAAGTTGCAGGGAAGCAGAGGCCAGGTATCAGAGCTGGGGAATAAGAGGCGGGGAATCTGAGTTGGGGTATCAGAGGCGGGGAATCAGATATGGGGAAACAGAGGCGGGGGATCAGAGGTGGGGAAACAGAGGCTGGGAATCAGATATGGGGAATCAGATGTGGGGAATCAGAGGCAGGGAATCAGATGTGCGGAATCAGAGATGGGGAATCAGAGGCTTGGAATCAGAATCAGAAGCGGGGAATCAGAGGCCGGGAATCAGAGGCCGGGAATCAGATGCCGGGAATAAGAGGCCAGGAATCAGAGGTGGGGAATCAGAGTCCGGGAATCAGAGATGGGGAATCAGAGGCGGGGAATGAGATATGGGGAATCAGAGGTGGGGAATCAGAGGCGGGGAAACAGAGGCGGGGAATCAGATATGGGGAATCAGAGGTGGCGAATCAAAGGTTGTGAATCAGAGATGGTGAATCAGAGGCGGGGAATCAGAGGCAGGGAATCAAACTCGGTGAATCAGAGGCGGGAAATCAGAGCTGGGGAACCAGAGGCGGGGAATCAGAGTTGGGGAATCAGAGGCGTGGAATCAGATATGGGGAAACAGAGGCAGGGAATCAGAGGCGGGGAAACAGAGGCGGGGAATCAGATATGGGGAATCAGAGGTGGGGAATCAGATATGGGGAAACAGAGGCGGGGAATCAGAGGCGGAAAACAGAGGCGGGGAATCAGTGGTTGGGAATCAGAGGCAGGGAATCAGATATGGGGAATCAGAGGTAGGGAATCAGTGGTTGGGAATCAGAGGCAGGTAATCAGAGGCGGGGAATCAGAGGCGGGGAATCAGAGGCAGGGAATCAGATGTGCGGAATCAGAGATGGGGAATCAGAGTCCGGGAATCAGAGATGGGGAATCAGAGGCGGGGAATGAGATATGGGGAATCAGAGGCGGGGAATCAGAGGTGGGGAAACAGATGCGGTGAATCAGATATGGGGAATCAGAGGTGGCGAATCAAAGGCGCTGAATCAGAGATGGGGAATCAGAGGCGGGGAATCAGAGGCAGGGAATCAATCAGGGGAATCAGAGGCGGGGAATCAGAGTTGGGGAATCAGAGGCGGGGAATCAGAGGCGGGGAAACAGAGGCGGGGAATCAGATATGGGGAATCAGAGGTGGGGAATCAGATGTTACGAATCAGAGGCAGTGAATCAGAGGCGGGGAATCAGAGGCGGGGAATCAGAGGCAGGGAATCAGATGTGCGGAATCAGAGATGGGGAATCAGAGGCAGGGAATCAGAGGCGGGGAATCAGAGGCAGGGAATCAGAGGCCGGGAATCAGAGGCGGGGAATCAGATATGGGGAATCAGAGGTGGGGAATCAGAGGCAGGGTATCAGATGTGCGGAATCAGAGATGGGGAGTCAGAGGCAGAGAATCAGAATCAGAAGCGGGGAATAAGAGGCCGGGAATCAGAGGTGGGGAATCAGAGTCCGGGAATCAGAGATGGGGAATCAGAGGCGGGGAATGAGATATTTGGAATCAGAGGCGGGGAATCAGAGGCAGGGAAACAGAGGCGGGGAATCAGATATGGGGAATCAGAGGTTGGGAATCAGAGGCAGGGAATCAGAAGTGGGGAATCAGAGGCTGGGAATCAGATGCGGGGAATCAGAGGCGGGGAATCAGAGCTGGGGAATCAGAGGCGGGGAATCAGATTTGGGGAATCAGAGGTGGGGAATAAGTGGCAGGGAAGCAGAGGCGGGGTATCAGAGCTGGGGAATCAGAGGCGGGGAATCTGAGTTGGGTTATCAGAGGAGGGGAATCAGATATGGGGAAACATGTGGGGCATCAGAGGCGGGGAAACAGAGGCGGGGAATCAGATATGGGGAATCAGAGGTGGGGAATCAGAGGCAGGGAATCAGATGTGCGGAATCAGAGATGGGGTATCAGAGGCATGGAATCAGAATCAGAAGCGGAGAATCAGAGGCCGGGAATCAGAGGCCGGGAATCAGATGCCGGGAATAAGAGGCCGGGAATCAGAGGTGGGGAATCTGAGTCCGGGAATCAGAAATGGGGAATCAGAGGCGGGGAATGAGATATGGGGAATCAGAGGCGGGGAATCAGAGGCGGGGAAACAGAGGCGGGGAATCAGATATGGGGAATCAGAGGTGGCGAATCAAAGGTTGTGAATCAGAGATGGGGAATCAGAGGCGGGGAATCAGAGGCAGGGAAACAAACACGGGTAATCAGAGGCGGGGAATCAGAGCTGGGGAATCAGAGGCGGGGAATCAGAGTTGGGGAATCAGAGGCGTGGAATCAGATATGGGGAAACAGAGGCGGGGAATCAGAGGCGGGGAAACAGAGGCGGGGAATCAGATATGGGGAATCAGAGGTGGGGAATCAGAGGTTGGGAGTCAGAGGCAGGGAATCAGAGGCGGGGAATCAGAGGCGGGGAATCAGAGGCAGGGAATCAGATGTGCAGAATCAGAGAAGGGGAATCAGAGGCAGGGAATCAGAGGCGGGGAATCAGAGGCGGGGAATCAGAGGCCGGGAATCAGAGGCCGGGAATCAGAGGCCGGGAATGAGAGGCCGGGAATCAGAGGCTGGAAATCAGAGTCCGGGAATCAGAGGTGGGGAATAAGAGGCACGGAATCAGATGTGCGGTATCAGAGATGGGGAATCACAGGCAGGGAATCAGAGGCGGGGAATCAGAGGCGGGGAATCAGAGGTGGGGAATCAGAGGCGGGGAATCAGATATGGGGAATCAGAGGTTGGGAATCAAACACGGGGAATGAGAGACGGGGAATCATAGCTGGGGAATCAGAGGCGGGGAATCAGAGTTGGGGAATCAGAGGCGGGGAATCAGATATGGGGAAACAGAGGCGGGGAACAGAGGCGGGGAATCAGATATGGGGAAACAGAGGCGGGGAATCAGATTCGGGGAAACAGAGGCGGGGAATCAGATATGGGGAATCAGAGGTGGGGAATCAGATATGGGGAAACAGAGGCGGGGAATACGAGGCGGGAAACACAGGCGGGGAATCAGATATGGGGAATCAGAGGTGGGGAATCAGTGGTTGGGAATCAGAGGCAGGGAATCGGATATGGGGAATCAGAGGTGGGGAATCAGTGGTTGGGAATCAGAGGCAGGTAATCAGAGGCGGGGAATCAGAGGCGGGGAATCAGAGGCAGGGAATCAGATGTGCGGAATCAGAGATGGGGAATCAGAGTCCGGGAATCAGAGATGGGGAATCAGAGGCGGGGAATGAGATATGGGGAATCAGAGGCGGGGAATGAGATATGGGGAATCAGAGGTGGCGAATCAAAGGCGGTGAATCAGAGATGGGGAATCAGAGGCGGGGAATCAGAGGCAGGGAATCAAACACGGGGAATCAGAGGCGGGGAATCAGAGTTGGGGAATGAGAGGCGGGGAATCAGATATGGGGAAACAGAGGCGGGGAATCAGAGACGGGGAAACAGAGGCGGGGAATCAGATATGGGGAATCAGAGGTGGGGAATCAGAGGTTGCGAATCAGAGGAAGGGAATCGGAGGTGGGGAATCAGAGGCGGGGAATCAGAGGCAGGGAATCAGATGTGCGGAATCAGAGATGGTGAATCAGAGGCGGGGAATCAGAGGAAGGGAATCAGATGTGCGGAATCAGAGATGGTGAATCAGAGGCCGGGAATCAGAGGCGGGGAATCAGATATGGGGAATCAGAGGTGGGGAATCAGAGGCAGGGAATCAGATGTACGGAATCAGAGATGGGAAATCAGAGGCAGAGAATCAGAATCAGAAGCGGGGAATAAGAGGCCGGGAATCAGAGGTGGGGAATCAGATTCCGGGAATCAGAGATGGGGAATCAGAGGCAGGGAATGAGATATTGGGAATCAGAGGCGGGGAATCAGAAGCAGGGAAACAGAGGCGGGGAATCAGATATGGGGAATCAGAGGTTGGGAATCAGAGGCAGGGAATCAGAGGTGGGGAATCAGAGGCAGGGAATCAGATGCGGGGAATCAGAGGCGGGGAATCAGAGCTGGGGAATCAGAGGCGGGGAATCAGAGTTGGGGAATCAGAGGCCGGGAATTAGATATGGGGAAACAGAGGAGGGGAATCAGAGCGGGGAAACAGAGGCGGGGAATCAGATATGGGGAATCAGAGGTGGGGAATAAGTTGCAGGGAAGCAGAGGCCAGGTATCAGAGCTGGGGAATAAGAGGCGGGGAATCTGAGTTGGGGTATCAGAGGCGGGGAATCAGATATGGGGAAACAGAGGCGGGGGATCAGAGGTGGGGAAACAGAGTCGGGGAATCAGATATGGGGAATCAGATGTGGGGAATCAGAGGCAGGGAATCAGATGTGCGGAATCAGAGGCGGGGAATCAGAGGCAGGGAATCAAACACGGGGAATGAGAGACGGGGAATCATAGCTGGGGAATCAGAGGCGGGGAATCAGAGTTGGGGAATCAGAGGCGGTGAATCAGATATGGGGAAAGAGAGGCGGGAAATCAGAGGCGGGGAAACAAAGGCGGGGAATCAGATATGGGGAATCAGAGTCCGGGAATCAGAGATGGGGAATCAGAGGCGGGGAATGAGATATGGGGAATCAGAGGCGGGGAATCAGAGGCAGGGAATCAGATGTGCGGAATCAGAGATGGGGAATCAGAGTCCGGGAATCAGAGATGGGGAATCAGAGGCGGGGAATGAGATATGGGGAATCAGAGGTGGGGAATCAGAGGCGGGGAAACAGATGCTGGGAATCAGATATGGGGAATCAGAGGTGGCGACTCAAAGGCGCTGAATCAGAGATGGGAAATCAGAGGCGGGGAATCAGAGGCAGGGAATCAAACACGGGGAATCAGAGGCGGGGAATCAGAGTTGGGGAATCAGAGGCGGGGACTCAGATATTGGGGAAACAGAGGCGGGGAATCAGAGGCGGGGAAACAGAGGCGGGGAATCAGATATGGGGAATCAGAGGTGGGGAATCAGAGGTTGCGAATCAGAGGCAGGGAATCAGAGGCGGGGAATCAGAGGCGGGGAATCAGAGTTGGGGAATCAGAGGCCGGGAATTAGATATGGGGAAACAGAGGAGGGGAATCAGAGTTGGGGAATCAGAGGCCGGGAATTAGATATGGGGAAACAGAGGAGGGGAATCAGAGCGGGGAAACAGAGGCGGGGAATCAGATATGGGGAATCAGAGGTGGGGAATAAGTTGCAGGGAAGCAGAGGCCAGGTATCAGAGCTGGGGAATAAGAGGCGGGGAATCTGAGTTGGGGTATCAGAGGCGGGGAATCAGATATGGGGAAACAGAGCCGGGGGATCAGAGGTGGGGAAACAGAGGCGGGGAATCAGATATGGGGAATCAGATGTGGGGAATCAGAGGCAGGGAATCAGATGTGCGGAATCAGAGATGGGGAATCAGAGGCTTGGAATCAGAATCAGAAGCGGGGAATCAGAGGCAGGGAAACAAACACGGGGAATCAGAGGCGGGGAATCAGAGCTGGGGAATCAGAGGCGGGGAATCAGAGTTGGGGAATCAGAGGCGTGGAATCAGATATGGGGAAACAGAGGAGGGGAATCAGAGGCGGGGAATCAGAGGCATGGAATCAGAGGTCGGGAATCAGAGGCGGGGAATCAGATATGGGGAATCAGAGGTGGGGAATCAGAGGCAGGGAATCAAATGTGCGGAATCAGAGGTGGGGAATCAGAGTCCGGGAATCAGAGATGGGTAATCAGAGGCGGGGAATGAGATATTGGGAATCAGAGGCGGGGAATCAGAGGCAGGGAAACAGAGGCGGAGAATCAGATATGGGGAATCAGAGATGGCGAATCAAAGGCGTTGAATCAGAGATGGGGAATCAGAGGCGGGGAATCAGAGGCGGGGAATCAGAGTTGGGGAATCAGAGGCGGGGAATCAGATATGGGGAAACAGAGGTGGGAAATCAGAGGCGGGGAAACAGAGGTGGGGAATCAGATATGGGGAATCAGAGGTGGGGAATCAGAGGTTGGGAATCAAACACGGGGAATGAGAGACGGGGAATCATAGCTGGGGAATCAGAGGCGGGGAATCAGAGTTGGGGAATCAGAGGCGGGGAATAAGATATGGGGAAACAGAGGCGGGGAACAGAGGCGGGGAATCAGATATGGGGAAACAGAGGCGGGGAATCAGAGGCGGGGAAACAGAGGCGGGGAATCAGATATGGGGAATCAGAGGTGGGGAATCAGATATGGGGAAACAGAGGCGGGGAATACGAGGCGGGAAACACAGGTGGGGAATCAGATATGGGGAATCAGAGGTGGGGAATCAGTGGTTGGGAATCAGAGGCAGGGAATCGGATATGGGGAATCAGAGGTGGGGAATCAGTGGTTGGGAATCAGAGGCAGGTAATCAGAGGCGGGGAATCAGAGGCGGGGAATCAGAGGCAGGGAATCAGATGTGCGGAATCAGAGATGGGGAATCAGAGGCCGGGAATCAGAGATGGGGAATCAGAGGCGGGGAATGAGATATGGGTAATCAGAGGCGGGGAATCAGAGGCGGGGAAGCAGTTGCGGGGAATCAGATATGGGGAATCAGAGGTGGCGAATCAAAGGCGGTGAATCAGAGATGGGGAATCAGAGGCGGGAAATCAGAGGCATGGAATCAAACACGGGGAATCAGAGGCGGGATATCAGATTTGGGGAATGAGAGGCGGGGAATCAGATATGGGGAAACAGAGGCGGGGAATCAGAGGCGGGGAAACAGAGGCGGGGAATCAGATATGGGGAATCAGAGGTGGGGAATCAGAGGTTGCGAATCAGAGGAAGGGAATCAGAGGTGGGGAATCAGAGGCGGGGAATCAGAGGCAGGGAATCAGATGTGCGGAATCAGAGATGGTGAATCAGAGGCGGGGAATCAGAGGCGGGGAATCAGAGGCAGGGAATCAGAGGCCGGGAATCAGAGGCGGGGAATCAGATATGGGGAATCAGAGGTGGGGAATCAGAGGCAGGGAATCAGATGTACGGAATCAGAGATGGGGAATCAGAGGCAGAGATTCAGAATCAGAAGCGGGGAATAAGAGGCCGGGAATCAGAGGTGGGGAATCAGATTCCGGGAATCAGAGATGGGGAATCAGAGGCAGGGAATGAGATATTGGGAATCAGAGGCGGGGAATCAGAAGCAGGGAAACAGAGGCGGGGAATCAGATATGGGGAATCAGAGGTTGGGAATCAGAGGCAGGGAATCAGAGGTGGGGAATCAGAGGCAGGGAATCAGATGCAGGGAATCAGAGGCAGGGAATCAGAGCTGGGGAATCAGAGGCGGGGAATCAGAGTTGGGGAATCAGAGGCCGGGAATTAGATATGGGGAAACAGAGGAGGGGAATCAGAGCGGGGAAACAGAGGCGTGGAATCAGATATGGGGAATCAGAGGTGGTGAATAAGTGGCAGGGAAGCAGAGGCGGGGTATCAGAGCTGGGGAATCAGAGGCGGGGAATCTGAGTTGGGTTATCAGAGGAGGGGAATCAGATATGGGGAAACATGTGGGGCATCAGAGGCGGGGAAACAGAGGCGAGGAATCAGATATGGGGAATCAGAGGTGGGGAATCAGAGGCAGGGAATCAGATGTGCGGAATCAGAGATGGGGTATCAGAGGCATGGAATCAGAATCAGAAGCGGAGAATCAGAGGCCGGGAATCAGAGGCCGCGAATCAGATGCCGGGAATAAGAGGCCGGGAATCAGAGGTGGGGAATCTGAGTCCGGGAATCAGAAATGGGGAATCAGAGGCGGGGAATGAGATATGGGGAATCAGAGTCGGGGAATCAGACGCGGGGAAACAGAGGCGGGGAATCAGATATGGGGAATCAGAGGTGGCGAATCAAAGGTTGTGAATCAGAGATGGGGAATCAGAGGCGGGGAATCAGAGGCAGGGAAACAAACACGGGGAATCAGAGGCGGGGAATCAGAGCTGGGGAATCAGAGGCAGGGAATCAGAGTTGGGGAATCAGAGGCGTGGAATCAGATATGGGGAAACAGAGGAGGGGAATCAGAGGCGGGGAAACAGAGGCGGGGAATCAGATATGGGGAATCAGAGGTGGGGAATCAGAGGTTGGGAGTCAGAGGCAGGGAATCAGAGGCGGGGAATCAGAGGCGGGGAATCAGAGGCAGGGAATCAGATGTGCAGAATCAGAGAAGGGGAATCAGAGGCAGGGAATCAGAGGCGGGGAATCAGAGGCGGGGAATCAGAGGCCGGGAATCAGAGGCCGGGAATCAGAGGCCGGGAATGAGAGGCCGGGAATCAGAGGCTGGAAATCAGAGGCCGGGAATCAGAGGTGGGGAATAAGAGGCACGGAATCAGATGTGCGGTATCAGAGATGGGGAATCACAGGCAGGGAATCAGAGGCGGGGAATCAGAGGCGCGGAATCAGAGGCAGGGAATCGGATGTGCGGAATCAGAGATGGGGAATCAGAGGTGGGGAATCAGAGTCCGGGAATCAGAGATGGGGAATTAGAGGCGGGGAATCAGAGGTGGGGAAACATAGGTGGGGAATCAGATATGGGGAATCAGAGGTGGGGAATGAGAGGTGCTGAATCAGAGATGGTGAATCAGAGGCGGGGAATCAGAGGCAGGAAATCAGACATGGGGAATGAGAGGCTGGGAATCAGACACGGGGAATCAGAGGTGGGGAATCAGAGCTGGGGAATAAGAGGTGGGGAATCAGAGTTGGGGAATCAGAGGCGGGGAATCAGATATGGGGAAACAGAGGCGGGGAATCAGAGGCAGGGAAACAGAGGCGGGGAATCAGATATGGGGAATCAGAGGAGGGGAATCAGAGGTTGGGAATCAGAGGCAGGGACTCAGAGGTTGGGATTCAGATGCAGGGAATCAGATGCGGGGAATAAGAGGTGGGGATTCAGAGGCAAGGAATCAGAGGCAGGGAATCAGAGTTGGGGAATCAGAGGCAGGGAATTAGATATGGGGAAACAGAGGCGGGGAATTAGAGGCGGGGAATCAGAGGCCGGGAATAAGAGGCCGGGAATCAGAGGTGGGTAATCAGAGTCCGGGAATCAGAGGCGGGGAATGAGATATGGGGAATTAGAGGCGGGGAATCAGATATGGGGAATCAGAGGTGGCGAATCAAAGGCGGTGAATCAGAGATGGGGAATCAGAGGTGGGGAATCAGAGGCAGGGAATCAAACACGGGGAATGAGAGACGGGGAATCATAGCTGGGGAATCAGAGGCGGGGAATCAGAGTTGGGGAATCAGAGGCGGTGAATCAGATATGGGGAAACAGAGGCGGGAAATCAGAGGCGGGGAAACAGAGGCGGGGAATCAGATATGGGGAATCAGAGGTGGGGAATCAGATATGGGGAAACAGAGGCGGGGAATCAGAGGCGGGGAAACAGAGGCGGGGAATCAGATATGGGGAATCAGAGGTGGGGAATCAGTGGTTGGGAATCAGAGGCAGGGAATCAGATATGGGGAATCAGAGGTTGGGAATCAGATGAGCGGAATCAGATATGGGGAATCAGAGTCCGGGAATCAGAGATGGGGAATCAGAGGCGGGGAATGAGATATGGGGAATCAGAGGCGGGGAATCAGAGGCAGGGAATCAGATGTGCGGAATCAGAGATGGGGAATCAGAGTCCGGGAATCAGAGATGGGGAATCAGAGGCGGGGAATGAGATATGGGGAATCAGAGGTGGGGAATCAGAGGCGGGGAAACAGATGCTGGGAATCAGATATGGGGAATCAGAGGTGGCGAATCAAAGACGCTGAATCAGAGATGGGGATTCAGAGGCGGGGAATCAGAGGCAGGGAATCAAACACGGGGAATCAGAGGCGGGGAATCAGAGTTGGGGAATCAGAGGCGGGGACTCAGATATTGGGGAAACAGAGGCGGGGAATCAGAGGCGGGGAAACAGAGGCGGGGAATCAGATATGGGGAATCAGAGGTGGGGAATCAGAGGTTGCGAATCAGAGGCAGGGAATCAGAGGCGGGGAATCAGAGGCGGGGAATGAGTGGCAGGGAATCAGATATGCGGAATCAGAGATGGGGAATCAGAGGCAGGGAATCAGAGGCGGGGAATCAGAGGCAGGGAATCAGAGGCCGGGAATCAGAGGCGGGGAATCAGATATGGGGAATCAGAGGTGGGGAATCAGAGGCAGGGAATCAGATGTGCGGAATCAGAGATGGGGAATCAGAGGCAGAGAATCAGAATCAGAAGCGGGGAATAAGAGGCCGGGAATCAGAGGTGGGGAAACAGAGTCCGGGAATCAGAGATGGGGAATCAGAGGCGGGGAATGAGATATTGGGAATCAGAGGCGGGGAATCAGAGGCAGGGAAACAGAGGCGGAGAATCAGATATGGGGAATCAGAGATGGCGAATCAAAGGCGTTGAATCAGAGATGGGGAATCAGAGGCGGGGAATCAGAGGCGGGGAATCAGAGTTGGGGAATCAGAGGCGGGGAATCAGATATGGGGAAACAGAGGTGGGGAATCAGAGGCGGGGAAACAGAGGTGGGGAATCAGATATGGGGAATCAGAGGTGGCGAATCAAAGGTTGTGAATCAGAGATGGGGAATCAGAGGCGGGGAATCAGAGGCAGGGAAACAAACACGGGGAATCAGAGGCGGGGAATCAGAGCTGGGGAATCAGAGGCGGGGAATCAGAGTTGGGGAATCAGAGGCGTGGAATCAGATATGGGGAAACAGAGGCGGGGAATCAGAGGCGGGGAATCAGAGGCAGGGAATCAGAGGTCGGGAATCAGAGGCGGGGAATCAGATATGGGGAATCAGAGGTGGGGAATCAGAGTCCGGGAATCAGAGATGGGGAATCAGAGGCGGGGAATGAGATATTGGGAATCAGAGGCGGGGAATCAGAGGCAGGGAAACAGAGGCGGAGAATCAGATATGGGGAATCAGAGATGGCGAATCAAAGGCGTTGAATCAGAGATGGGGAATCAGAGGCGGGGAATCAGAGGCGGGGAATCAGAGTTGGGGAATCAGAGGCGGGGAATCAGATATGGGGAAACAGAGGTGGGAAATCAGAGGCGGGGAAACAGAGGTGGGGAATCAGATATGGGGAATCAGAGGTGGGGAATCAGAGGTTGGGAATCAAACACGGGGAATGAGAGACGGGGAATCATAGCTGGGGAATCAGAGGCGGGGAATCAGAGTTGGGGAATCAGAGGCGGGGAATCAGATATGGGGAAACAGAGGCGGGGAACAGAGGCGGGGAATCAGATATGGGGAAACAGAGGCGGGGAATCAGAGGCGGGGAAACAGAGGCGGGGAATCAGATATGGGGAATCAGAGGTGGGGAATCAGATATGGGGAAACAGAGGCGGGGAATACGAGGCGGGAAACACAGGCGGGGAATCAGATATGGGGAATCAGAGGTGGGGAATCAGTGGTTGGGAATCAGAGGCAGGGAATCGGATATGGGGAATCAGAGGTGGGGAATCAGTGGTTGGGAATCAGAGGCAGGTAATCAGAGGCGGGGAATCAGAGGCGGGGAATCAGAGGCAGGGAATCAGATGTGCGGAATCAGAGATGGGGAATCAGAGTCCGGGAATCAGAGATGGGGAATCAGAGGCGGGGAATGAGATATGGGGAATCAGAGGCGGGGAATCAGAGTCGGGGAAGCAGTTGCGGGGAATCAGATATGGGGAATCAGAGGTGGCGAATCAAAGGCGGTGAATCAGAGATGGGGAATCAGAGGCGGGGAATCAGAGGCAGGGAATCAAACACGGGGAATCAGAGGCGGGGAATCAGAGTTGGGGAATGAGAGGCGGGGAATCAGATATGGGGAAACAGAGGCGGGGAATCAGAGACGGGGAAACAGAGGCGGGGAATCAGATATGGGGAATCAGATGTGGGGGATCAGAGGTTGCGAATCAGAGGAAGGGAATCAGAGGTGGGGAATCAGAGGCGGGGAATCAGAGGCAGGGAATCAGATGTGCGGAATCAGAGATGGTGAATCAGAGGCGGGGAATCAGAGGCGGGGAATCAGAGGCAGGGAATCAGAGGCCGGGAATCAGAGGCGGGGAATCAGATATGGGGAATCAGAGGTGGGGAATCAGAGGCAGGGAATCAGATGTACGGAATCAGAGATGGGAAATCAGAGGCAGAGAATCAGAATCAGAAGCGGGGAATAAGAGGCCGGGAATCAGAGGTGGGGAATCAGATTCCGGGAATCAGAGATGGGGAATCAGAGGCAGGGAATGAGATATTGGGAATCAGAGGCGGGGAATCAGAAGCAGGGAAACAGAGGCGGGGAATCAGATATGGGGAATCAGAGGTTGGGAATCAGAGGCAGGGAATCAGAGGTGGGGAATCAGAGGCAGGGAATCAGATGCGGGGAATCAGAGGCGGGGAATCAGAGCTGGGGAATCAGAGGCGGGGAATCAGAGTTGGGGAATCAGAGGCCGGGAATTAGATATGGGGAAACAGAGGAGGGGAATCAGAGCGGGGAAACAGAGGCGGGGAATCAGATATGGGGAATCAGAGGTGGGGAATAAGTTGCAGGGAAGCAGAGGCCAGGTATCAGAGCTGGGGAATAAGAGGCGGGGAATCTGAGTTGGGGTATCAGAGGCGGGGAATCAGATATGGGGAAACAGAGGCGGGGGATCAGAGGTGGGGAAACAGAGGCGGGGAATCAGATATGGGGAATCAGATGTGGGGAATCAGAGGCAGGGAATCAGATGTGCGGAATCAGAGGCGGGGAATCAGAGGCAGGGAATCAAACACGGGGAATGAGAGACGGGGAATCATAGCTGGGGAATCAGAGGCGGGGAATCAGAGTTGGGGAATCAGAGGCGGTGAATCAGATATGGGGAAAGAGAGGCGGGAAATCAGAGGCGGGGAAACAGAGGCGGGGAATCAGATATGGGGAATCAGAGTCCGGGAATCAGAGATGGGGAATCAGAGGCGGGGAATGAGATATGGGGAATCAGAGGCGGGGAATCAGAGGCAGGGAATCAGATGTGCGGAATCAGAGATGGGGAATCAGAGTCCGGGAATCAGAGATGGGGAATCAGAGGCGGGGAATGAGATATGGGGAATCAGAGGTGGGGAATCAGAGGCGGGGAAACAGATGCTGGGAATCAGATATGGGGAATCAGAGGTGGCGACTCAAAGGCGCTGAATCAGAGATGGGGAATCAGAGGCGGGGAATCAGAGGCAGGGAATCAAACACGGGGAATCAGAGGCGGGGAATCAGAGTTGGGGAATCAGAGGCGGGGACTCAGATATTGGGGAAACAGAGGCGGGGAATCAGAGGCGGGGAAACAGAGGCGGGGAATCAGATATGGGGAATCAGAGGTGGGGAATCAGAGGTTGCGAATCAGAGGCAGGGAATCAGAGGCGGGGAATCAGAGGCGGGGAATGAGTGGCAGGGAATCAGATATGCGGAATCAGAGATGGGGAATCAGAGGCAGGGAATCAGAGGCGGGGAATCAGAGGCAGGGAATCAGAGGCCGGGAATCAGAGGCGGGGAATCAGATATGGGGAATCAGAGGTGGGGAATCAGAGGCAGGGAATCAGATGTGCGGAATCAGAGATGGGGAATCAGAGGCAGAGAATCAGAATCAGAAGCGGGGAATAAGAGGCCGGGAGTCAGAGGTGGGGAAACAGAGTCCGGGAATCAGAGATGGGGAATCAGAGGCGGGGAATGAGATATTGGGAATCAGAGGCGGGGAATCAGAGGCAGGGAAACAGAGGCGGAGAATCAGATATGGGGAATCAGAGATGGCGAATCAAAGGCGTTGAATCAGAGATGGGGAATCGGAGGCGGGGAATGAGAGGCGGGGAATCAGAGTTGGGGAATCAGAGGCGGGGAATCAGATATGGGGAAACAGAGGTGGGGAATCAGAGGTGGCGAATCAAAGGTTGTGAATCAGAGATGGGGAATCAGAGACGGGGAATCAGAGGCAGGGAAACAAACACGGGGAATCAGAGGCGGGGAATCAGAGCTGGGGAATCAGAGGCGGGGAATCAGAGATGGGGAATCAGAGGCGTGGAATCAGATATGGGGAAACCGAGGCGGGGAATCAGAGGCGGGGAATCAGAGGCAGGGAATCAGAGGTCGGGAATCAGAGGCGGGGAATCAGATATGGGGAATCAGAGGTTGGGAATCAGAGGCAGGGAATCAGATGTGCGGAATCAGAGGTGGGGAATCAGAGTCCGGGAATCAGAGATGGGGAATCAGAGGCGGGGAATGAGATATTGGGAATCAGAGGCGGGGAATCAGAGGCAGGGAAATAGAGGCGGAGAATCAGATATGGGGAATCAGAGATGGCGAATCAAAGGCGTTGAATCAGAGATGGGGAATCAGAGGCGGGGAATCAGAGGCAGGGAATCAGATGTGCGGAATCAGAGATGGGGAATCAGAGTCCGGGAATCAGAGATGGGGAATCAGAGGCGGGGAATGAGATATGGGGAATCAGAGGCGGGGAATCAGAGTCGGGGAAGCAGTTGCGGGGAATCAGATATGGGGAATCAGAGGTGGCGAATCAAAGGCGGTGAATCAGAGATGGGGAATCAGAGGCGGGGAATCAGAGGCAGGGAATCAAACACGGGGAATCAGAGGCGGGGAATCAGAGTTGGGGAATGAGAGGCGGGGAATCAGATATGGGGAAACAGAGGCGGGGAATCAGAGACGGGGAAACAGAGGCGGGGAATCAGATATGGGGAATCAGATGTGGGGAATCAGAGGTTGCGAATCAGAGGAAGGGAATCAGAGGTGGGGAATCAGAGGCGGGGAATCAGAGGCAGGGAATCAGATGTGCGGAATCAGAGATGGTGAATCAGAGGCGGGGAATCAGAGGCGTGGAATCAGAGGCAGGGAATCAGAGGCCGGGAATCAGAGGCGGGGAATCAGATATGGGGAATCAGAGGTGGGGAATCAGAGGCAGGGAATCAGATGTGCGGAATCAGAGATGGGAAATCAGAGGCAGAGAATCAGAATCAGAAGCGGGGAATAAGAGGCCGGGAATCAGAGGTGGGGAATCAGATTCCGGGAATCAGAGATGGGGAATCAGAGGCAGGGAATGAGATATTGGGAATCAGAGGCGGGGAATCAGAAGCAGGGAAACAGAGGCGGGGAATCAGATATGGGGAATCAGAGGTTGGGAATCAGAGGCAGGGAATCAGAGGTGGGGAATCAGAGGCAGGGAATCAGATGCGGGGAATCAGAGGCGGGGAATCAGAGCTGGGGAATCAGAGGCGGGGAATCAGAGTTGGGGAATCAGAGGCCGGGAATTAGATATGGGGAAACAGAGGAGGGGAATCAGAGCGGGGAAACAGAGGCGGGGAATCAGATATGGGGAATCAGAGGTGGGGAATAAGTTGCAGGGAAGCAGAGGCCAGGTATCAGAGCTGGGGAATAAGAGGCGGGGAATCTGAGTTGGGGTATCAGAGGC
Organism: Narcine bancroftii; assembly: GCF_036971445.1. NCBI lineage: Eukaryota > Metazoa > Chordata > Chondrichthyes > Torpediniformes > Narcinidae > Narcine > Narcine bancroftii. Next base: position 308,295,200 of record NC_091469.1, on the reverse strand, counting down.
GGGGAATCAGATATGGGGAAACAGAGGCGGGGGATCAGAGGTGGGGAAACAGAGGCGGGGAATCAGATATGGGGAATCAGATGTGGGGAATCAGAGGCAGGGAATCAGATGTGCGGAATCAGAGGCGGGGAATCAGAGGCAGGGAATCAAACACGGGGAATGAGAGACGGGGAATCATAGCTGGGGAATCAGAGGCGGGGAATCAGAGTTGGGGAATCAGAGGCGGTGAATCAGATATGGGGAAAGAGAGGCGGGAAATCAGAGGCGGGGAAACAGAGGCGGGGAATCAGATATGGGGAATCAGAGTCCGGGAATCAGAGATGGGGAATCAGAGGCGGGGAATGAGATATGGGGAATCAGAGGCGGGGAATCAGAGGCAGGGAATCAGATGTGCGGAATCAGAGATGGGGAATCAGAGTCCGGGAATCAGAGATGGGGAATCAGAGGCGGGGAATGAGATATGGGGAATCAGAGGTGGGGAATCAGAGGCGGGGAAACAGATGCTGGGAATCAGATATGGGGAATCAGAGGTGGCGACTCAAAGGCGCTGAATCAGAGATGGGGAATCAGAGGCGGGGAATCAGAGGCAGGGAATCAAACACGGGGAATCAGAGGCGGGGAATCAGAGTTGGGGAATCAGAGGCGGGGACTCAGATATTGGGGAAACAGAGGCGGGGAATCAGAGGCGGGGAAACAGAGGCGGGGAATCAGATATGGGGAATCAGAGGTGGGGAATCAGAGGTTGCGAATCAGAGGCAGGGAATCAGAGGCGGGGAATCAGAGGCGGGGAATGAGTGGCAGGGAATCAGATATGCGGAATCAGAGATGGGGAATCAGAGGCAGGGAATCAGAGGCGGGGAATCAGAGGCAGGGAATCAGAGGCCGGGAATCAGAGGCGGGGAATCAGATATGGGGAATCAGAGGTGGGGAATCAGAGGCAGGGAATCAGATGTGCGGAATAAGAGATGGGGAATCAGAGGCAGAGAATCAGAATCAGAAGCGGGGAATAAGAGGCCGGGAGTCAGAGGTGGGGAAACAGAGTCCGGGAATCAGAGATGGGGAATCAGAGGCGGGGAATGAGATATTGGGAATCAGAGGCGGGGAATCAGAGGCAGGGAAACAGAGGCGGAGAATCAGATATGGGGAATCAGAGATGGCGAATCAAAGGCGTTGAATCAGAGATGGGGAATCGGAGGCGGGGAATGAGAGGCGGGGAATCAGAGTTGGGGAATCAGAGGCGGGGAATCAGATATGGGGAAACAGAGGTGGGGAATCAGAGGTGGCGAATCAAAGGTTGTGAATCAGAGATGGGGAATCAGAGACGGGGAATCAGAGGCAGGGAAACAAACACGGGGAATCAGAGGCGGGGAATCAGAGCTGGGGAATCAGAGGCGGGGAATCAGAGATGGGGAATCAGAGGCGTGGAATCAGATATGGGGAAACCGAGGCGGGGAATCAGAGGCGGGGAATCAGAGGCAGGGAATCAGAGGTCGGGAATCAGAGGCGGGGAATCAGATATGGGGAATCAGAGGTTGGGAATCAGAGGCAGGGAATCAGATGTGCGGAATCAGAGGTGGGGAATCAGAGTCCGGGAATCAGAGATGGGGAATCAGAGGCGGGGAATGAGATATTGGGAATCAGAGGCGGGGAATCAGAGGCAGGGAAACAGAGGCGGAGAATCAGATATGGGGAATCAGAGATGGCGAATCAAAGGCGTTGAATCAGAGATGGGGAATCAGAGGCGGGGAATCAGAGGCGGGGAATCAGAGTTGGGGAATCAGAGGCGGGGAATCAGATATGGGGAAACAGAGGTGGGAAATCAGAGGCGGGGAAACAGAGGTGGGGAATCAGATATGGGGAATCAGAGGTGGGGAATCAGATATGGGGAAACAGAGGCGGGGAATACGAGGCGGGAAACACAGGCGGGGAATCAGATATGGGGAATCAGAGGTGGGGAATCAGTGGTTGGGAATCAGAGGCAGGGAATCGGATATGGGGAATCAGAGGTGGGGAATCAGTGGTTGGGAATCAGAGCCAGGTAATCAGAGGCGGGGAATCAGAGGCGGGGAATCAGAGGCGGGGAATCAGAGGCAGGGAATCAGATGTGCGGAATCAGAGATGGGGAATCAGAGTCCGGGAATCAGAGATGGGGAATCAGAGGCGGGGAATGAGATATGGGGAATCAGAGGCGGGTAATCAGAGGCGGGGAAGCAGTTGCGGGGAATCAGATATGGGGAATCAGAGGTGGCGAATCAAAGGCGGTGAATCAGAGATGGGGAATCAGAGGCGGGGAATCAGAGGCAGGGAATCAAACACGGGGAATCAGAGGCGGGGAATCAGAGTTGGGGAATGAGAGGCGGGGAATCAGATATGGGGAAACAGAGGCGGGGAATCAGAGGCGGGGAAACAGAGGCGGGGAATCAGATATGGGGAATCAGAGGTGGGGAATCAGAGGTTGCGAATCAGAGGAAGGGAATCAGAGGTGGGGAATCAGAGGCGGGGAATCAGAGGCAGGGAATCAGATGTGCGGAATCAGAGATGGTGAATCGGAGGCGGGAAATCAGAGGCGGGGAATCAGAGGCAGGGAATCAGAGGCCGGGAATCAGAGGCGGGGAATCAGATATGGGGAATCAGAGGTGGGGAATCAGAGGTAGGGAATCAGATGTACGGAATCAGAGATGGGGAATCAGAGGCAGAGAATCAGAATCAGAAGCGGGGAATAAGAGGCCGGGAATCAGAGGTGGGGAATCAGATTCCGGGAATCAGAGATGGGGAATCAGAGGCGGGGAATGAGATATTGGGAATCAGAGGCGGGGAATCAGAAGCAGGGAAACAGAGGCGGGGAATCAGATATGGGGAATCAGAGGTTGGGAATCAGAGGCAGGGAATCAGAGGTGGGGAATCAGAGGCAGGGAATCAGATGCGGGGAATCAGAGGCGGGGAATCAGAGCTGGGGAATCAGAGGCGGGGAATCAGAGTTGGGGAATCAGAGGCCGGGAATTAGATATGGGGAAACAGAGGAGGGGAATCAGAGCGGGGAAACAGAGGCGGTGAATCAGATATGGGGAATCAGAGGTGGGGAATAAGTTGCAGGGAAGCAGAGGCCAGGTATCAGAGCTGGGGAATAAGAGGCGGGGAATCTGAGTTAGGGTATCAGAGGCGGGGAATCAGATATGGGGAAACAGAGTCGGGGGATCAGAGGTGGGGAAACAGAGGCGGGGAATCAGATATGGGGAATCAGATGTGGGGAATCAGAGGCAGGGAATCAGATGTGCGGAATCAGAGATGGGGAATCAGAGGCTTGGAATCAGAATCAGAAGCGGGGAATCAGAGGCAGGGAAACAAACACGGGGAATCAGAGGCGGGGAATCAGAGCTGGGGAATCAGAGGCGTGGAATCAGATATGGGGAAACAGAGGCGGGGAATCAGAGGCGTGGAATCAGAGGCAGGGAATCAGAGGTCGGGAATCAGAGGCGGGGAATCAGATATGGGGAATCAGAGGTGGGGAATCAGAGGCAGGGAATCAGATGTGCGGAATCAGAGGTGGGGAATCAGAGTCCGGGAATCAGAGATGGGGAATCAGAGGCGGGGAATGAGATATTGGGAATCAGAGGCGGGGAATACGAGGCGGGAAACACAGGCGGGGAATCGGATATGGGGAATCAGAGGTGGGGAATCAGTGGTTGGGAATCAGAGGCAGGGAATCGGATATGGGGAATCAGAGGTGGGGAATCAGTGGTTGGGAATCAGAGGCAGGTAATCAGAGGCGGGGAATCAGAGGCGGGGAATCAGAGGCAGGGAATCAGATGTGCGGAATCAGAGATGGGGAATCAGAGTCCGGGAATCAGAGATGGGGAATCAGAGGCGGGGAATGAGATATGGGGAATCAGAGGCGGGGAATCAGAGGCGGGGAAGCAGTTGCGGGGAATCAGATATGGGGAATCAGAGGTGGCGAATCAAAGGCGGTGAATCAGAGATGGGGAATCAGAGGCGGGGAATCAGAGGCAGGGAATCAAACACGGGGAATCAGAGGAGGGGAATCAGAGTTGGGGAATGAGAGGCGGGGAATCAGATATGGGGAAACAGAGGCGGGGAATGAGAGGCGGGGAAACAGAGGCGGGGAATCAGATATGGGGAATCAGAGGTGGGGAATCAGAGGTTGCGAATCAGAGGAAGGGAATCAGAGGTGGGGAATCAGAGGCGGGGAATCAGAGGCAGGGAATCAGATGTGCGGAATCAGAGATGGTGAATCAGAGGCGGGGAATCAGAGGCGGGGAATCAGAGGCAGGGAATCAGAGGCCTGGAATCAGAGGCGGGGAATCAGATATGGGGAATCAGAGGTGGGGAATCAGAGGCAGGGAATCAGATGTACGGAATCAGAGATGGGGAATCAGAGGCAGAGAATCAGAATCAGAAGCGGGGAATAAGAGGCCGGGAATCAGAGGTGGGGAATCAGATTCCGGGAATCAGAGATGGGGAATCAGAGGCAGGGAATGAGATATTGGGAATCAGAGGCGGGGAATCAGAAGCAGGGAAACAGAGGCGGGGAATCAGATATGGGGAATCAGAGGTGGGGAATCAGAGGCGGGGAAACAGAGGCGGGGAATCAGATATGGGGAATCAGAGGTGGCGAATCAAAGGTTGTGAATCAGAGATGGTGAATCAGAGGCGGGGAATCAGAGGCAGGGAATCAAACTCGGGGAATCAGAGGCGGGGAATCAGAGCTGGGGAACCAGAGGCGGGGAATCAGAGTTGGGGAATCAGAGGCGTGGAATCAGATATGGGGAAACAGAGGCAGGGAATCAGAGGCGGGGAAACAGAGGCGGGGAATCAGATATGGGGAATCAGAGGTGGGGAATCAGATATGGGGAAACAGAGGCGGGGAATCAGAGGCGGAAAACAGAGGCGGGGAATCAGTGGTTGGGAATCAGAGGCAGGGAATCAGATATGGGGAATTAGAGGTATGGAATCAGTGGTTGGGAATCAGAGGCAGGTAATCAGAGGCGGGGAATCAGAGGCGGGGAATCAGAGGCAGGGAATCAGATGTGCGGAATCAGAGATGGGGAATCAGAGTCCGGGAATCAGAGATGGGGAATCAGAGGCGGGGAATGAGATATGGGGAATCAGAGGCGGGGAATCAGAGGTGGGGAAACAGATGCGGTGAATCAGATATGGGGAATCAGAGGTGGCGAATCAAAGGCGCTGAATCAGAGATGGGGAATCAGAGGCGGGGAATCAGAGGCAGGGAATCAAACACGGGGAATCAGAGGCGGGGAATCAGAGTTGGGGAATCAGAGGCGGGGAATCAGAGGCGGGTAAACAGAGGCGGGGAATCAGATATGGGGAATCAGAGGTGGGGAATCAGATGTTACGAATCAGAGGCAGTGAATCAGAGGCGGGGAATCAGGGGCGGGGAATCAGAGGCAGGGAATCAGATGTGCGGAATCAGAGATGGGGAATCAGAGGCAGGGAATCAGAGGCGGGGAATCAGAGGCAGGGAATCAGAGGCCGGGAATCAGAGGCGGGGAATCAGATATGGGGAATCAGAGGTGGGGAATCAGAGGCAGGGAATCAGATGTGCGGAATCAGAGATGGGGAGTCAGAGGCAGAGAATCAGAATCAGAAGCGGGGAATAAGAGGCCGGGAATCAGAGGTGGGGAATCAGAGTCCGGGAATCAGAGATGGGGAATCAGAGGCGGGGAATGAGATATTGGGAATCAGAGGCGGGGAATCAGAGGCAGGGAAACAGAGGCGGGGAATCAGATATGGGGAATCAGAGGTTGGGAATCAGAGGCAGGGAATCAGAAGTGGGGAATCAGAGGCTGGGAATCAGATGCGGGGAATCAGAGGCGGGGAATCAGAGCTGGGGAATCAGAGGCGGGGAATCAGATTTGGGGAATCAGAGGTGGGGAATAAGTGGCAGGGAAGCAGAGGCGGGGTATCAGAGCTGGGGAATCAGAGGCGGGGAATCTTAGTTGGGTTATCAGAGGAGGGGAATCAGATATGGGGAAACATGTGGGGCATCAGAGGCGGGGAAACAGAGGCGGGGAATCAGATATGGGGAATCAGAGGTGGGGAATCAGAGGCAGGGAATCAGATGTGCGGAATCAGAGATGGGGTATCAGAGGCATGGAATCAGAATCAGAAGCGGAGAATCAGAGGCCGGGAATCAGAGGCCGGGAATCAGATGCCGGGAATAAGAGGCCGGGAATCAGAGGTGGGGAATCTGAGTCCGGGAATCAGAAATGGGGAATCAGAGGCGGGGAATGAGATATGGGGAATCAGAGGCGGGGAATCAGAGATGGGGAATCAGAGGCGGGGAATGAGATTTGGGGAATCAGAGGCGGGGAATCAGAGGCGGGGAAGCAGTTGCGGGTAATCAGATATGGGGAATCAGAGGTGGCGAATCAAAGGCGGTGAATCAGAGATGGGGAATCAGAGGCGGGGAATCAGAGGCAGGGAATCAAACACGGGGAATCAGAGGAGGGGAATCAGAGTTGGGGAATGAGAGGCGGGGAATCAGATATGGGGAAACAGAGGCGGGGAATCAGAGGCGGGGAAACAGAGGCGGGGAATCAGATATGGGGAATCAGAGGTGGGGAATCAGAGGTTGCGAATCAGAGGAAGGGAATCAGAGGTGGGGAATCAGAGGCGGGGAATCAGAGGCAGGGAATCAGATGTGCGGAATCAGAGATGGTGAATCAGAGGCGGGGAATCAGAGGCGGGGAATCAGAGGCAGGGAATCAGAGGCCGGGAATCAGAGGCGGGGAATCAGATATGGGGAATCAGAGGTGGGGAATCAGAGGCAGGGAATCAGATGTACGGAATCAGAGATGGGGAATCAGAGGCAGAGAATCAGAATCAGAAGCGGGGAATAAGAGGCCGGGAATCAGAGGTGGGGAATCAGATTCCGGGAATCAGAGATGGGGAATCAGAGGCAGGGAATGAGATATTGGGAATCAGAGGCGGGGAATCAGAAGCAGGGAAACAGAGGCGGGGAATCAGATATGGGGAATCAGAGGTTGTGAATCAGAGGCAGGGAATCAGAGGTGGGGAATCAGAGGCAGGGAATCAGATGCGGGGAATCAGAGGCGGGGAATCAGAGCTGGGGAATCAGAGGCGGGGAATCAGAGTTGGGGAATCAGAGGCCGGGAATTAGATATGGGGAAACAGAGGAGGGGAATCAGAGCGGGGAAACAGAGGCGGGGAATCAGATATGGGGAATCAGAGGTGGGGAATAAGTTGCAGGGAAGCAGAGGCCAGGTATCAGAGCTGGGGAATAAGAGGCGGGGAATCTGAGTTGGGGTATCAGAGGCGGGGAATCAGATATGGGGAAACAGAGGCGGGGGATCAGAGGTGGGGAAACAGAGGCTGGGAATCAGATATGGGGAATCAGATGTGGGGAATCAGAGGCAGGGAATCAGATGTGCGGAATCAGAGATGGGGAATCAGAGGCTTGGAATCAGAATCAGAAGCGGGGAATCAGAGGCCGGGAATCAGAGGCCGGGAATCAGATGCCGGGAATAAGAGGCCAGGAATCAGAGGTGGGGAATCAGAGTCCGGGAATCAGAGATGGGGAATCAGAGGCGGGGAATGAGATATGGGGAATCAGAGGTGGGGAATCAGAGGCGGGGAAACAGAGGCGGGGAATCAGATATGGGGAATCAGAGGTGGCGAATCAAAGGTTGTGAATCAGAGATGGTGAATCAGAGGTGGGGAATCAGAGGCAGGGAATCAAACTCGGTGAATCAGAGGCGGGAAATCAGAGCTGGGGAACCAGAGGCGGGGAATCAGAGTTGGGGAATCAGAGGCGTGGAATCAGATATGGGGAAACAGAGGCAGGGAATCAGAGGCGGGGAAACAGAGGCGGGGAATCAGATATGGGGAATCAGAGGTGGGGAATCAGATATGGGGAAACAGAGGCGGGGAATCAGAGGCGGAAAACAGAGGCGGGGAATCAGTGGTTGGGAATCAGAGGCAGGGAATCAGATATGGGGAATCAGAGGTAGGGAATCAGTGGTTGGGAATCAGAGGCAGGTAATCAGAGGCGGGGAATCAGAGGCGGGGAATCAGAGGCAGGGAATCAGATGTGCGGAATCAGAGATGGGGAATCAGAGTCCGGGAATCAGAGATGGGGAATCAGAGGCGGGGAATGAGATATGGGGAATCAGAGGCGGGGAATCAGAGGTGGGGAAACAGATGCGGTGAATCAGATATGGGGAATCAGAGGTGGCGAATCAAAGGCGCTGAATCAGAGATGGGGAATCAGAGGCGGGGAATCAGAGGCAGGGAATCAAACACGGGGAATCAGAGGCGGGGAATCAGAGTTGGGGAATCAGAGGCGGGGAATCAGAGGCGGGGAAACAGAGGCGGGGAATCAGATATGGGGAATCAGAGGTGGGGAATCAGATGTTACGAATCAGAGGCAGTGAATCAGAGGCGGGGAATCAGAGGCGGGGAATCAGAGGCAGGGAATCAGATGTGCGGAATCAGAGATGGGGAATCAGAGGCAGGGAATCAGAGGCGGGGAATCAGAGGCAGGGAATCAGAGGCCGGGAATCAGAGGCGGGGAATCAGATATGGGGAATCAGAGGTGGGGAATCAGAGGCAGGGTATCAGATGTGCGGAATCAGAGATGGGGAGTCAGAGGCAGAGAATCAGAATCAGAAGCGGGGAATAAGAGGCCGGGAATCAGAGGTGGGGAATCAGAGTCCGGGAATCAGAGATGGGGAATCAGAGGCGGGGAATGAGATATTTGGAATCAGAGGCGGGGAATCAGAGGCAGGGAAACAGAGGCGGGGAATCAGATATGGGGAATCAGAGGTTGGGAATCAGAGGCAGGGAATCAGAAGTGGGGAATCAGAGGCTGGGAATCAGATGCGGGGAATCAGAGGCGGGGAATCAGAGCTGGGGAATCAGAGGCGGGGAATCAGATTTGGGGAATCAGAGGTGGGGAATAAGTGGCAGGGAAGCAGAGGCGGGGTATCAGAGCTGGGGAATCAGAGGCGGGGAATCTGAGTTGGGTTATCAGAGGAGGGGAATCAGATATGGGGAAACATGTGGGGCATCAGAGGCGGGGAAACAGAGGCGGGGAATCAGATATGGGGAATCAGAGGTGGGGAATCAGAGGCAGGGAATCAGATGTGCGGAATCAGAGATGGGGTATCAGAGGCATGGAATCAGAATCAGAAGCGGAGAATCAGAGGCTGGGAATCAGAGGCCGGGAATCAGATGCCGGGAATAAGAGGCCGGGAATCAGAGGTGGGGAATCTGAGTCCGGGAATCAGAAATGGGGAATCAGAGGCGGGGAATGAGATATGGGGAATCAGAGGCGGGGAATCAGAGGCGGGGAAACAGAGGCGGGGAATCAGATATGGGGAATCAGAGGTGGCGAATCAAAGGTTGTGAATCAGAGATGGGGAATCAGAGGCGGGGAATCAGAGGCAGGGAAACAAACACGGGGAATCAGAGGCGGGGAATCAGAGCTGGGGAATCAGAGGCGGGGAATCAGAGTTGGGGAATCAGAGGCGTGGAATCAGATATGGGGAAACAGAGGCGGGGAATCAGAGGCGGGGAAACAGAGGCGGGGAATCAGATATGGGGAATCAGAGGTGGGGAATCAGAGGTTGGGAGTCAGAGGCAGGGAATCAGAGGCGGGGAATCAGAGGCGGGGAATCAGAGGCAGGGAATCAGATGTGCAGAATCAGAGAAGGGGAATCAGAGGCAGGGAATCAGAGGCGGGGAATCAGAGGCGGGGAATCAGAGGCCGGGAATCAGAGGCCGGGAATCAGAGGCCGGGAATGAGAGGCCGGGAATCAGAGGCTGGAAATCAGAGTCCGGGAATCAGAGGTGGGGAATAAGAGGCACGGAATCAGATGTGCGGTATCAGAGATGGGGAATCACAGGCAGGGAATCAGAGGCGGGGAATCAGAGGCGGGGAATCAGAGGTGGGGAATCAGAGGCGGGGAATCAGATATGGGGAATCAGAGGTTGGGAATCAAACACGGGGAATGAGAGACGGGGAATCATAGCTGGGGAATCAGAGGCGGGGAATCAGAGTTGGGGAATCAGAGGCGGGGAATCAGATATGGGGAAACAGAGGCGGGGAACAGAGGCGGGGAATCAGATATGGGGAAACAGAGGCGGGGAATCAGATTCGGGGAAACAGAGGCGGGGAATCAGATATGGGGAATCAGAGGTGGGGAATCAGATATGGGGAAACAGAGGCGGGGAATACGAGGCGGGAAACACAGGCGGGGAATCAGATATGGGGAATCAGAGGTGGGGAATCAGTGGTTGGGAATCAGAGGCAGGGAATCGGATATGGGGAATCAGAGGTGGGGAATCAGTGGTTGGGAATCAGAGGCAGGTAATCAGAGGCGGGGAATCAGAGGCGGGGAATCAGAGGCAGGGAATCAGATGTGCGGAATCAGAGATGGGGAATCAGAGTCCGGGAATCAGAGATGGGGAATCAGAGGCGGGGAATGAGATATGGGGAATCAGAGGCGGGGAATGAGATATGGGGAATCAGAGGTGGCGAATCAAAGGCGGTGAATCAGAGATGGGGAATCAGAGGCGGGGAATCAGAGGCAGGGAATCAAACACGGGGAATCAGAGGCGGGGAATCAGAGTTGGGGAATGAGAGGCGGGGAATCAGATATGGGGAAACAGAGGCGGGGAATCAGAGACGGGGAAACAGAGGCGGGGAATCAGATATGGGGAATCAGAGGTGGGGAATCAGAGGTTGCGAATCAGAGGAAGGGAATCGGAGGTGGGGAATCAGAGGCGGGGAATCAGAGGCAGGGAATCAGATGTGCGGAATCAGAGATGGTGAATCAGAGGCGGGGAATCAGAGGAAGGGAATCAGATGTGCGGAATCAGAGATGGTGAATCAGAGGCCGGGAATCAGAGGCGGGGAATCAGATATGGGGAATCAGAGGTGGGGAATCAGAGGCAGGGAATCAGATGTACGGAATCAGAGATGGGAAATCAGAGGCAGAGAATCAGAATCAGAAGCGGGGAATAAGAGGCCGGGAATCAGAGGTGGGGAATCAGATTCCGGGAATCAGAGATGGGGAATCAGAGGCAGGGAATGAGATATTGGGAATCAGAGGCGGGGAATCAGAAGCAGGGAAACAGAGGCGGGGAATCAGATATGGGGAATCAGAGGTTGGGAATCAGAGGCAGGGAATCAGAGGTGGGGAATCAGAGGCAGGGAATCAGATGCGGGGAATCAGAGGCGGGGAATCAGAGCTGGGGAATCAGAGGCGGGGAATCAGAGTTGGGGAATCAGAGGCCGGGAATTAGATATGGTGAAACAGAGGAGGGGAATCAGAGCGGGGAAACAGAGGCGGGGAATCAGATATGGGGAATCAGAGGTGGGGAATAAGTTGCAGGGAAGCAGAGGCCAGGTATCAGAGCTGGGGAATAAGAGGCGGGGAATCTGAGTTGGGGTATCAGAGGCGGGGAATCAGATATGGGGAAACAGAGGCGGGGGATCAGAGGTGGGGAAACAGAGGCGGGGAATCAGATATGGGGAATCAGATGTGGGGAATCAGAGGCAGGGAATCAGATGTGCGGAATCAGAGGCGGGGAATCAGAGGCAGGGAATCAAACACGGGGAATGAGAGACGGGGAATCATAGCTGGGGAATCAGAGGCGGGGAATCAGAGTTGGGGAATCAGAGGCGGTGAATCAGATATGGGGAAAGAGAGGCGGGAAATCAGAGGCGGGGAAACAAAGGCGGGGAATCAGATATGGGGAATCAGAGTCCGGGAATCAGAGATGGGGAATCAGAGGCGGGGAATGAGATATGGGGAATCAGAGGCGGGGAATCAGAGGCAGGGAATCAGATGTGCGGAATCAGAGATGGGGAATCAGAGTCCGGGAATCAGAGATGGGGAATCAGAGGCGGGGAATGAGATATGGGGAATCAGAGGTGGGGAATCAGAGGCGGGGAAACAGATGCTGGGAATCAGATATGGGGAATCAGAGGTGGCGACTCAAAGGCGCTGAATCAGAGATGGGAAATCAGAGGCGGGGAATCAGAGGCAGGGAATCAAACACGGGGAATCAGAGGCGGGGAATCAGAGTTGGGGAATCAGAGGCGGGGACTCAGATATTGGGGAAACAGAGGCGGGGAATCAGAGGCGGGGAAACAGAGGCGGGGAATCAGATATGGGGAATCAGAGGTGGGGAATCAGAGGTTGCGAATCAGAGGCAGGGAATCAGAGGCGGGGAATCAGAGGCGGGGAATGAGTGGCAGGGAATCAGATATGCGGAATCAGAGATGGGGAATCAGAGGCAGGGAATCAGAGGCGGGGAATCAGAGGCAGGGAATCAGAGGCCGGGAATCAGAGGCGGGGAATCAGATATGGGGAATCAGAGGTGGGGAATCAGAGGCAGGGAATCAGATGTGCGGAATCAGAGATGGGGAATCAGAGGCAGAGAATCAGAATCAGAAGCGGGGAATAAGAGGCCGGGAGTCAGAGGTGGGGAAACAGAGTCCGGGAATCAGAGATGGGGAATCAGAGGCGGCGAATGAGATATTGGGAATCAGAGGCGGGGAATCAGAGGCAGGGAAACAGAGGCGGAGAATCAGATATGGGTAATCAGAGATGGCGAATCAAAGGCGTTGAATCAGAGATGGGGAATCAGACGCGGGGAATCAGAGGCTGGGAATCAGAGTTGGGGAATCAGAGGCGGGGAATCAGATATGGGGAAACAGAGGTGGGGAATCAGAGGTGGCGAATCAAAGGTTGTGAATCAGAGATGGGGAATCAGAGACGGGGAATCAGAGGCAGGGAAACAAACACGGGGAATCAGAGGCGGGGAATCAGAGCTGGGGAATCAGAGGCGGGGAATCAGAGATGGGGAATCAGAGGCGTGGAATCAGATATGGGGAAACCGAGGCGGGGAATCAGAGGCGGGGAATCAGAGGCAGGGAATCAGAGGTCGGGAATCAGAGGCGGGGAATCAGATATGGGGAATCAGAGGTTGGGAATCAGAGGCAGGGAATCAGATGTGCGGAATCAGAGGTGGGGAATCAGAGTCCGGGAATCAGAGATGGGGAATCAGAGGCGGGGAATGAGATATTGGGAATCAGAGGCGGGGAATCAGAGGCAGGGAAACAGAGGCGGAGAATCAGATATGGGGAATCAGAGATGGCGAATCAAAGGCGTTGAATCAGAGATGGGGAATCAGAGGCGGGGAATCAGAGGCGGGGAATCAGAGTTGGGGAATCAGAGGCGGGGAATCAGATATGGGGAAACAGAGGTGGGAAATCAGAGGCGGGGAAACAGAGGTGGGGAATCAGATATGGGGAATCAGAGGTGGGGAATCAGATATGGGGAATCAGAGGTGGGGAATCAGATATGGGGAAACAGAGGCGGGGAATACGAGGCGGGAAACACAGGCGGGGAATCAGATATGGGGAATCAGAGGTGGGGAATCAGTGGTTGGGAATCAGAGGCAGGGAATCGGATATGGGGAATCAGAGGTGGGGAATCAGTGGTTGGGAATCAGAGGCAGGTAATCAGAGGCGGGGAATCAAAGGCGGGGAATCAGAGGCGGGGAATCAGAGGCAGGGAATCAGATGTGCGGAATCAGAGATGGGGAATCAGAGTCCGGGAATCAGAGATGGGGAATCAGAGGCGGGGAATGAGATATGGGGAATCAGAGGCGGGGAATCAGAGGCGGGGAAGCAGTTGCGGGGAATCAGATATGGGGAATCAGAGGTGGCGAATCAAAGGCGGTGAATCAGAGATGGGGAATCAGAGGCGGGGAATCAGAGGCAGGGAATCAAACACGGGGAATCAGAGGCGGGGAATCAGAGTTGGGGAATGAGAGGCGGGGAATCAGATATGGGGAAACAGAGGCGGGGAATCAGAGGCGGGGAAACAGAGGCGGGGAATCAGATATGGGGAATCAGAGGTGGGGAATCAGAGGTTGCGAATCAGAGGAAGGGAATCAGAGGTGGGGAATCAGAGGCGGGGAATCAGAGGCAGGGAATCAGATGTGCGGAATCAGAGATGGTGAATCAGAGGCGGGAAATCAGAGGCGGGGAATCAGAGGCAGGGAATCAGAGGCCGGGAATCAGAGGCGGGGAATCAGATATGGGGAATCAGAGGTGGGGAATCAGAGGCAGGGAATCAGATGTACGGAATCAGAGATGGGGAATCAGAGGCAGAGAATCAGAATCAGAAGCGGGGAATAAGAGGCCGGGAATCAGAGGTGGGGAATCAGATTCCGGGAATCAGAGATGGGGAATCAGAGGCGGGGAATGAGATATTGGGAATCAGAGGCGGGGAATCAGAAGCAGGGAAACAGAGGCGGGGAATCAGATATGGGGAATCAGAGGTTGGGCATCAGAGGCAGGGAATCAGAGGTGGGGAATCAGAGGCAGGGAATCAGATGCGGGGAATCAGAGGCGGGGAATCAGAGCTGGGGAATCAGAGGCGGGGAATCAGAGTTGGGGAATCAGAGGCCGGGAATTAGATATGGGGAAACAGAGGAGGGGAATCAGAGCGGGGAAACAGAGGCGGTGAATCAGATATGGGGAATCAGAGGTGGGGAATAAGTTGCAGGGAAGCAGAGGCCAGGTATCAGAGCTGGGGAATAAGAGGCGGGGAATCTGAGTTGGGGTATCAGAGGCGGGGAATCAGATATGGGGAAACAGAGTCGGGGGATCAGAGATGGGGAAACAGAGGCGGGGAATCAGATATGGGGAATCAGATGTGGGGAATCAGAGGCAGGGAATCAGATGTGCGGAATCAGAGATGGGGTATCAGAGGCTTGGAATCAGAATCAGAAGCGGGGAATCAGAGGCAGGGAAACAAACACGGGGAATCAGAGGCGGGGAATCAGAGCTGGGGAATCAGAGGCGTGGAATCAGATATGGGGAAACAGAGGCGGGGAATCAGAGGCGTGGAATCAGAGGCAGGGAATCAGAGGTCGGGAATCAGAGGCGGGGAATCAGATATGGGGAATCAGAGGTGGGGAATCAGAGGCAGGGAATCAGATGTGCGGAATCAGAGGTGGGGAATCAGAGTCCGGGAATCAGAGATGGGGAATCAGAGGCTGGGAATGAGATATTGGGAATCAGAGGCGGGGAATACGAGGCGGGAAACACAGGCGGGGAATCGGATATGGGGAATCAGAGGTGGGGAATCAGTGGTTGGGAATCAGAGGCAGGGAATCGGATATGGGGAATCAGAGGTGGGGAATCAGTGGTTGGGAATCAGAGGCAGGTAATCAGAGGCGGGGAATCAGAGGCGGGGAATCAGAGGCAGGGAATCAGATGTGCTGAATCAGAGATGGGGAATCAGAGTCCGGGAATCAGAGATGGGGAATCAGAGGCGGGGAATGAGATATGGGGAATCAGAGGCGGGGAATCAGAGGCGGGGAAGCAGTTGCGGGGAATCAGATATGGGGAATCAGAGGTGGCGAATCAAAGGCGGTGAATCAGAGATGGGGAATCAGAGGCGGGGAATCAGAGGCAGGGAATCAAACACGGGGAATCAGAGGAGGGGAATCAGAGTTGGGGAATGAGAGGCGGGGAATCAGATATGGGGAAACAGAGGCGGGGAATCAGAGGCGGGGAAACAGAGGCGGGGAATCAGATATGGGGAATCAGAGGTGGGGAATCAGAGGTTGCGAATCAGAGGAAGGGAATCAGAGGTGGGGAATCAGAGGCGGGGAATCAGAGGCAGGGAATCAGATGTGCGGAATCAGAGATGGTGAATCAGAGGCGGGGAATCAGAGGCGGGGAATCAGAGGCAGGGAATCAGAGGCCGGGAATCAGAGGCGGGGAATCAGATATGGGGAATCAGAGGTGGGGAATCAGAGGCAGGGAATCAAATGTACGGAATCAGAGATGGGGAATCAGAGGCAGAGAATCAGAATCAGAAGCGGGGAATAAGAGGCCGGGAATCAGAGGTGGGGAATCAGATTCCGGGAATCAGAGATGGGGAATCAGAGGCAGGGAATGAGATATTGGGAATCAGAGGCGGGGAATCAGAAGCAGGGAAACAGAGGCGGGGAATCAGATATGGGGAATCAGAGGTTGTGAATCAGAGGCAGGGAATCAGAGGTGGGGAATCAGAGGCAGGGAATCAGATGCGGGGAATCAGAGGCGGGGAATCAGAGCTGGGGAATCAGAGGCGGGGAATCAGAGTTGGGGAATCAGAGGCCGGGAATTAGATATGGGGAAACAGAGGAGGGGAATCAGAGCGGGGAAACAGAGGCGGGGAATCAGATATGGGGAATCAGAGGTGGGGAATAAGTTGCAGGGAAGCAGAGGCCAGGTATCAGAGCTGGGGAATAAGAGGCGGGGAATCTGAGTTGGGGTATCAGAGGCGGGGAATCAGATATGGGGAAACAGAGGCGGGGGATCAGAGGTGGGGAAACAGAGGTGGGGAATCAGATATGGGGAATCAGATGTGGGGAATCAGAGGCAGGGAATCAGATGTGCGGAATCAGAGATGGGGAATCAGAGGCTTGGAATCAGAATCAGAAGCGGGGAATCAGAGGCCGGGAATCAGAGGCCGGGAATCAGATGCCGGGAATAAGAGGCCAGGAATCAGAGGTGGGGAATCAGAGTCCGGGAATCAGAGATGGGGAATCAGAGGCGGGGAATGAGATATGGGGAATCAGAGGTGGGGAATCAGAGGCGGGGAAACAGAGGCGGGGAATCAGATATGGGGAATCAGAGGTGGCGAATCAAAGGTTGTGAATCAGAGATGGTGAATCAGAGGCGGGGAATCAGAGGCAGGGAATCAAACTCGGGGAATCAGAGGCGGGGAATCAGAGCTGGGGAACCAGAGGCGGGGAATCAGAGTTGGGGAATCAGAGGCGTGGAATCAGATATGGGGAAACAGAGGCAGGGAATCAGAGGCGGGGAAACAGAGGCGGGGAATCAGATATGGGGAATCAGAGGTGGGGAATCAGATATGGGGAAACAGAGGCGGGGAATCAGAGGCGGAAAACAGAGGCGGGGAATCAGTGGTTGGGAATCAGAGGCAGGTAATCAGATATGGGGAATCAGAGGTAGGGAATCAGTGGTTGGGAATCAGAGGCAGGTAATCAGAGGCGGGGAATCAGAGGCGGGGAATCAGAGGCAGGGAATCAGATGTGCGGAATCAGAGATGGGGAATCAGAGTCCGGGAATCAGAGATGGGGAATCAGAGGCGGGGAATGAGATATGGGGAATCAGAGGCGGGGAATCAGAGGTGGGGAAACAGATGCGGTGAATCAGATATGGGGAATCAGAGGTGGCGAATCAAAGGCGCTGAATCAGAGATGGGGAATCAGAGGCGGGGAATCAGAGGCAGGGAATCAAACACGGGGAATCAGAGGCGGGGAATCAGAGTTGGGGAATCAGAGGCGGGGAATCAGAGGCGGGGAAACAGAGGCGGGGAATCAGATATGGGGAATCAGAGGTGGGGAATCAGATGTTACGAATCAGAGGCAGTGAATCAGAGGCGGGGAATCAGAGGCGGGGAATCAGAGGCAGGGAATCAGATGTGCGGAATCAGAGATGGGGAATCAGAGGAAGGGAATCAGAGGCGGGGAATCAGAGGCAGGGAATCAGAGGCCGGGAATCAGAGGCGGGGAATCAGATATGGGGAATCAGAGGTGGGGAATCAGAGGCAGGGTATCAGATGTGCGGAATCAGAGATGGGGAGTCAGAGGCAGAGAATCAGAATCAGAAGCGGGGAATAAGAGGCCGGGAATCAGAGGTGGGGAATCAGAGTCCGGGAATCAGAGATGGGGAATCAGAGGCGGGCAATGAGATATTGGGAATCAGAGGCGGGGAATCAGAGGCAGGGAAACAGAGGCGGGGAATCAGATATGGGGAATCAGAGGTTGGGAATCAGAGGCAGGGAATCAGAAGTGGGGAATCAGAGGCTGGGAATCAGATGCGGGGAATCAGAGGCGGGGAATCAGAGCTGGGGTATCAGAGGCGGGGAATCAGATTTGGGGAATCAGAGGTGGGGAATAAGTGGCAGGGAAGCAGAGGCGGGGTATCAGAGCTGGGAAATCAGAGGCGGGGAATCTGAGTTGGGTTATCAGAGGAGGGGAATCAGATATAGGGAAACATGTGGGGCATCAGAGGCGGGGAAACAGAGGCGGGGAATCAGATATGGGGAATCAGAGGTGGGGAATCAGAGGCAGGGAATCAGATGTGCGGAATCAGAGATGGGGTATCAGAGGCATGGAATCAGAATCAGAAGCGGAGAATCAGAGGCCGGGAATCAGAGGCCGGGAATCAGATGCCGGGAATAAGAGGCCGGGAATCAGAGGTGGGGAATCTGAGTCCGGGAATCAGAAATGGGGAATCAGAGGCGGGGAATGAGATATGGGGAATCAGAGGCGGGGAATCAGAGGCGCGGAAACAGAGGCGGGGAATCAGATATGGGGAATCAGAGGTGGCGAATCAAAGGTTGTGAATCAGAGATGGGGAATCAGAGGCGGGGAATCAGAGGCAGGGAAACAAACACGGGGAATCAGAGGCGGGGAATCAGAGCTGGGGAATCAGAGGCGGGGAATCAGAGTTGGGGAATCAGAGGCGTGGAATCAGATATGGGGAAACAGAGGCGGGGAATCAGAGGCGGGGAAACAGAGGCGGGGAATCAGATATGGGGAATCAGAGGTGGGGAATCAGAGGTTGGGAGTCAGAGGCAGGGAATCAGAGGCGGGGAATCAGAGGCGGGGAATCAGAGGCAGGGAATCAGATGTGCAGAATCAGAGAAGGGGAATCAGAGGCAGGGAATCAGAGGCGGGGAATCAGAGGCGGGGAATCAGAGGCCGGGAATCAGAGGCCGGGAATCAGAGGCCGGGAATGAGAGGCCGGGAATCAGAGGCTGGAAATCAGAGTCCGGGAATCAGAGGTGGGGAATAAGAGGCACGGAATCAGATGTGCGGTATCAGAGATGGGGAATCACAGGCAGGGAATCAGAGGCGGGGAATCAGAGGCGCGGAATCAGAGGCAGGGAATCGGATGTGCGGAATCAGAGATGG
This sequence comes from Narcine bancroftii, assembly GCF_036971445.1. NCBI lineage: Eukaryota > Metazoa > Chordata > Chondrichthyes > Torpediniformes > Narcinidae > Narcine > Narcine bancroftii. The sequence goes on along the minus strand of NC_091469.1, from coordinate 308,276,180 downwards.
GGAATCAGACGTGGGGAATCAGAGTCCGGGAATCAGAGCTGGGGAATTAGAGGCGGGGAATCAGAGGCAGGGAAACATAGGTGGGGAATCAGATATGGGGAATCAGAGGTGTGGAATCAGAGGTGCTGAATCAGAGATGGTGAATCAGAGGCGGGGAATCAGAGGCAGGAAATCAGACATGGGGAATGAGAGGCTGGGAATCAGACACGGGGAATCAGAGGTGGGGAATCAGAGCTGGGGAATCAGAGGTGGGGAATCAGAGTTGGGGAATCAGAGGCGGGGAATCAGATATGGGGAAACAGAGGCGGGGAATCAGAGGCAGGGAAACAGAGGCGGGGAATCAGATATGGGGAATCAGAGGAGGGGAATCAGAGGTTGGGAATCAGAGGCAGGGACTCAGAGGTTGGGATTCAGATGCAGGGAATCAGATGCGGGGAATAAGAGGTGGGGATTCAGAGGCGAGGAATCAGAGGCAGGGAATCAGAGTTGGGGAATCAGAGGCAGGGAATCAGAGGCCGGGAATAAGAGGCCGGGAATCAGAGGTTGGTAATCAGAGTCCGGGAATCAGAGGCGGGGAATGAGATATGGGGAATTAGAGGCGGGGAATCAGAGGCGGGGAAACAGAGGCGGGGAATCAGATATGGGGAATCAGAGGTGGCGAATCAAAGGCGGTGAATCAGAGATGGGGAATCAGAGGCGGGGAATCAGAGGCAGGGAATCAAACACGGGGAATGAGAGACGGGGAATCATAGCTGGGGAATCAGAGGCGGGGAATCAGAGTTGGGGCATCAGAGGCGGTGAATCAGATATGGGGAAACAGAGTCGGGAAATCAGAGGCGGGGAAACAGAGGCGGGGAATCAGATATGGGGAATCAGAGGTGGGGAATCAGATATGGGGAAACAGAGGCGGGGAATCAGAGGCGGGGAAACAGAGGCGGGGAATCAGATATGGGGAATCAGAGGTGGGGAATCAGTGGTTGGGAATCAGAGGCAGGGAATCAGATATGGGGAATCAGAGGTTGGGAATCAGATGTGCGGAATCAGATATGGGGAATCAGAGTCCGGGAATCAGAGATGGGGAATCAGAGGCGGGGAATGAGATATGGGGAATCAGAGGCGGGGAATCAGAGGCAGGGAATCAGATGTGCGGAATCAGAGATGGGGAATCAGAGTCTGGGAATCAGAGATGGGGAATCAGAGGCGGGGAATGAGATATGGGGAATCAGAGGTGGGGAATCAGAGGCGGGGAAACAGATGCTGGGAATCAGATATGGGGAATCAGAGGTGGCGAATCAAAGGCGCTGAATCAGAGATGGGGAATCAGATGCGGGGAATCAGAGGCGGGGAATCAGAGCTGGGGAATCAGAGGCGGGGAATCAGATTTGGGGAATCAGAGGCAGGGAATTAGATATGGGGAAACAGAGGAGGGGAATCGGAGGCGGGGAAACAGAGGCGTGGAATCAGATATGGGGAATCAGAGGTGGGGAATAAGTGGCAGGGAAGCAGAGGCGGGGTATCAGAGCTGGGGAATCAGAGGCGGGGAATCTGAGTTGGGTTATCAGAGGAGGGGAATCAGATATGGGGAAACATGCGGGGCATCAGAGGCGGGGAAACAGAGGCGGGGAATCAGATATGGGGAATCAGAGGTGGGGAATCAGAGGCAGGGAATCAGATGTGCGGAATCAGAGATGGGGTATCAGAGGCATGGAATCAGAATCAGAAGCGGAGAATCAGAGGCCGGGAATCAGAGGCCGGGAATCAGATGCCGGGAATAAGAGGCCGGGAATCAGAGGTGGGGAATCTGAGTCCGGGAATCAGAAATGGGGAATCAGAGGCGGGGAATGAGATATGGGGAATCAGAGGCGGGGAATCAGAGGCGGGGAAACAGAGGCGGGGAATCAGATATGGGGAATCAGAGGCGGGGAATCAGATATGGGGAATCAGAGATGGGGAATCAGAGGCGGGGAATCAGAGGCAGGGAAACAAACACGGGGAATCAGAGGCGGGGAATCAGAGCTGGGGAATCAGAGGCGGGGAATCAGAGTTGGGGAATCAGAGGCGTGGAATCAGATATGGGGAAACAGAGGCGGGGAATCAGAGGCGGGGAAACAGAGGTGGGGAATCAGATATGGGGAATCAGAGGTGGGGAATCAGAGGTTGGGAGTCAGAGGCAGGGAATCAGAGGCGGGAAATCAGAGGCGGGGAATCAGAGGCAGGGAATCAGATGTGCAGAATCAGAGAAGGGGAATCAGAGGCAGGGAATCAGAGGCGGGGAATCAGAGGCGGGGAATCAGAGGCCGGGAATCAGAGGCCGGGAATCAGAGGCCGGGAATGAGAGGCCGGGAATCAGAGGCTGGAAATCAGAGGCCGGGAATCAGAGGTGGGGAATAAGAGGCACGGAATCAGATGTGCGGTATCAGAGATGGGGAATCACAGGCAGGGAATCAGAGGCGGGGAATCAGAGGCGCGGAATCAGAGGCAGGGAATCGGATGTGCGGAATCAGAGATGGGGAATCAGAGGTGGGGAATCAGAGTCCGGGAATCAGAGCTTGGGAATTAGAGGCGGGGAATCAGAGGCGGGGAAACATAGGTGGGGAATCAGATATGGGGAATCAGAGGTGGGGAATCAGAGGTGCTGAATCAGAGATGGTGAATCAGAGGCGGGGAATCAGAGGCAGGAAATCAGACATGGGGAATGAGAGGCTGGGAATCAGACACGGGGAATCAGAGGTGGGGAATCAGAGCTGGGGAATCAGAGGTGGGGAATCAGAGTTGGGGAATCAGAGGCGGGGAATCAGATATGGGGAAACAGAGGCGGGGAATCAGAGGCAGGGAAACAGAGGCGGGGAATCAGATATGGGGAATCAGAGGAGGGGAATCAGAGGTTGGGAATCAGAGGCAGGGACTCAGAGGTTGGGATTCAGATGCAGGGAATCAGATGCGGGGAATAAGAGGTGGGGATTCAGAGGCGAGGAATCAGAGGCAGGGAATCAGAGTTGGGGAATCAGAGGCAGGGAATTAGATATGGGGAAACAGAGGCGGGGAATTAGAGGCGGGGAATCAGAGGCCGGGAATAAGAGGCCGGGAATCAGAGGTTGGTAATCAGAGTCCGGGAATCAGAGGCGGGGAATGAGATATGGGGAATTAGAGGCGGGGAATCAGAGGCGGGGAAACAGAGGCGGGGAATCAGATATGGGGAATCAGAGGTGGCGAATCAAAGGCGGTGAATCAGAGATGGGGAATCAGAGGCGGGGAATCAGAGGCAGGGAATCAAACACGGGGAATGAGAGACGGGGAATCATAGCTGGGGAATCAGAGGCGGGGAATCAAAGTTGGGGAATCAGAGGCGGTGAATCAGATATGGGGAAACAGAGGCGGGAAATCAGAGGCGGGGAAACAGAGGCGGGGAATCAGATATGGGGAATCAGAGGTGGGGAATCAGATATGGGGAAACAGAGGCGGGGAATCAGAGGCGGGGAAACAGAGGCGGGGAATCAGATATGGGGAATCAGAGGTGGGGAATCAGTGGTTGGGAATCAGAGGCAGGGAATCAGATATGGGGAATCAGAGGTTGGGAATCAGATGTGCGGAATCAGATATGGGGAATCAGAGTCCGGGAATCAGAGATGGGGAATCAGAGGCGGGGAATGAGATATGGGGAATCAGAGGCGGGGAATCAGAGGCAGGGAATCAGATGTGCGGAATCAGAGATGGGGAATCAGAGTCCGCGAATCAGAGATGGGGAATCAGAGGCGGGGAATGAGATATGGGGAATCAGAGGTGGGGAATCAGAGGCGGGGAAACAGATGCTGGGAATCAGATATGGGGAATCAGAGGTGGCGAATCAAAGGCGCTGAATCAGAGATGGGGAATCAGATGCGGGGAATCAGAGGCGGGGAATCAGAGCTGGGGAATCAGAGGCGGGGAATCAGATTTGGGGAATCAGAGGCAGGGAATTAGATATGGGGAAACAGAGGAGGGGAATCGGAGGCGGGGAAACAGAGGCGTGGAATCAGATATGGGGAATCAGAGGTGGGGAATAAGTGGCAGGGAAGCAGAGACGGGGTATCAGAGCTGGGGAATCAGAGGCGGGGAATCTGAGTTGGGTTATCAGAGGAGGGGAATCAGATATGGGGAAACATGCGGGGCATCAGAGGCAGGGAAACAGAGGTGGGGAATCATATATGGGGAATCAGAGGTGGGGAATCAGAGGCAGGGAATCAGATGTGCAGAATCAGAGATGGGGTATCAGAGGCATGGAATCAGAATCAGAAGCGGAGAATCAGAGGCCGGGAATCAGAGACCGGGAATCAGATGCCGGGAATAAGAGGCCGGGAATCAGAGGTGGGGAATCTGATTCCGGGAATCAGAAATGGGGAATCAGAGGCGGGGAATGAGATATGGGGAATCAGAGGCGGGGAATCAGAGGCGGGGAAACAGAGGCGGGGAATCAGATATGGGGAATCAGAGGTGGCGAATCAAAGGTTGTGAATCAGAGATGGGGAATCAGAGGCGGGGAATCAGAGGCAGGGAAACAAACACGGGGAATCAGAGGCGGGGAATCAGAGCTGGGGAATCAGAGGCGGGGAATCAGAGTTGGGGAATCAGAGGCGTGGAATCAGATATGGGGAAACAGAGGCGGGGAATCAGAGGCGGGGAAACAGAGGTGGGGAATCAGATATGGGGAATCAGAGGTGGGGAATCAGAGGTTGGGAGTCAGAGGCAGGGAATCAGAGGCGGGGAATCAGAGGCGGGGAATCAGAGGCAGGGAATCAGATGTGCAGAATCAGAGAAGGGGAATCAGAGGCAGGGAATCAGAGGCGGGGAATCAGAGGCGGGGAATCAGAGGCCGGGAATCAGCGGCCGGGAATCAGAGGCCGGGAATGAGAGGCCGGGAATCAGAGGCTGGAAATCAGAGGCCGGGAATCAGAGGTGGGGAATAAGAGGCACGGAATCAGATGTGCGGTATCAGAGATGGGGTATCACAGGCAGGGAATCAGAGGCGGGGAATCAGAGGCGCGGAATCAGAGGCAGGGAATCGGATGTGCGGAATCAGAGATGGGGAATCAGAGGTGGGGAATCAGAGTCCGGGAATCAGAGATGGGGAATTAGAGGCGGGGAATCAGAGGCGGGGAAACATAGGTGGGGAATCAGATATGGGGAATCAGAGGTGGGGAATCAGAGGTGCTGAATCAGAGATGGTGAATCAGAGGCGGGGAATCAGAGGCAGGAAATCAGACATGGGGAATGAGAGGCTGGGAATCAGACACGGGGAATCAGAGGTGGGGAATCAGAGCTGGGGAATCAGAGGTGGGGAATCAGAGTTGGGGAATCAGAGGCGGGGAATCAGATATGGGGATACAGAGGCGGGGAATCAGAGGCAGGGAAACAGAGGCGTGGAATCAGATATGGGGAATCAGAGGAGGGGAATCAGAGGTTGGGAATCAGAGGCAGGGACTCAGAGGTTGGGATTCAGATGCAGGGAATCAGATGCGGGGAATAAGAGGTGGGGATTCAGAGGCGAGGAATCAGAGGCAGGGAATCAGAGTTGGGGAATCAGAGGCAGGGAATTAGATATGGGGAAACAGAGGCGGGGAATTAGAGGCGGGGAATCAGAGGCCGGGAATAAGAGGCCGGGAATCAGAGGTGGGTAATCAGAGTCCGGGAATCAGAGGCGGGGAATGAGATATGGGGAATCAGAGATGGCGAATCAAAGGCGGTGAATCAGAGATGGGGAATCAGAGGCGGGGAATCAGAGGCAGGGAATCAAACACGGGGAATGAGAGACGGGGAATCATAGCTGGGGAATCAGAGGCGGGGAATCAGAGTTGGGGAATCAGAGGCGGTGAATCAGATATGGGGAAACAGATGCGGGAAATCAGAGGCGGGGAAACAGAGGCGGGGAATCAGATATGGGGAATCAGAGGTGGGGAATCAGATATGGGGAAACAGAGGCGGGGAATCAGAGGCGGGGAAACAGAGGCGGGGAATCAGATATGGGGAATCAGAGGTGGGGAATCAGTGGTTGGGAATCAGAGGCAGGGAATCAGATATGGGGAATCAGAGGTTGGGAATCAGATGTGCGGAATCAGATATGGGGAATCAGAGTCCGGGAATCAGAGATGGGGAATCAGAGGCGGGGAATGAGATATGGGGAATCAGAGGCGGGGAATCAGAGGCAGGGAATCAGATGTGCGGAATCAGAGATGGGGAATCAGAGTCCGGGAATCAGAGATGGGGAATCAGAGGCGGGGAATGAGATATGGGGAATCAGAGGTGGGGAATCAGAGGCGGGGAAACAGATGCTGGGAATCAGATATGGGGAATCAGAGGTGGCGAATCAAAGGCGCTGAATCAGAGATGGGGAATCAGAGGCGGGGAATCAGAGGCAGGGAATCAAACACGGGGAATCAGAGGCGGGGAATCAGAGTTGGGGAATCAGAGGCGGGGACTCAGATATTGGGGAATCAGATATGGGGAATCAGAGGTGGGGAATCACAGGTTGCGAATCAGAGGCAGGGAATCAGAGGCGGGGAATCAGAGGCGGGGAATGAGTGGCAGGGAATCAGATATGCGGAATCAGAGATGGGGAATCAGAGGCAGGGAATCAGAGGCGGGGAATCAGAGGCAGGGAATCAGAGGCCGGGAATCAGAGGCGGGGAATCAGATATGGGGAATCAGAGGTGGGGAATCAGAGGCAGGGAATCAGATGTGCGGAATCAGAGATGGGGAATCAGAGGCAGAGAATCAGAATCAGAAGCGGGGAATAAGAGGACGGGAATCAGAGGTGGGGAAACAGAGTCCGGGAATCAGAGATGGGGAATCAGAGGCGGGGAATGAGATATTGGGAATCAGAGGCGGGGAATCAGAGACAGGGAAACAGAGGCGGAGAATCAGATATGGGGAATCAGAGATGGCGAATCAAAGGCGTTGAATCAGAGATGGGGAATCAGAGGCGGGGAATCAGAGGCGGGGAATCAGAGTTGGGGAATCAGAGGCGGGGAATCACATATGGGGAAACAGAGGTGGGGAATCAGAGGCGGGGAAACAGAGGTGGGGAATCAGATATGGGGAATCAGAGGTGGCGAATCAAAGGTTGTGAATCAGAGATGGGGAATCAGAGGCGGGGAATCAGAGGCAGGGAAACAAACACGGGGAATCAGAGGCGGGGAATCAGAGCTGGGGAATCAGAGGCGGGGAATCAGAGTTGGGGAATCAGAGGCGTGGAATCAGATATGGGGAAACAGAGGCGGGGAATCAGAGGTCGGGAATCAGAGGCGGGGAATCAGATATGGGGAATCAGAGGTGGGGAATCAGAGGCAGGGAATCAGATGTGCGGAATCAGAGGTGGGGAATCAGAGTCCGGGAATCAGAGATGGGGAATCAGAGGCGGGGAATGAGATATTGGGAATCAGAGGCGGGGAATCAGAGTTGGGGAATCAGAGGCGGGGAATCAGATATGGGGAAACAGATGTGGGAAATCAGAGGCGGGGAAACAGAGGTGGGGAATCAGATATGGGGAATCAGAGGTGGGGAATCAGAGGTTGGGAATCAAACACGGGGAATGAGAGACGGGGAATCATAGCTGGGGAATCAGAGGCGGGGAATCAGAGTTGGGGAATCAGAGGCGGGGAATCAGATATGGGGAAACAGAGGCGGGGAACAGAGGCGGGGAATCAGATATGGGGAAACAGAGGCGCGGAATCAGAGGCGGGGAAACAGAGGCGGGGAATCAGATATGGGGAATCAGAGGTGGGGAATCAGATATGGGGAAACAGAGGCGGGGAATACGAGGCGGGAAACACAGGCTGGGAATCAGATATGGGGAATCAGAGGTGGGGAATCAGTGGTTGGGAATCAGAGGCAGGAAATCGGATATGGGGAATCAGAGGTGGGGAATCAGTGGTTGGGAATCAGAGGCAGGTAATCAGAGGAGGGGAATCAGAGGCGGGGAATCAGAGGCAGGGAATCAGATGTGCGGAATCAGAGATGGGGAATCAGAGTCCGGGAATCAGAGATGGGGAATCAGAGGCGGGGAATGAGATATGGGGAATCAGAGGCGGGGAATCAGAGGCGGGGAAGCAGTTGCGGGGAATCAGAAATGGGGAATCAGAGGTGGCGAATCAAAGGCGCTGAATCAGAGATGGGGAATCAGAGGCGGGGAATCAGAGCAGGGAATCAAACATGGGGAATCAGAGGCGGGGAATCAGAGTTGGGGAATGAGAGGCGGGGAATCAGATATGGGGAAACAGAGGCGGGGAATCAGAGGCGGGGAAACAGATGCTGGGAATCAGATATGGGGAATCAGAGGTGGCGAATCAAAGGCGCTGAATCAGAGATGGGGAATCAGATGCGGGGAATCAGAGGCGGGGAATCAGAGCTGGGGAATCAGAGGCGGGGAATCAGATTTGGGGAATCAGAGGCAGGGAATTAGATATGGGGAAACAGAGGAGGGGAATCGGAGGCGGGGAAACAGAGGCGTGGAATCAGATATGGGGAATCAGAGGTGGGGAATAAGTGGCAGGGAAGCAGAGACGGGGTATCAGAGCTGGGGAATCAGAGGCGGGGAATCTGAGTTGGGTTATCAGAGGAGGGGAATCAGATATGGGGAAACATGCGGGGCATCAGAGGCAGGGAAACAGAGGTGGGGAATCATATATGGGGAATCAGAGGTGGGGAATCAGAGGCAGGGAATCAGATGTGCAGAATCAGAGATGGGGTATCAGAGGCATGGAATCAGAATCAGAAGCGGAGAATCAGAGGCCGGGAATCAGAGACCGGGAATCAGATGCCGGGAATAAGAGGCCGGGAATCAGAGGTGGGGAATCTGATTCCGGGAATCAGAAATGGGGAATCAGAGGCGGGGAATGAGATATGGGGAATCAGAGGCGGGGAATCAGAGGCGGGGAAACAGAGGCGGGGAATCAGATATGGGGAATCAGAGGTGGCGAATCAAAGGTTGTGAATCAGAGATGGGGAATCAGAGGCGGGGAATCAGAGGCAGGGAAACAAACACGGGGAATCAGAGGCGGGGAATCAGAGCTGGGGAATCAGAGGCGGGGAATCAGAGTTGGGGAATCAGAGGCGTGGAATCAGATATGGGGAAACAGAGGCGGGGAATCAGAGGCGGGGAAACAGAGGTGGGGAATCAGATATGGGGAATCAGAGGTGGGGAATCAGAGGTTGGGAGTCAGAGGCAGGGAATCAGAGGCGGGGAATCAGAGGCGGGGAATCAGAGGCAGGGAATCAGATGTGCAGAATCAGAGAAGGGGAATCAGAGGCAGGGAATCAGAGGCGGGGAATCAGAGGCGGGGAATCAGAGGCCGGGAATCAGCGGCCGGGAATCAGAGGCCGGGAATGAGAGGCCGGGAATCAGAGGCTGGAAATCAGAGGCCGGGAATCAGAGGTGGGGAATAAGAGGCACGGAATCAGATGTGCGGTATCAGAGATGGGGTATCACAGGCAGGGAATCAGAGGCGGGGAATCAGAGGCGCGGAATCAGAGGCAGGGAATCGGATGTGCGGAATCAGAGATGGGGAATCAGAGGTGGGGAATCAGAGTCCGGGAATCAGAGATGGGGAATTAGAGGCGGGGAATCAGAGGCGGGGAAACATAGGTGGGGAATCAGATATGGGGAATCAGAGGTGGGGAATCAGAGGTGCTGAATCAGAGATGGTGAATCAGAGGCGGGGAATCAGAGGCAGGAAATCAGACATGGGGAATGAGAGGCTGGGAATCAGACACGGGGAATCAGAGGTGGGGAATCAGAGCTGGGGAATCAGAGGTGGGGAATCAGAGTTGGGGAATCAGAGGCGGGGAATCAGATATGGGGATACAGAGGCGGGGAATCAGAGGCAGGGAAACAGAGGCGGGGAATCAGATATGGGGAATCAGAGGAGGGGAATCAGAGGTTGGGAATCAGAGGCAGGGACTCAGAGGTTGGGATTCAGATGCAGGGAATCAGATGCGGGGAATAAGAGGTGGGGATTCAGAGGCGAGGAATCAGAGGCAGGGAATCAGAGTTGGGGAATCAGAGGCAGGGAATTAGATATGGGGAAACAGAGGCGGGGAATTAGAGGCGGGGAATCAGAGGCCGGGAATAAGAGGCCGGGAATCAGAGGTGGGTAATCAGAGTCCGGGAATCAGAGGCGGGGAATGAGATATGGGGAATCAGAGATGGCGAATCAAAGGCGGTGAATCAGAGATGGGGAATCAGAGGCGGGGAATCAGAGGCAGGGAATCAAACACGGGGAATGAGAGACGGGGAATCATAGCTGGGGAATCAGAGGCGGGGAATCAGAGTTGGGGAATCAGAGGCGGTGAATCAGATATGGGGAAACAGATGCGGGAAATCAGAGGCGGGGAAACAGAGGCGGGGAATCAGATATGGGGAATCAGAGGTGGGGAATCAGATATGGGGAAACAGAGGCGGGGAATCAGAGGCGGGGAAACAGAGGCGGGGAATCAGATATGGGGAATCAGAGGTGGGGAATCAGTGGTTGGGAATCAGAGGCAGGGAATCAGATATGGGGAATCAGAGGTTGGGAATCAGATGTGCGGAATCAGATATGGGGAATCAGAGTCCGGGAATCAGAGATGGGGAATCAGAGGCGGGGAATGAGATATGGGGAATCAGAGGCGGGGAATCAGAGGCAGGGAATCAGATGTGCGGAATCAGAGATGGGGAATCAGAGTCCGGGAATCAGAGATGGGGAATCAGAGGCGGGGAATGAGATATGGGGAATCAGAGGTGGGGAATCAGAGGCGGGGAAACAGATGCTGGGAATCAGATATGGGGAATCAGAGGTGGCGAATCAAAGGCGCTGAATCAGAGATGGGGAATCAGAGGCGGGGAATCAGAGGCAGGGAATCAAACACGGGGAATCAGAGGCGGGGAATCAGAGTTGGGGAATCAGAGGCGGGGACTCAGATATTGGGGAATCAGATATGGGGAATCAGAGGTGGGGAATCACAGGTTGCGAATCAGAGGCAGGGAATCAGAGGCGGGGAATCAGAGGCGGGGAATGAGTGGCAGGGAATCAGATATGCGGAATCAGAGATGGGGAATCAGAGGCAGGGAATCAGAGGCGGGGAATCAGAGGCAGGGAATCAGAGGCCGGGAATCAGAGGCGGGGAATCAGATATGGGGAATCAGAGGTGGGGAATCAGAGGCAGGGAATCAGATGTGCGGAATCAGAGATGGGGAATCAGAGGCAGAGAATCAGAATCAGAAGCGGGGAATAAGAGGACGGGAATCAGAGGTGGGGAAACAGAGTCCGGGAATCAGAGATGGGGAATCAGAGGCGGGGAATGAGATATTGGGAATCAGAGGCGGGGAATCAGAGACAGGGAAACAGAGGCGGAGAATCAGATATGGGGAATCAGAGATGGCGAATCAAAGGCGTTGAATCAGAGATGGGGAATCAGAGGCGGGGAATCAGAGGCGGGGAATCAGAGTTGGGGAATCAGAGGCGGGGAATCACATATGGGGAAACAGAGGTGGGGAATCAGAGGCGGGGAAACAGAGGTGGGGAATCAGATATGGGGAATCAGAGGTGGCGAATCAAAGGTTGTGAATCAGAGATGGGGAATCAGAGGCGGGGAATCAGAGGCAGGGAAACAAACACGGGGAATCAGAGGCGGGGAATCAGAGCTGGGGAATCAGAGGCGGGGAATCAGAGTTGGGGAATCAGAGGCGTGGAATCAGATATGGGGAAACAGAGGCGGGGAATCAGAGGTCGGGAATCAGAGGCGGGGAATCAGATATGGGGAATCAGAGGTGGGGAATCAGAGGCAGGGAATCAGATGTGCGGAATCAGAGGTGGGGAATCAGAGTCCGGGAATCAGAGATGGGGAATCAGAGGCGGGGAATGAGATATTGGGAATCAGAGGCGGGGAATCAGAGTTGGGGAATCAGAGGCGGGGAATCAGATATGGGGAAACAGATGTGGGAAATCAGAGGCGGGGAAACAGAGGTGGGGAATCAGATATGGGGAATCAGAGGTGGGGAATCAGAGGTTGGGAATCAAACACGGGGAATGAGAGACGGGGAATCATAGCTGGGGAATCAGAGGCGGGGAATCAGAGTTGGGGAATCAGAGGCGGGGAATCAGATATGGGGAAACAGAGGCGGGGAACAGAGGCGGGGAATCAGATATGGGGAAACAGAGGCGCGGAATCAGAGGCGGGGAAACAGAGGCGGGGAATCAGATATGGGGAATCAGAGGTGGGGAATCAGATATGGGGAAACAGAGGCGGGGAATACGAGGCGGGAAACACAGGCTGGGAATCAGATATGGGGAATCAGAGGTGGGGAATCAGTGGTTGGGAATCAGAGGCAGGAAATCGGATATGGGGAATCAGAGGTGGGGAATCAGTGGTTGGGAATCAGAGGCAGGTAATCAGAGGAGGGGAATCAGAGGCGGGGAATCAGAGGCAGGGAATCAGATGTGCGGAATCAGAGATGGGGAATCAGAGTCCGGGAATCAGAGATGGGGAATCAGAGGCGGGGAATGAGATATGGGGAATCAGAGGCGGGGAATCAGAGGCGGGGAAGCAGTTGCGGGGAATCAGAAATGGGGAATCAGAGGTGGCGAATCAAAGGCGCTGAATCAGAGATGGGGAATCAGAGGCGGGGAATCAGAGCAGGGAATCAAACATGGGGAATCAGAGGCGGGGAATCAGAGTTGGGGAATGAGAGGCGGGGAATCAGATATGGGGAAACAGAGGCGGGGAATCAGAGGCGGGGAAACAGAGGCGGGGAATCAGATATGGGGAATCAGAGGTGGGGAATCAGAGGTTGCGAATCAGAGGAAGGGAATCAGAGGTGGGGAATCAGAGGCGGGGAATCAGAGGCAGGGTATCAGATGTGCGGAATCAGAGATGGTGAATCAGAGGCGGGGAATCAGAGGCGGGGAATCAGAGGCAGGGAATCAGAGGCCGGGAATCAGAGGCGGGGAATCAGATATGGGGAATCAGAGGTGGGGAATCAGAGGCAGGGAATCAGATGTACGGAATCAGAGATGGGGAATCAGAGGCAGAGGATCAGAATCAGAAGCGGGGAATAAGAGGCCTGGAATCAGAGGTGGGGAATCTGATTCCGGGAATCAGAGATGGGGAATCAGAGGCAGGGAATGAGATATTGGGAATCAGAGGCGGGGAATCAGAAGCAGGGAAACAGAGGCGGGGAATCAGATATGGGGAATCAGAGGTTGGGAATCAGAGGCAGGGAATCAGAGGTGGGGAATCAGAGGCAGGGAATCAGATGCGGGGAATCAGAGGCGGAGAATCAGAGCTGGGGAATCAGAGGCGGGGAATCAGAGTTGGGGAATCAGAGGCCGGGAATTAGATATGGGGAAACAGAGGAGGGGAATCAGAGCGGGGAAACAGAGGCGGGGAATCAGATATGGGGAATCAGAGGTGGGGAATAAGTTGCAGGGAAGCAGAGGCCAGGTATCAGAGCTGGGGAATAAGAGGCGGGGAATCAGAGTTGGGGTATCAGAGGCGGGGAATCAGATATGGGGAAACAGAGGCGGGGGATCAGAGGTGGGGAAACAGAGGCGGGGAATCAGATATGGGGAATCAGATGTGGGGAATCAGAGGCAGGGAATCAGATGTGCGGAATCAGAGATGGGGAATCAGAGGCTTGGAATCAGAATCAGAAGCGGGGAATCAGAGGCCGGGAATCAGAGGCCGGGAATCAGATGCCGGGAATAAGAGGCCAGGAATCAGAGGTGGGGAATCAGAGTCCGGGAATCAGAGATGGGGAATCAGAGGCGGGGAATGAGATATGGGGAATCAGAGGTGGGGAATCAGAGGCGGGGAAACAGAGGCGGGGAATCAGATATGGGGAATCAGAGGTGGCGAATCAAAGGTTGTGAATCAGAGATGGGGAATCAGAGGCGGGGAATCAGAGGCAGGGAATCAAACACGGGGAATCAGAGGCGGGGAATCAGAGCTGGGGAACCAGAGGCGGGGAATCAGAGTTGGGGAATCAGAGGCGTGGAATAAGATATGGGGAAACAGAGGCAGGGAATCAGAGGCGGAAAACAGAGGCGGGGAATCAGTGGTTGGGAATCAGAGGCAGGGAATCAGATATGGGGAATCAGAGGTGGGGAATCAGTGGTTGGGAATCAGAGGCAGGTAATCAGAGGCGGGGAATCAGAGGCGGGGAATCAGAGGCAGGGAATCAGATGTGTGGAATCAGAGATGGGGAATCAGAGTCCGGGAATCAGAGATGGGGAATCAGAGGCGGGGAATGAGATATGGGCAATCAGAGGCGGGGAATCAGAGGCGGGGAATCAGAGGCAGGGAATCAAACACGGGGAATCAGAGGCGGGGAATCAGAGTTGGGGAATCAGAGGCGGGGAATCAGAGGCGGGGAAACAGAGGCGGGGAATCAGATATGGGGAATCAGAGGTGGGGAATCAGATGTTACCAATCAGAGGCAGTGAATCAGAGGCGGGGAATCAGAGGCGGGGAATGAGAGGCAGGGAATCAGCTGTGCGGAATCAGAGATGGGGAATCAGAGGCAGGGAATCAGAGGCGGGGAATCAGAGGCAGGGAATCAGAGGCCGGGAATCAGAGGCGGGGAATCAGATATGGGGAATCAGAGGTGGGGAATCAGAGGCAGGGTATCAGATGTGCGGAATCAGAGATGGGGAGTCAGAGGCAGAGAATCAGAATCAGAAGCGGGGAATAAGAGGCCGGGAATCAGAGGTGGGGTATCAGAGTCCGGGAATCAGAGATGGGGAATCAGAGGCGGGGAATGAGATATTGGGAATCAGAGGCGGGGAGTCAGAGGCATGGAAACAGAGGCGGGGAATCAGATATGGGGAATCAGACGTTGGGAATCAGAGGCAGGGAATCAGAAGTGGGGAATCAGAGGCTGAGAATCAGATGCGGGGAATCAGAGGCGGGGAATCAGAGCTTGGGAATCAGAGGCGGGGAATCAGATTTGGGGAATCAGAGGCAGGGTATTAGATATGGGGAAACAGAGGAGGGGAATCAGAGGCGGGGAAACATGGGCGTGGAATCAGATATGGGGAATCAGAGGTGGGGAATAAGTGGCAGGGAAGCAGAGGCGGGGTAACAGAGCTGGGGAATCAGAGGCGGGGAATCTCAGTTGGGTTATCAGAGGAGGGGAATCAGATATGGGGAAACATGCGGGGCATCAGAGGCGGGGAAACAGAGGCGGGGAATCAGATATGGGGAATCAGAGGTGGGGAATCAGAGGCAGGGAATCAGATGTGCGGAATCAGAGATGGGGTATCAGAGGCATGGAATCAGAATCAGAAGCGGAGAATCAGAGGCCGGGAATCAGAGGCCGGGAATCAGATGCCGGGAATAAGAGGCCGGGAATCAGAGGTGGGGAATCTGAGTCCGGGAAACAGAAATGGGGAATCAGAGGCGGTGAATGAGATATGGGGAATCAGAGGCGGGGAATCAGAGGCGGGGAAACAGAGGCGGGGAATCAGATATGGGGAATCAGAGGTGGCGAATCAAAGGTTGTGAATCAGAGATGGGGAATCAGAGGCGGGGAATCTGAGGCAGGGAAACAAACACGGGGAATCAGAGGCGGGGAATCAGAGCTGGGGAATCAGAGTCGGGGAATCAGAGTTGGGGAATCAGAGGCGTGGAATCAGATATGGGGAAACAGAGGCGGGGAATCAGAGGCGGGGAAACAGAGGCGGGGAATCAGATATGGGGAATCAGAGGTGGGGAATCAGAGGTTGCGAATCAGAGGAAGGGAATCAGAGGTGGGGAATCAGAGGCGGGGAATCAGAGGCAGGGAATCAGATGTGCGGAATCAGAGATGGTGAATCAGAGGCGGGAAATCAGAGGCGGGGAATCAGAGGCAGGGAATCAGAGGCCGGGAATCAGAGGCGGGGAATCAGATATGGGGAATCAGAAGTGGGGAATCAGAGGCAGGGAATCAGATGTACGGAATCAGAGATGGGGAATCAGAGGCAGAGAATCAGAATCAGAAGCGGGGAATAAGAGGCCGGGAATCAGAGGTGGGGAATCAGATTCCGGGAATCAGAGATGGGGAATCAGAGGCGGGGAATGAGATATTGGGAATCAGAGGCGGGGAATCAGAAGCAGGGAAACAGAGGCGGGGAATCAGATATGGGGAATCAGAGGTTGGGAATCAGAGGCAGGGAATCAGAGGTGGGGAATCAGAGGCAGGGAATCAGATGCGGGGAATCAGAGGCGGGGAATCAGAGCTGGGGAATCAGAGGCGGGGAATCAGAGTTGGGGAATCAGAGGCCGGGAATTAGATATGGGGAAACAGAGGAGGGGAATCAGAGCGGGGAAACAGAGGCGGGGAATCAGATATGGGGAATCAGAGGTGGGGAATAAGTTGCAGGGAAGCAGAGGCCAGGTATCAGAGCTGGGGAATAAGAGGCGGGGAATCTGAGTTGGGGTATCAGAGGCGGGGAATCAGATATGGGGAAACAGAGTCGGGGGATCAGAGGTGGGGAAACAGAGGCGGGGAATCAGATATGGGGAATCAGATGTGGGGAATCAGAGGCAGGGAATCAGATGTGCGGAATCAGAGATGGGGAATCAGAGGCATGGAATCAGAATCAGAAGCGGGGAATCAGAGGCAGGGAAACAAACACGGGGAATCAGAGGCGGGGAATCAGAGCTGGGGAATCAGAGGCGTGGAATCAGATATGGGGAAACAGAGGCGGGGAATCAGAGGCGTGGAATCAGAGGCAGGGAATCAGAGGTCGGGAATCAGAGGCGGGGAATCAGATATGGGGAATCAGAGGTGGGGAATCAGAGGCAGGGAATCAGATGTGCGGAATCAGAGGTGGGGAATCAGAGTCCGGGAATCAGAGATGGGGAATCAGAGGCGGGGAATCAGAGGCCGGGAATCAGATGTGCGGAATCAGAGATGGGGAATCAGAGTCCGGGAATCAGAGATGGGGAATCAGAGGCGGGGAATGAGATATGGGGAATCAGAGGCGGGGAATCAGAGGCGGGGAAGCAGTTGCGGGGAATCAGATATGGGGAATCAGAGGTGGCGAATCAAAGGCGGTGAATCAGAGATGGGGAATCAGAGGCGGGGAATCAGAGGCAGGGAATCAAACACGGGGAATCAGAGGAGGGGAATCAGAGTTGGGGAATGAGAGGCGGGGAATCAGATATGGGGAAACAGAGGCGGGGAATCAGAGGAGGGGAAACAGAGGCGGGGAATCAGATATGGGGAATCAGAGGTGGGGAATCAGAGGTTGCGAATCAGAGGAAGGGAATCAGAGGTGGGGAATCAGAGGCGGGGAATCAGAGGCAGGGAATCAGATGTGCGGAATCAGAGATGGTGAATCAGAGGCGGGGAATCAGAGGCGGGGAATCAGAGGCAGGGAATCAGAGGCCGGGAATCAGAGGCGGGGAATCAGATATGGGGAATCAGAGGTGGGGAATCAGAGGCAGGGAATCAGATGTACGGAATCAGAGATGGGGAATCAGAGGCAGAGAATCAGAATCAGAAGCGGGGAATAAGAGGCCGGGAATCAGAGGTGGGGAATCAGATTCCGGGAATCAGAGATGGGGAATCAGAGGCAGGGAATGAGATATTGGGAATCAGAGGCGGGGAATCAGAAGCAGGGAAACAGAGGCGGGGAATCAGATATGGGGAATCAGAGGTTGGGAATCAGAGGCAGGGAATCAGAGGTGGGGAATCAGAGGCAGGGAATCAGATGCGGGGAATCGGAGGCGGGGAATCAGAGCTGTGGAATCAGAGGCGGGGAATCAGAGTTGGGGAATCAGAGGCCGGGAATTAGATATGGGGAAACAGAGGAGGGGAATCAGAGCGGGGAAACAGAGGCGGGGAATCAGATATGGGGAATCAGAGGTGGGGAATAAGTTGCAGGGAAGCAGAGGCCAGGTATCAGAGCTGGGGAATAAGAGGCGGGGAATCTGAGTTGGGGTATCAGAGGCGGGGAATCAGATATGGGGAAACAGAGGCGGGGGATCAGAGGTGGGGAAACAGAGGCGGGGAATCAGATATGGGGAATCAGATGTGGGGAATCAGAGGCAGGGAATCAGATGTGCGGAATCAGAGATGGGGAATCAGAGGCTTGGAATCAGAATCAGAAGCGGGGAATCAGAGGCCGGGAATCAGAGGCCGGGAATCAGATGCCGGGAATAAGAGGCCAGGAATCAGAGGTGGGGAATCAGAGTCCGGGAATCAGAGATGGGGAATCAGAGGCGGGGAATGAGATATGGGGAATCAGAGGTGGGGAATCAGAGGCGGGGAAACAGAGGCGGGGAATCAGATATGGGGAATCAGAGGTGGCGAATCAAAGGTTGTGAATCAGAGATGGTGAATCAGAGGCGGGGAATCAGAGGCAGGGAATCAAACTCGGGGAATCAGAGGCGGGGAATCAGAGCTGGGGAACCAGAGGCGGGGAATCAGAGTTGGGGAATCAGAGGCGTGGAATCAGATATGGGGAAACAGAGGCAGGGAATCAGAGGCGGGGAAACAGAGGCGGGGAATCAGATATGGGGAATCAGAGGTGGGGAATCAGATATGGGGAAACAGAGGCGGGGAATCAGAGGCGGAAAACAGAGGCGGGGAATCAGTGGTTGGGAATCAGAGGCAGGGAATCAGATATGGGGAATCAGAGGTAGGGAATCAGTGGTTGGGAATCAGAGGCAGGTAATCAGAGGCGGGGAATCAGAGGCGGGGAATCAGAGGCAGGGAATCAGATGTGCGGAATCAGAGATGGGGAATCAGAGTCCGGGAATCAGAGATGGGGAATCAGAGGCGGGGAATGAGATATGGGGAATCAGAGGCGGGGAATCAGAGGTGGGGAAACAGATGCGGTGAATCAGATATGGGGAATCAGAGGTGGCGAATCAAAGGCGCTGAATCAGAGATGGGGAATCAGAGGCGGGGAATCAGAGGCAGGGAATCAAACACGGGGAATCAGAGGCGGGGAATCAGAGTTGGGGAATCAGAGGCGGGGAATCAGAGGCGGGGAAACAGAGGCGGGGAATCAGATATGGGGAATCAGAGGTGGGGAATCAGATGTTACGAATCAGAGGCAGTGAATCAGAGGCGGGGAATCAGAGGCGGGGAATCAGAGGCAGGGAATCAGATGTGCGGAATCAGAGATGGGGAATCAGAGGCAGGGAATCAGAGGCGGGGAAGCAGAGGCAGGGAATCAGAGGCCGGGAATCAGAGGCGGGGAATCAGATATGGGGAATCAGAGGTGGGGAATCAGAGGCAGGGTATCAGATGTACGGAATCAGAGATGGGGAGTCAGAGGCAGAGAATCAGAATCAGAAGCGGGGAATAAGAGGCCGGGAATCAGAGGTGGGGAATCAGAGTCCGGGAATCAGAGATGGGGAATCAGAGGCGGGGAATGAGATATTGGGAATCAGAGGCGGAGAATCAGAGGCAGGGAAACAGAGGCGGGGAATCAGATATGGGGAATCAGAGGTTGGGAATCAGAGGCAGGGAATCAGAAGTGGGGAATCAGAGGCTGGGAATCAGATGCGGGGAATCAGAGGTGGGGAATCAGAGCTGGGGAATCAGAGGCGGGGAATCAGATTTGGGGAATCAGAGGTGGGGAATAAGTGGCAGGGAAGCAGAGGCGGGGTATCAGAGCTGGGGAATCAGAGGCGGGGAATCTGAGTTGGGTTATCAGAGGAGGGGAATCAGATATGGGGAAACATGTGGGGCATCAGAGGCGGGGAAACAGAGGCGGGGAATCAGATATGGGGAATCAGAGGTGGGGAATCAGAGGCAGGGAATCAGATGTGCGGAATCAGAGATGGGGTATCAGAGGCATGGAATCAGAATCAGAAGCGGAGAATCAGAGGCCGGGAATCAGAGGCCGGGAATCAGATGCCGGGAATAAGAGGCCGGGAATCAGAGGTGGGGAATCTGAGTCCGGGAATCAGAAATGGGGAATCAGAGGCGGGGAATGAGATATGGGGAATCAGAGGCGGGGAATCAGAGGCGGGGAAACAGAGGCGGGGAATCAGATATGGGGAATCAGAGGTGGCGAATCAAAGGTTGTGAATCAGAGATGGGGAATCAGAGGCGGGGAATCAGAGGCAGGGAAACAAACACGGGGAATCAGAGGCGGGGAATCAGAGCTGGGGAATCAGAGGCGGGGAATCAGAGTTGGGGAATCAGAGGCGTGGAATCAGATATGGGGAAACAGAGGCGGGGAATCAGAGGCGGGGAAACAGAGGCGGGGAATCAGATATGGGGAATCAGAGGTGGGGAATCAGAGGTTGGGAGTCAGAGGCAGGGAATCAGAGGCGGGGAATCAGAGGCGGGGAATCAGAGGCAGGGAATCAGATGTGCAGAATCAGAGAAGGGGAATCAGAGGCAGGGAATCAGAGGCGGGGAATCAGAGGCGGGGAATCAGAGGCGGGGAATCAGAGGCCGGGAATCAGAGGCCGGGAATCAGAGGCCGGGAATGAGAGGCCGGGAATCAGAGGCTGGAAATCAGAGTCCGGGAATCAGAGGTGGGGAATAAGAGGCACGGAATCAGATGTGCGGTATCAGAGATGGGGAATCACAGGCAGGGAATCAGAGGCGGGGAATCAGAGGCGCGGAATCAGAGGCAGGGAATCGGATGTGCGGAATCAGAGATGGGGAATCAGAGGTGGGGAATCAGAGTCCGGGAATCAGAGCTGGGGAATTAGAGGCGGGGAATCAGAGGCAGGGAAACATAGGTGGGGAATCAGATATGGGGAATCAGAGGTGTGGAGTCAGAGGTGCTGAATCAGAGATGGTGAATCAGAGGCGGGGAATCAGAGGCAGGAAATCAGACATGGGGAATGAGAGGCTGGGAATCAGACACGGGGAATCAGAGGTGGGGAATCAGAGCTGGGGAATCAGAGGTGGGGAATCAGAGTTGGGGAATCAGAGGCGGGGAATCAGATATGGGGAAACAGAGGCGGGGAATCAGAGGCAGGGAAACAGAGGCGGGGAATCAGATATGGGAATCAGAGGAGGGGAATCAGAGGTTGGGAATCAGAGGCAGGGACTCAGAGGTTGGGATTCAGATGCAGGGAATCAGATGCGGGGAATAAGAGGTGGGGATTCAGAGGCGAGGAATCAGAGGCAGGGAATCAGAGTTGGGGAATCAGAGGCAGGGAATCAGAGGCCGGGAATAAGAGGCCGGGAATCAGAGGTTGGTAATCAGAGTCCGGGAATCAGAGGCGGGGAATGAGATATGGGGAATTAGAGGCGGGGAATCAGAGGCGGGGAAACAGAGGCGGGGAATCAGATATGGGGAATCAGAGGTGGCGAATCAAAGGCGGTGAATCAGAGATGGGGAATCAGAGGCGGGGAATCAGAGGCAGGGAATCAAACACGGGGAATGAGAGACGGGGAATCATAGCTGGGGAATCAGAGGCGGGGAATCAGAGTTGGGGCATCAGAGGCGGTGAATCAGATATGGGGAAACAGAGGCGGGAAATCAGAGGCGGGGAAACAGAGGCGGGGAATCAGATATGGGGAATCAGAGGTGGGGAATCAGATATGGGGAAACAGAGGCGGGGAATCAGAGGCGGGGAAACAGAGGCGGGGAATCAGATATGGGGAATCAGAGGTGGGGAATCAGTGGTTGGGAATCAGAGGCAGGGAATCAGATATGGGGAATCAGAGGTTGGGAATCAGATGTGCGGAATCAGATATGGGGAATCAGAGTCCGGGAATCAGAGATGGGGAATCAGAGGCGGGGAATGAGATATGGGGAATCAGAGGCGGGGAATCAGAGGCAGGGAATCAGATGTGCGGAATCAGAGATGGGGAATCAGAGTCCGGGAATCAGAGATGGGGAATCAGAGGCGGGGAATGAGATATGGGGAATCAGAGGTGGGGAATCAGAGGCGGGGAAACAGATGCTGGGAATCAGATATGGGGAATCAGAGGTGGCGAATCAAAGGCGCTGAATCAGAGATGGGGAATCAGATGCGGGGAATCAGAGGCGGGGAATCAGAGCTGGGGAATCAGAGGCGGGGAATCAGATTTGGGGAATCAGAGGCAGGGAATTAGATATGGGGAAACAGAGGAGGGGAATCGGAGGCGGGGAAACAGAGGCGTGGAATCAGATATGGGGAATCAGAGGTGGGGAATAAGTGGCAGGGAAGCAGAGGCGGGGTATCAGAGCTGGGGAATCAGAGGCGGGGAATCTGAGTTGGGTTATCAGAGGAGGGGAATCAGATATGGGGAAACATGCGGGGCATCAGAGGCGGGGAAACAGAGGCGGGGAATCAGATATGGGGAATCAGAGGTGGGGAATCAGAGGCAGGGAATCAGATGTGCGGAATCAGAGATGGGGTATCAGAGGCATGGAATCAGAATCAGAAGCGGAGAATCAGAGGCCGGGAATCAGAGGCCGGGAATCAGATGCCGGGAATAAGAGGCCGGGAATCAGAGGTGGGGAATCTGAGTCCGGGAATCAGAAATGGGGAATCAGAGGCGGGGAATGAGATATGGGGAATCAGAGGCGGGGAATCAGAGGCGGGGAAACAGAGGCGGGGAATCAGATATGGGGAATCAGAGGCGGGGAATCAGATATGGGGAATCAGAGATGGGGAATCAGAGGCGGGGAATCAGAGGCAGGGAAACAAACACGGGGAATCAGAGGCGGGGAATCAGAGCTGAGGAATCAGAGGCGGGGAATCAGAGTTGGGGAATCAGAGGCGTGGAATCAGATATGGGGAAACAGAGGCGGGGAATCAGAGGCGGGGAAACAGAGGTGGGGAATCAGATATGGGGAATCAGAGGTGGGGAATCAGAGGTTGGGAGTCAGAGGCAGGGAATCAGAGGCGGGGAATCAGAGGCGGGGAATCAGAGGCAGGGAATCAGATGTGCAGAATCAGAGAAGGGGAATCAGAGGCAGGGAATCAGAGGCGGGGAATCAGAGGCGGGGAATCAGAGGCCGGGAATCAGAGGCCGGGAATCAGAGGCCGGGAATCAGAGGCCGGGAATCAGAGGCTGGAAATCAGAGGCCGGGAATCAGAGGTGGGGAATAAGAGGCACGGAATCAGATGTGCGGTATCAGAGATGGGGAATCACAGGCAGGGAATCAGAGGTGGGGAATCAGAGGCGCGGAATCAGAGGCAGGGAATCGGATGTGCGGAATCAGAGATGGGGAATCAGAGGTGGGGAATCAGAGTCCGGGAATCAGAGCTGGGGAATTAGAGGCGGGGAATCAGAGGCGGGGAAACATAGGTGGGGAATCAGATATGGGGAATCAGAGGTGGGGAATCAGAGGTGCTGAATCAGAGATGGTGAATCAGAGGCGGGGAATCAGAGGCAGGAAATCAGACATGGGGAATGAGAGGCTGGGAATCAGACACGGGGAATCAGAGGTGGGGAATCAGATGTGCGGAATCAGAGATGGGGAATCAGAGTCCGGGAATCAGAGATGGGGAATCAGAGGCGGGGAATGAGATATGGGGAATCAGAGGTGGGGAATCAGAGGCGGGGAAACAGATGCTGGGAATCAGATATGGGGAATCAGAGGTGGCGAATCAAAGGCGCTGAATCAGAGATGGGGAATCAGATGCGGGGAATCAGAGGCGGGGAATCAGAGCTGGGGAATCAGAGGCGGGGAATCAGATTTGGGGAATCAGAGGCAGGGAATTAGATATGGGGAAACAGAGGAGGGGAATCGGAGGCGGGGAAACAGAGGCGTGGAATCAGATATGGGGAATCAGAGGTGGGGAATAAGTGGCAGGGAAGCAGAGGCGGGGTATCAGAGCTGGGGAATCAGAGGCGGGGAATCTGAGTTGGGTTATCAGAGGAGGGGAATCAGATATGGGGAAACATGCGGGGCATCAGAGGCGGGGAAACAGAGGCGGGGAATCAGATATGGGGAATCAGAGGTCGGGAATCAGAGGCAGGGAATCAGATGTGCGGAATCAGAGATGGGGTATCAGAGGCATGGAATCAGAATCAGAAGCGGAGAATCAGAGGCCGGGAATCAGAGGCCGGGAATCAGATGCCGGGAATAAGAGGCCGGGAATCAGAGGTGGGGAATCTGAGTCCGGGAATCAGAAATGGGGAATCAGAGGCGGGGAATGAGATATGGGGAATCAGAGGCGGGGAATCAGAGGCGGGGAAACAGAGGCGGGGAATCAGATATGGGGAATCAGAGGCGGGGAATCAGATATGGGGAATCAGAGATGGGGAATCAGAGGCGGGGAATCAGAGGCAGGGAAACAAACACGGGGAATCAGAGGCGGGGAATCAGAGCTGGGGAATCAGAGGCGGGGAATCAGAGTTGGGGAATCAGAGGCGTGGAATCAGATATGGGGAAACAGAGGCGGGGAATCAGAGGCGGGGAAACAGAGGCGGGGAATCAGATATGGGGAATCAGAGGTGGGGAATCAGAGGTTGGGAGTCAGAGGCAGGGAATCAGAGGCGGGGAATCAGAGGCGGGGAATCAGAGGCAGGGAATCAGATGTGCAGAATCAGAGAAGGGGAATCAGAGGCAGGGAATCAGAGGCGGGGAAACATAGGTGGGGAATCAGATATGGGGAATCAGAGGTGGGGAATCAGAGGTGCTGAATCAGAGATGGTGAATCAGAGGCGGGGAATCAGAGGCAGGAAATCAGACATGGGGAATGAGAGGCTGGGAATCAGACACGGGGAATCAGAGGTGGGGAATCAGAGCTGGGGAATCAGAGGTGGGGAATCAGAGTTGGGGAATCAGAGGCGGGGAATCAGATATGGGGATACAGAGGCGGGGAATCAGAGGCAGGGAAACAGAGGCGGGGAATCAGATATGGGGAATCAGAGGAGGGGAATCAGAGGTTGGGAATCAGAGGCAGGGACTCAGAGGTTGGGATTCAGATGCAGGGAATCAGATGCGGGGAATAAGAGCTGGGGATTCAGAGGCGAGGAATCAGAGGCAGGGAATCAGAGTTGGGGAATCAGAGGCAGGGAATTAGATATGGGGAAACAGAGGCGGGGAATTAGAGGCGGGGAATCAGAGGCCGGGAATAAGAGGCCGGGAATCAGAGGTTGGTAATCAGAGTCCGGGAATCAGAGGCGGGGAATGAGATATGGGGAATTAGAGGCGGGGAATCAGAGGCGGGGAAACAGAGGCGGGGAATCAGATATGGGGAATCAGAGGTGGCGAATCAAAGGCGGTGAATCAGAGATGGGGAATCAGAGGCGGGGAATCAGAGGCAGGGAATCAAACACGGGGAATGAGAGACGGGGAATCATAGCTGGGGAATCAGAGGCGGGGAATCAGAGTTGGGGAATCAGAGGCGGTGAATCAGATATGGGGAAACAGAGGCGGGAAATCAGAGGCGGGGAAACAGAGGCGGGGAATCAGATATGGGGAATCAGAGGTGGGGAATCAGATATGGGGAAACAGAGGCGGGGAATCAGAGGCGGGGAAACAGAGGCGGGGAATCAGATATGGGGAATCAGAGGTGGGGAATCAGTGGTTGGGAATCAGAGGCAGGGAATCAGATATGGGGAATCAGAGGTTGGGAATCAGATGTGCGGAATCAGATATGGGGAATCAGAGTCCGGGAATCAGAGATGGGGAATCAGAGGCGGGGAATGAGATATGGGGAATCAGAGGCGGGGAATCAGAGGCAGGGAATCAGATGTGCGGAATCAGAGATGGGGAATCAGAGTCCGGGAATCAGAGATGGGGAATCAGAGGCGGGGAATGAGATATGGGGAATCAGAGGTGGGGAATCAGAGGCGGGGAAACAGATGCTGGGAATCAGATATGGGGAATCAGAGGTGGCGAATCAAAGGCGCTGAATCAGAGATGGGGAATCAGATGCGGGGAATCAGAGGCGGGGAATCAGAGCTGGGGAATCAGAGGCGGGGAATCAGATTTGGGGAATCAGAGGCAGGGAATTAGATATGGGGAAACAGAGGAGGGGAATCGGAGGCTGGGAAACAGAGGCGTGGAATCAGATATGGGGAATCAGAGGTGGGGAATAAGTGGCAGGGAAGCAGAGGCGGGGTATCAGAGCTGGGGAATCAGAGGCGGGGAATCTGAGTTGGGTTATCAGAGGAGGGGAATCAGATATGGGGAAACATGCGGGGCATCAGAGGCGGGGAAACAGAGGCGGGGAATCATATATGGGGAATCAGAGGTGGGGAATCAGAGGCAGGGAATCAGATGTGCAGAATCAGAGATGGGGTATCAGAGGCATGGAATCAGAATCAGAAGCGGAGAATCAGAGGCCGGGAATCAGAGACCGGGAATCAGATGCCGGGAATAAGAGGCCGGGAATCAGAGGTGGGGAATCTGATTCCGGGAATCAGAAATGGGGAATCAGAGGCGGGGAATGAGATATGGGGAATCAGAGGCGGGGAATCAGAGGCGGGGAAACAGAGGCGGGGAATCAGATATGGGGAATCAGAGGTGGCGATTCAAAGGTTGTGAATCAGAGATGGGGAATCAGAGGCGGGGAATCAGAGGCAGGGAAACAAACACGGGGAATCAGAGGCAGGGAATCAGAGCTGGGGAATCAGAGGCGGGGAATCAGAGTTGGGGAATCAGAGGCGTGGAATCAGATATGGGGAAACAGAGGCGGGGAATCAGAGGCGGGGAAACAGAGGTGGGGAATCAGATATGGGGAATCAGAGGTGGGGAATCAGAGGTTGGGAGTCAGAGGCAGGGAATCAGAGGCGGGGAATCAGAGGCGGGGAATCAGAGGCAGGGAATCAGATGTGCAGAATCAGAGAAGGGGAATCAGAGGCAGGGAATCAGAGGCGGGGAATCAGAGGCGGGGAATCAGAGGCCGGGAATCAGAGGCCGGGAATCAGAGGCCGGGAATGAGAGGCCGGGAATCAGAGGCTGGAAATCAGAGGCCGGGAATCAGAGGTGGGGAATAAGAGGCACGGAATCAGATGTGCGGTATCAGAGATGGGGAATCACAGGCAGGGAATCAGAGGCGGGGAATCAGAGGCGCGGAATCAGAGGCAGGGAATCGGATGTGCGGAATCAGAGATGGGGAATCAGAGGTGGGGAATCAGAGTCCGGGAATCAGAGATGGGGAATTATAGGCGGGGAATCAGAGGCGGGGAAACATAGGTGGGGAATCAGATATGGGGAATCAGAGGTGGGGAATCAGAGGTGCTGAATCAGAGATGGTGAATCAGAGGCGGGGAATCAGAGGCAGGAAATCAGACATGGGGAATGAGAGGCTGGGAATCAGACACGGGGAATCAGAGGTGGGGAATCAGAGCTGGGGAATCAGAGGTGGGGAATCAGAGTTGGGGAATCAGAGGCGGGGAATCAGATATGGGGATACAGAGGCGGGGAATCAGAGGCAGGGAAACAGAGGCGGGGAATCAGATATGGGGAATCAGAGGAGGGGAATCAGAGGTTGGGAATCAGAGGCAGGGACTCAGAGGTTGGGATTCAGATGCAGGGAATCAGATGCGGGGAATAAGAGGTGGGGATTCAGAGGCGAGGAATCAGAGGCAGGGAATCAGAGTTGGGGAATCAGAGGCAGGGAATTAGATATGGGGAAACAGAGGCGGGGAATTAGAGGCGGGGAATCAGAGGCCGGGAATAAGAGGCCGGGAATCAGAGTTGGATAATCAGAGTCCGGGAATCAGAGGCGGGGAATGAGATATGGGGAATTAGAGGCGGGGAATCAGAGGCGGGGAAACAGAGGCGGGGAATAAGATATGGGGAATCAGAGATGGCGAATCAAAGGCGGTGAATCAGAGATGGGGAATCAGAAGCGGGGAATCAGAGGCAGGGAATCAAACACGGGGAATGAGAGACGGGGAATCATAGCTGGGGAATCAGAGGCGGGGAATCAGAGTTGGGGAATCAGAGGCGGTGAATCAGATATGGGGAAACAGAGGCGG
Source organism: Narcine bancroftii (assembly GCF_036971445.1). Classification (NCBI taxonomy): domain Eukaryota; kingdom Metazoa; phylum Chordata; class Chondrichthyes; order Torpediniformes; family Narcinidae; genus Narcine; species Narcine bancroftii. The sequence continues at coordinate 308,248,336 of NC_091469.1, read as the reverse complement.
GAAATCAGAGGTGGGGAAACAGAGGCGGGGAATCAGATATGGGGAATCAGAGGTGGGGAATCAGATATGGGGAAACAGAGGCGGGGAATCAGAGGCGGGGAAACAGAGGCGGGGAATCAGATATGGGGAATCAGAGGTGGGGAATCAGTGGTTGGGAATCAGAGGCAGGGAATCAGATATGTGGAATCAGAGGTTGGGAATCAGATGTGCGGAATCAGATATGGGGAATCAGAGTCCGTGAATCAGAGATGGGGAATCAGAGGCGGGGAATGAGATATGGGGAATCAGAGGCGGGGAATCAGAGGCAGGGAATCAGATGTGCGGAATCAGAGATGGGGAATCAGAGTCCGGGAATCAGAGATGGGGAATCAGAGGCGGGGAATGAGATATGGGGAATCAGAGGTGGGGAATCAGAGGCGGGGAAACAGATGCTGGGAATCAGATATGGGGAATCAGAGGTGGCGAATCAAAGGCGCTGAATCAGAAATGGGGAATCAGAGGCGGGGAATCAGAGGCAGGGAATCAAACACGGGGAATCAGAGGCGGGGAATCAGAGTTGGGGAATCAGAGGCGGGGACTCAGATATTGGGGAAACAGAGGCGGGGAATCAGAGGCGGGGAAACAGAGGCGGGGACTCAGATATTGGGGAAACAGAGGCGGGGAATCAGAGGCGGGGAAACAGAGGCGGGGAATCAGATATGGGGAATCAGAGGTGGGGAATCAGAGGTTGCGAATCAGAGGCAGGGAATCAGAGGCGGGGAATCAGAGGAGGGGAATGAGTGGCAGGGAATCAGATATGCGGAATCAGAGATGGGGAATCAGAGGCAGGGAATCAGAGGCGGGGAATCAGATGCAGGGAATCAGAGGCCGGGAATCAGAGGCGGGGAATCAGATATGGGGAATCAGAGGTGGGGAATCAGAGGCAGGGAATCAGATGTGCGGAATCAGAGATGGGGAATCAGAGGCAGAGAATCAGAATCAGAAGCGGGGAATAAGAGGACGGGAATCAGAGGTGGGGAAACAGAGTCCGGGAATCAGAGATGGGGAATCAGAGGCGGGGAATGAGATATTGGGAATCAGAGGCGGGGAATCAGAGGCAGGGAAACAGAGGCGGAGAATCAGATATGGGGAATCAGAGATGGCGAATCAAAGGCGTTGAATCAGAGATGGGGAATCAGAGGCGGGGAATCAGAGGCGGGGAATCAGAGTTGGGGAATCAGAGGCGGGGAATCACATATGGGGAAACAGAGGTGGGGAATCAGAGGCGGGGAAACAGAGGTGGGGAATCAGATATGGGGAATCAGAGGTGGCGAATCAAAGGTTGTGAATCAGAGATGGGGAATCAGAGGCGGGGAATCAGAGGCAGGGAAACAAACACGGGGAATCAGAGGCGGGGAATCAGAGCTGGGGAATCAGAGGCGGGGAATCAGAGTTGGGGAATCAGAGGCGTGGAATCAGATATGGGGAAACAGAGGCGGGGAATCAGAGGTCGGGAATCAGAGGCGGGGAATCAGATATGGGGAATCAGAGGTGGGGAATCAGAGGCAGGGAATCAGATGTGCGGAATCAGAGGTGGGGAATCAGAGTCCGGGAATCAGAGATGGGGAATCAGAGGCGGGGAATGAGATATTGGGAATCAGAGGCGGGGAATCAGAGTTGGGGAATCAGAGGCGGGGAATCAGATATGGGGAAACAGATGTGGGAAATCAGAGGCGGGGAAACAGAGGTGGGGAATCAGATATGGGGAATCAGAGGTGGGGAATCAGAGGTTGGGAATCAAACACGGGGAATGAGAGACGGGGAATCATAGCTGGGGAATCAGAGGCGGGGAATCAGAGTTGGGGAATCAGAGGCGGGGAATCAGATATGGGGAAACAGAGGCGGGGAACAGAGGCGGGGAATCAGATATGGGGAAACAGAGGCGCGGAATCAGAGGCGGGGAAACAGAGGCGGGGAATCAGATATGGGGAATCAGACGTGGGGAATCAGATATGGGGAAACAGAGGCGGGGAATACGAGGCGGGAAACACAGGCTGGGAATCAGATATGGGGAATCAGAGGTGGGGAATCAGTGGTTGGGAATCAGAGGCAGGAAATCGGATATGGGGAATCAGAGGTGGGGAATCAGTGGTTGGGAATCAGAGGCAGGTAATCAGAGGTGGGGAATCAGAGGCGGGGAATCAGAGGCAGGGAATCAGATGTGCGGAATCAGAGATGGGGAATCAGAGTCCGGGAATCAGAGATGGGGAATCAGAGGCGGGGAATGAGATATGGGGAATCAGAGGCGGGGAATCAGAGGCGGGGAAGCAGTTGCGGGGAATCAGAAATAGGGAATCAGAGGTGGCGAATCAAAGGCGCTGAATCAGAGATGGGGAATCAGAGGCAGGGAATCAGAGGCAGGGAATCAAACATGGGGAATCAGAGGCGGGGAATCAGAGTTGGGGAATGAGAGGCGGGAATCAGATATGGGGAAACAGAGGCGGGGAATCAGAGGCGGGGAAACAGAGGCGGGGAATCAGATATGGGGAATCAGAGGTGGGGAATCAGAGGTTGCGAATCAGAGGAAGGGAATCAGAGGTGGGGAATCAGAGGCGGGAAATCAGAGGCAGGGTATCAGATGTGCGGAATCAGAGATGGTGAATCAGAGGCGGGGAATCAGAGGCGGGGAATCAGAGGCAGGGAATCAGAGGCCGGGAATCAGAGGCGGGGAATCAGATATGGGGAATCAGAGGTGGGGAATCAGAGGCAGGGAATCAGATGTACGGAATCAGAGATGGGGAATCAGAGGCAGAGAATCAGAATCAGAAGCGGGGAATAAGAGGCCGGGAATCAGAGGTGGGGAATCAGATTCCGGGAATCAGAGATGGGGAATCAGAGGCAGGGAATGAGATATTGGGAATCAGAGGCGGGGAATCAGAAGCAGGGAAACAGAGGTGGGGAATCAGATATGGGGAATCAGAGGTTGGGAATCAGAGGCAGGGAATCAGAGGTCGGGAATCAGAGGCAGGGAATCAGATGCGGGGAATCAGAGGCGGAGAATCAGAGCTGGGGAATCAGAGGCGGGGAATCAGAGTTGGGGAATCAGAGGCCGGGAATTAGATATGGGGAAACAGAGGAGGGGAATCAGAGCGGGGAAACAGAGGTGGGGAATCAGATATGGGGAATCAGAGGTGGGGAATAAGTTGCAGGGAAGCAGAGGCCAGGTATCAGAGCTGGGGAATAAGAGGCGGGGAATCAGAGTTGGGGTATCAGAGGCGAGGAATCAGATATGGGGAAACAGAGGCGGGGGATCAGAGGTGGGGAAACAGAGGCGGGGAATCAGATATGGGGAATCAGATGTGGGGAATCAGAGGCAGGGAATCAGATGTGCGGAATCAGAGATGGGGAATCAGAGGCTTGGAATCAGAATCAGAAGCGGGGAATCAGAGGCCGGGAATCAGAGGCCGGGAATCAGATGCCGGGAATAAGAGGCCAGGAATCAGAGGTGGGGAATCAGAGTCCGGGAATCAGAGATGGGGAATCAGAGGCGGGGAATGAGATATGGGGAATCAGAGGTGGGGAATCAGAGGCGGGGAAACAGAGGCGGGGAATCAGATATGGGGAATCAGAGGTGGCGAATCAAAGGTTGTGAATCAGAGATGGTGAATCAGAGGCGGGGAATCAGAGGCAGGGAATCAAACACGGGGAATCAGAGGCGGGGAATCAGAGCTGGGGAACCAGAGGCGGGGAATCAGAGTTGGGGAATCAGAGGCGTGGAATAAGATATGGGGAAACAGAGGCAGGGAATCAGAGGCGGAAAACAGAGGCGGGGAATCAGTGGTTGGGAATCAGAGGCAGGGAATCAGATATGGGGAATCAGAGGTGGGGAATCAGTGGTTGGGAATCAGAGGCAGGTAATCAGAGGCGGGGAATCAGAGGCGGGGAATCAGAGGCAGGGAATCAGATGTGCGGAATCAGAGATGGGGAATCAGAGTCCGGGAATCAGAGATGGGGAATCTGAGGCGGGGAATGAGATATGGGGAATCAGAGGCGGGGAATCAGAGGCGGGGAAACAGATGCGGTGAATCAGATATGGGGAATCAGAGGTGGCGAATCAAAGGCGCTTAATCAGAGATGGGGAATCAGAGGCGGGGAATCAGAGGCAGGGAATCAAACACGGGGAATCAGAGGCGGGGAATCAGAGTTGGGGAATCAGAGGCGGGGAATCAGAGGCGGGGAAACAGAGGCGGGGAATCAGATATGGGGAATCAGAGGTGGGGAATCAGATGTTACCAATCAGAGGCAGTGAATCAGAGGCGGGGAATCAGAGGCGGGGAATGAGACGCAGGGAATCAGATGTGCGGAATCAGAGATGGGGAATCAGAGGCAGGGAATCAGAGGCGGGGAATCAGAGGCAGGGAATCAGAGGCCGGGAATCAGAGGCGGGGAATCAGATATGGGGAATCAGAGGTGGGGAATCAGAGGCAGGGTATCAGATGTGCGGAATCAGAGATGGGGAGTCAGAGGCAGAGAATCAGAATAAGAAGCGGGGAATAAGAGGCCGGGAATCAGAGGTGGGGAATCAGAGTCCGGGAATCAGAGATGGGGAATCAGAGGCGGGGAATGAGATATTGGGAATCAGAGGCGGGGAGTCAGAGGCAGGGAAACAGAGGCGGGGAATCAGATATGGGGAATCAGAGGTTGGGAATCAGAGGCAGGGAATCAGAAGTGGGGAATCAGAGGCTGAGAATCAGATGCGGGGAATCAGAGGCGGGGAATCAGAGCTGGGGAATCAGAGGCGGGGAATCAGATTTGGGGAATCAGAGGCAGGGTATTAGATATGGGGAAACAGAGGAGGGGAATCAGAGGCGGGGAAACAGAGGCGTGGAATCAGATATGGGGAATCAGAGGTGGGGAATAAGTGGCAGGGAAGCAGAGGCGGGGTAACAGAGCTGGGGAATCAGAGGCGGGGAATCTCAGTTGGGTTATCAGAGGAGGGGAATCAGATATGGGGAAACATGCGGGGCATCAGAGGCGGGGAAACAGAGGCGGGGAATCAGATATGGGGAATCAGAGGTGGGGAATCAGAGGCAGGGAATCAGATGTGCGGAATCAGAGATGGGGTATCAGAGGCATGGAATCAGAATCAGAAGCGGAGAATCAGAGGCCGGGAATCAGAGGCCGGGAATCAGATGCCGGGAATAAGAGGCCGGGAATCAGAGGTGGGGAATCTGAGTCCGGGAAACAGAAATGGGGAATCAGAGGCGGGGAATGAGATATGGGGAATCAGAGGCGGGGAATCAGAGGCGGGGAAACAGAGGCGGGGAATCAGATATGGGGAATCAGAGGTGGCGAATCAAAGGTTGTGAATCAGAGATGGGGAATCAGAGGCGGGGAATCAGAGGCAGGGAAACAAACACGGGGAATCAGAGGCGGGGAATCAGAGCTGGGGAATCAGAGTCGGGGAATCAGAGTTGGGGAATCAGAGGCGTGGAATCAGATATGGGGAAACAGAGGCGGGGAATCAGAGGCGGGGAAACAGAGGCGGGGAATCAGATATGGGGAATCAGAGGTGGGGAATCAGAGGTTGGGAGTCAGAGGCAGGGAATCAGAGGCGGGGAATCAGAGGCGGGGAATCAGAGGCAGGGAATCAGATGTGCAGAATCAGAGAAGGGGAATCAGAGGCAGGGAATCAGAGGCGGGGAATCAGAGGCGGGGAATCAGAGGCCGGGAATCAGAGGCCGGGAATCAGAGGCCGGGAATCAGAGGCTGGAAATCAGAGGCCGGGAATCAGAGGTGGGGAATAAGAGGCACGGAATCAGATGTGCGGTATCAGAGATGGGGAATCACAGGCAGGGAATCAGAGGCGGGGAATCAGTGGCGCGGAATCAGAGGCAGGGAATCGGATGTGCGGAATCAGAGATGGGGAATCAGAGGTGGGGAATCAGAGTCCGGGAATCAGAGATGGGGAATTAGAGGCGGGGAATCAGAGGCGGGGAATCAGATATGGGGAATCAGAGGTGGGGAATCAGTGGTTGGGAATCAGAGGCAGGTAATCAGAGGCGGGGAATCAGAGGCGGGGAATCAGAGGCAGGGAATCAGATGTGCGGAATCAGAGATGGGGAATCAGAGTCCGGGAATCAGAGATGGGGAATCAGAGGCAGGGAATGAGATATTGGGAATCAGAGGCGGGGAATCAGAAGCAGGGAAACAGAGGCGGGGAATGAGATATGGGGAATCAGAGGTTGGGAATCAGAGGCAGGGAATCAGAGGTGGGGAATCAGAGGCAGGGAATCAGATGCGGGGAATCAGAGGCGGAGAATCAGAGCTGGGGAATCAGAGGCGGGGAATCAGAGTTGGGGAATCAGAGGCCGGGAATTAGATATGGGGAAACAGAGGAGGGGAATCAGAGCGGGGAAACAGAGGCGGGGAATCAGATATGGGGAATCAGAGGTGGGGAATAAGTTGCAGGGAAGCAGAGGCCAGGTATCAGAGCTGGGGAATAAGAGGCGGGGAATCAGAGTTGGGGTATCAGAGGCGGGGAATCAGATATGGGGAAACAGAGGCGGGGGATCAGAGGTGGGGAAACAGAGGCGGGGAATCAGATATGGGGAATCAGATGTGGGGAATCAGAGGCAGGGAATCAGATGTGCGGAATCAGAGATGGGGAATCAGAGGCTTGGAATCAGAATCAGAAGCGGGGAATCAGAGGCCGGGAATCAGAGGCCGGGAATCAGATGCCGGGAATAAGAGGCCAGGAATCAGAGGTGGGGAATCAGAATCCGGGAATCAGAGATGGGGAATCAGAGGCGGGGAATGAGATATGGGGAATCAGAGGTGGGGAATCAGAGGCCGGGAAACAGAGGCGGGGAATCAGATATGGGGAATCAGAGGTGGCGAATCAAAGGTTGTGAATCAGAGATGGTGAATCAGAGGCGGGGAATCAGAGGCAGGGAATCAAACACGGGGAATCAGAGGCGGGGAATCAGAGCTGGGGAACCAGAGGCGGGGAATCAGAGTTGGGGAATCAGAGGCGTGGAATAAGATATGGGGAAACAGAGGCAGGGAATCAGAGGCGGAAAACAGAGGCGGGGAATCAGTGGTTGGGAATCAGAGGCAGGGAATCAGATATGGGGAATCAGAGGTGGGGAATCAGTGGTTGGGAATCAGAGGCAGGTAATCAGAGGCGGGGAATCAGAGGCGGGGAATCAGAGGCAGGGAATCAGATGTGCGGAATCAGAGATGGGGAATCAGAGTCCGGGAATCAGAGATGGGGAATCAGAGGCGGGGAATGAGATATGGGGAATCAGAGGCGGGGAATCAGAGGCGGGGAAACAGATGCGGTGAATCAGATATGGGGAATCAGAGGTGGCGAATCAAAGGCGCTGAATCAGAGATGGGGAATCAGAGGCGGGGAATCAGAGGCAGGGAATCAAACACGGGGAATCAGAGGCGGGGAATCAGAGTTGGGGAATCAGAGGCGGGGAATCAGAGGCGGGGAAACAGAGGCGGGGAATCAGATATGGGGAATCAGAGGTGGGGAATCAGATGTTACCAATCAGAGGCAGTGAATCAGAGGCGGGGAATCAGAGGCGGGGAATGAGAGGCAGGGAATCAGATGTGCGGAATCAGAGATGGGGAATCAGAGGCAGGGTATCAGAGGCGGGGAATCAGAGGCAGGGAATCAGAGGCCGGGAATAAGAGGCCGGGAATCAGAGGTGGGGAATCTGATTCCGGGTATCAGAAATGGGGAATCAGAGGCGGGGAATGAGATATGGGGAATCAGAGGCGGGGAATCAGAGGCGGGGAAACAGAGGCGGGGAATCAGATATGGGGAATCAGAGGTGGCGAATCAAAGGTTGTGAATCAGAGATGGGGAATCAGAGGCGGGGAATCAGAGGCAGGGAAACAAACACGGGGAATCAGAGGCGGGGAATCAGAGCTTGGGAATCAGAGGCGGGGAATCAGAGTTGGGGAATCAGAGGCGTGGAATCAGATATGGGGAAACAGAGGCGGGGAATCAGAGGCGGGGAAACAGAGGTGGGGAATCAGATATGGGGAATCAGAGGTGGGGTATCAGAGGTTGGGAGTCAGAGGCAGGGAATCAGAGGCGGGGAATCAGAGGCGGGGAATCAGAGGCAGGGAATCAGATGTGCAGAATCAGAGAAGGGGAATCAGAGGCAGGGAATCAGAGGCGGGGAATCAGAGGCGGGGAATCAGAGGCCGGGAATCAGAGGCCGGGAATCAGAGGCCGGGAATGAGAGGCCGGGAATCAGAGGCTGGAAATCAGAGGCCGGGAATCAGAGGTGGGGAATAAGAGGCACGGAATCAGATGTGCGGTATCAGAGATGGGGAATCACAGGCAGGGAATCAGAGGCGGGGAATCAGAGGCGCGGAATCAGAGGCAGGGAATCGGATGTGCGGAATCAGAGATGGGGAATCAGAGGTGGGGAATCAGAGTCCGGGAATCAGAGATGGGGAATTAGAGGCGGGGAATCAGAGGCGGGGAAACATAGGTGGGGAATCAGATATGGGGAATCAGAGGTGGGGAATCAGAGGTGCTGAATCAGAGATGGTGAATCAGAGGCGGGGAATCAGAGGCAGGAAATCAGACATGGGGAATGAGAGGCTGGGAATCAGACACGGGGAATCAGAGGTGGGGAATCAGAGCTGGGGAATCAGAGGTGGGGAATCAGAGTTGGGGAATCAGAGGCGGGGAATCAGATATGGGGATACAGAGGCGGGGAATCAGAGGCAGGGAAACAGAGGCGGGGAATCAGATATGGGGAATCAGAGGAGGGGAATCAGAGGTTGGGAATCAGAGGCAGGGACTCAGAGGTTGGGATTCAGATGCAGGGAATCAGATGCGGGGAATAAGAGGTGGGGATTCAGAGGCGAGGAATCAGAGGCAGGGAATCAGAGTTGGGGAATCAGAGGCAGGGAATTAGATATGGGGAAACAGAGGCGGGGAATTAGAGGCGGGGAATCAGAGGCCGGGAATAAGAGGCCGGGAATCAGAGGTGGGTAATCAGAGTCCGGGAATCAGAGGCGGGGAATGAGATATAGGGAATTAGAGGCGGGGAATCAGAGGCGGGGAAACAGAGGCGGGGAATAAGATATGGGGAATCAGAGATGGCGAATCAAAGGCGGTGAATCAGAGATGGGGAATCAGAGGCGGGGAATCAGAGGCAGGGAATCAAACACGGGGAATGAGAGACGGGGAATCATAGCTGGGGAATCAGAGGCGGGGAATCAGAGTTGGGGAATCAGAGGCGGTGAATCAGATATGGGGAAACAGAGGCGGGAAATCAGAGGCGGGGAAACAGAGGCGGGGAATCAGATATGGGGAATCAGAGGTGGGGAATCAGATATGGGGAAACAGAGGCGGGGAATCAGAGGCGGGGAAACAGAGGCGGGGAATCAGATATGGGGAATCAGAGGTGGGGAATCAGTGGTTGGGAATCAGAGGCAGGGAATCAGATATGGGGAATCAGAGGTTGGGAATCAGATGTGCGGAATCAGATATGGGGAATCAGAGTCCGGGAATCAGAGATGGGGAATCAGAGGCGGGGAATGAGATATGGGGAATCAGAGGCGGGGATTCAGAGGCAGGGAATCAGATGTGCGGAATCAGAGATGGGGAATCAGAGGCGGAGAATCAGAATCAGAAGCGGGGAATAAGAGGACGGGAATCAGAGGTGGGGAAACAGAGTCCGGGAATCAGAGATGGGGAATCAGAGGCGGGGAATGAGATATTGGGAATCAGAGGCGGGGAATCAGAGGCAGGGAAACAGAGGCGGAGAATCAGATATGGGGAATCAGAGATGGCGAATCAAAGGCATTGAATCAGAGATGGGGAATCAGAGGCGGGGAATCAGAGGCGGGGAATCAGAGTTGGGGAATCAGAGGCGGGGAATCACATATGGGGAAACAGAGGTGGGGAATCAGAGGCGGGGAAACAGAGGTGGGGAATCAGATATGGGGAATCAGAGGTGGCGAATCAAAGGTTGTGAATCAGAGATGGGGAATCAGAGGCGGGGAATCAGAGGCAGGGAAACAAACACGGGGAATCAGAGGCGGGGAATCAGAGCTTGGGAATCAGAGGCGGGGAATCAGAGTTGGGGAATCAGAGGCGTGGAATCAGATATGGGGAAACAGAGGCGGGGAATCAGAGGCGGGGAAACAGAGGTGGGGAATCAGATATGGGGAATCAGAGGTGGGGTATCAGAGGTTGGGAGTCAGAGGCAGGGAATCAGAGGCGGGGAATCAGAGGCGGGGAATCAGAGGCAGGGAATCAGATGTGCAGAATCAGAGAAGGGGAATCAGAGGCAGGGAATCAGAGGCGGGGAATCAGAGGCGGGGAATCAGAGGCCGGGAATCAGAGGCCGGGAATCAGAGGCCGGGAATGAGAGGCCGGGAATCAGAGGCTGGAAATCAGAGGCCGGGAATCAGAGGTGGGGAATAAGAGGCACGGAATCAGATGTGCGGTATCAGAGATGGGGAATCACAGGCAGGGAATCAGAGGCGGGGAATCAGAGGCGCGGAATCAGAGGCAGGGAATCGGATGTGCGGAATCAGAGATGGGGAATCAGAGGTGGGGAATCAGAGTCCGGGAATCAGAGATGGGGAATTAGAGGCGGGGAATCAGAGGCGGGGAAACATAGGTGGGGAATCAGATATGGGGAATCAGAGGTGGGGAATCAGAGGTGCTGAATCAGAGATGGTGAATCAGAGGCGGGGAATCAGAGGCAGGAAATCAGACATGGGGAATGAGAGGCTGGGAATCAGACACGGGGAATCAGAGGTGGGGAATCAGAGCTGGGGAATCAGAGGTGGGGAATCAGAGTTGGGGAATCAGAGGCGGGGAATCAGATATGGGGATACAGAGGCGGGGAATCAGAGGCAGGGAAACAGAGGCGGGGAATCAGATATGGGGAATCAGAGGAGGGGAATCAGAGGTTGGGAATCAGAGGCAGGGACTCAGAGGTTGGGATTCAGATGCAGGGAATCAGATGCGGGGAATAAGAGGTGGGGATTCAGAGGCGAGGAATCAGAGGCAGGGAATCAGAGTTGGGGAATCAGAGGCAGGGAATTAGATATGGGGAAACAGAGGCGGGGAATTAGAGGCGGGGAATCAGAGGCCGGGAATAAGAGGCCGGGAATCAGAGGTGGGTAATCAGAGTCCGGGAATCAGAGGCGGGGAATGAGATATAGGGAATTAGAGGCGGGGAATCAGAGGCGGGGAAACAGAGGCGGGGAATAAGATATGGGGAATCAGAGATGGCGAATCAAAGGCGGTGAATCAGAGATGGGGAATCAGAGGCGGGGAATCAGAGGCAGGGAATCAAACACGGGGAATGAGAGACGGGGAATCATAGCTGGGGAATCAGAGGCGGGGAATCAGAGTTGGGGAATCAGAGGCGGTGAATCAGATATGGGGAAACAGAGGCGGGAAATCAGAGGCGGGGAAACAGAGGCGGGGAATCAGATATGGGGAATCAGAGGTGGGGAATCAGATATGGGGAAACAGAGGCGGGGAATCAGAGGCGGGGAAACAGAGGCGGGGAATCAGATATGGGGAATCAGAGGTGGGGAATCAGTGGTTGGGAATCAGAGGCAGGGAATCAGATATGGGGAATCAGAGGTTGGGAATCAGATGTGCGGAATCAGATATGGGGAATCAGAGTCCGGGAATCAGAGATGGGGAATCAGAGGCGGGGAATGAGATATGGGGAATCAGAGGCGGGGATTCAGAGGCAGGGAATCAGATGTGCGGAATCAGAGATGGGGAATCAGAGGCGGAGAATCAGAATCAGAAGCGGGGAATAAGAGGACGGGAATCAGAGGTGGGGAAACAGAGTCCGGGAATCAGAGATGGGGAATCAGAGGCGGGGAATGAGATATTGGGAATCAGAGGCGGGGAATCAGAGGCAGGGAAACAGAGGCGGAGAATCAGATATGGGGAATCAGAGATGGCGAATCAAAGGCATTGAATCAGAGATGGGGAATCAGAGGCGGGGAATCAGAGGCGGGGAATCAGAGTTGGGGAATCAGAGGCGGGGAATCACATATGGGGAAACAGAGGTGGGGAATCAGAGGCGGGGAAACAGAGGTGGGGAATCAGATATGGGGAATCAGAGGTGGCGAATCAAAGGTTGTGAATCAGAGATGGGGAATCAGAGGCGGGGAATCAGAGGCAGGGAAACAAACACGGGGAATCAGAGGCGGGGAATCGGAGCTGGGGAATCAGAGGCGGGGAATCAGAGTTGGGGAATCAGAGGCGTGGAATCAGATATGGGGAAACAGAGGCGGGGAATCAGAGGTCGGGAATCAGAGGCGGGGAATCAGATATGGGGAATCAGAGGTGGGGAATCAGAGGCAGGGAATCAGATGTGCGGAATCAGAGGTGGGGAATCAGAGTCCGGGAATCAGAGATGGGGAATCAGAGGCGGGGAATGAGATATTGGGAATCAGAGGCGGGGAATCAGAGTTGGGGAATCAGAGGCGGTGAATCAGATATGGGGAAACAGATGTGGGAAATCAGAGGCGGGGAAACAGAGGTGGGGAATCAGATATGGGGAATCAGAGGTGGGGAATCAGAGGTTGGGAATCAAACACGGGGAATGAGAGACGGGGAATCATAGCTGGGGAATCAGTGGCGGGGAATCAGAGTTGGGGAATCAGAGGCGGGGAATCAGATATGGGGAAACAGAGGCGGGGAACAGAGGCGGGGAATCAGATATGGGGAAACAGAGGCGCGGAATCAGAGGCGGGGAAACAGAGGCGGGGAATCAGATATGGGGAATCAGAGGTGGGGAATCAGATATGGGGAAACAGAGGCGGGGAATACGAGGCGGGAAACACAGGCTGGGAATCAGATATGGGGAATCAGAGGTGGGGAATCAGTGGTTGGGAATCAGAGGCAGGAAATCGGATATGGGGAATCAGAGGTGGGGAATCAGTGGTTGGGAATCAGAGGCAGGTAATCAGAGGTGGGGAATCAGAGGCGGGGAATCAGAGGCAGGGAATCAGATGTGCGGAATCAGAGATGGGGAATCAGAGTCCAGGAATCAGAGATGGGGAATCAGAGGCGGGGAATGAGATATGGGGAATCAGAGGCGGGGAATCAGAGGCGGGGAAGCAGTTGCGGGGAATCAGAAATGGGGAATCAGAGGTGGCGAATCAAAGGCGCTGAATCAGAGATGGGGAATCAGAGGCGGGGAATCAGAGGTAGGGAATCAAACATGGGGAATCAGAGGCGGGGAATCAGAGTTGGGGAATGAGAGGCGGGGAATCAGAGGCGGGGAAACAGAGGCGGGGAATCAGAGGCGGGGAAACAGAGGCGGGGAATCAGATATGGGGAATCAGAGGTGGGGAATCAGAGGTTGCGAATCAGAGGAAGGGAATCAGAGGTGGGGAATCAGAGGCGGGGAATCAGAGGCAGGGTATCAGATGTGCGGAATCAGAGATGGTGAATCAGAGGCGGGGAATCAGAGGCGGGGAATCAGAGGCAGGGAATCAGAGGCCGGGAATCAGAGGCAGGGAATCAGATATGGGGAATCAGAGGTGGGGAATCAGAGGCAGGGAATCAGATGTACGGAATCAGAGATGGGGAATCAGAGGCAGAGAATCAGAATCAGAAGCGGGGAATAAGAGGCCGGGAATCAGAGGTGGGGAATCAGATTCCGGGAATCAGAGATGGGGAATCAGAGGCAGGGAATGAGATATTGGGAATCAGAGGCGGGGAATCAGAAGCAGGGAAACAGAGGCGGGGAATCAGATATGGGGAATCAGAGGTTGGGAATCAGAGGCAGGGAATCAGAGGTCGGGAATCAGAGGCAGGGAATCAGATGCGGGGAATCAGAGGCGGAGAATCAGAGCTGGGGAATCAGAGGCGGGGAATCAGAGTTGGGGAATCAGAGGCCGGGAATTAGATATGGGGAAACAGAGGAGGGGAATCAGAGCGGGGAAACAGAGGCGGGGAATCAGATATGGGGAATCAGAGGTGGGGAATAAGTTGCAGGGAAGCAGAGGCCAGGTATCAGAGCTGGGGAATAAGAGGCGGGGAATCAGAGTTGGGGTATCAGAGGCGGGGAATCAGATATGGGGAAACAGAGGCGGGGGATCAGAGGTGGGGAAACAGAGGCGGGGAATCAGATATGGGGAATCAGATGTGGGGAATCAGAGGCAGGGAATCAGATGTGCGGAATCAGAGATGGGGAATCAGAGGCTTGGAATCAGAATCAGAAGCGGGGAATCAGAGGCCGGGAATCAGAGGCCGGGAATCAGATGCCGGGAATAAGAGGCCAGGAATCAGAGGTGGGGAATCAGAGTCCGGGAATCAGAGATGGGGAATCAGAGGCGGGGAATGAGATATGGGGAATCAGAGGTGGGGAATCAGAGGCCGGGAAACAGAGGCGGGGAATCAGATATGGGGAATCAGAGGTGGCGAATCAAAGGTTGTGAATCAGAGATGGTGAATCAGAGGCGGGGAATCAGAGGCAGGGAATCAAACACGGGGAATCAGAGGCGGGGAATCAGAGCTGGGGAACCAGAGGCGGGGAATCAGAGTTGGGGAATCAGAGGCGTGGAATAAGATATGGGGAAACAGAGGCAGGGAATCAGAGGCGGAAAACAGAGGCGGGGAATCAGTGGTTGGGAATCAGAGGCAGGGAATCAGATATGGGGAATCAGAGGTGGGGAATCAGTGGTTGGGAATCAGAGGCAGGTAATCAGAGGCGGGGAATCAGAGGCGGGGAATCAGAGGCAGGGAATCAGATGTGCGGAATCAGAGATGGGGAATCAGAGTCCGGGAATCAGAGATGGGGAATCAGAGGCGGGGAATGAGATATGGGGAATCAGAGGCGGGGAATCAGAGGCGGGGAAACAGATGCGGTGAATCAGATATGGGGAATCAGAGGTGGCGAATCAAAGGCGCTGAATCAGAGATGGGGAATCAGAGGCGGGGAATCAGAGGCAGGGAATCAAACACGGGGAATCAGAGGCGGGGAATCAGAGTTGGGGAATCAGAGGCGGGGAATCAGAGGCGGGGAAACAGAGGCGGGGAATCAGATATGGGGAATCAGAGGTGGGGAATCAGATGTTACCAATCAGAGGCAGTGAATCAGAGGCGGGGAATCAGAGGCGGGGAATGAGAGGCAGGGAATCAGATGTGCGGAATCAGAGATGGGGAATCAGAGGCAGGGTATCAGAGGCGGGGAATCAGAGGCAGGGAATCAGAGGCCGGGAATAAGAGGCCGGGAATCAGAGGTGGGGAATCTGATTCCGGGAATCAGAAATGGGGAATCAGAGGCGGGGAATGAGATATGGGGAATCAGAGGCGGGGAATCAGAGGCGGGGAAACAGAGGCGGGGAATCAGATATGGGGAATCAGAGGTGGCGAATCAAAGGTTGTGAATCAGAGATGGGGAATCAGAGGCGGGGAATCAGAGGCAGGGAAACAAACACGGGGAATCAGAGGCGGGGAATCAGAGCTGGGGAATCAGAGGCGGGGAATCAGAGTTGGGGAATCAGAGGCGTGGAATCAGATATGGGGAAACAGAGGCGGGGAATCAGAGGCGGGGAAACAGAGGTGGGGAATCAGATATGGGGAATCAGAGGTGGGGAATCAGAGGTTGGGAGTCAGAGGCAGGGAATCAGAGGCGGGGAATCAGAGGCGGGGAATCAGAGGCAGGGAATCAGATGTGCAGAATCAGAGAAGGGGAATCAGAGGCAGGGAATCAGAGGCGGGGAATCAGAGGCGGGGAATCAGAGGCCGGGAATCAGAGGCCGGGAATCAGAGGCCGGGAATGAGAGGCCGGGAATCAGAGGCTGGAAATCAGAGGCCGGGAATCAGAGGTGGGGAATAAGAGGCACGGAATCAGATGTGCGGTATCAGAGATGGGGAATCACAGGCAGGGAATCAGAGGCGGGGAATCAGAGGCGCGGAATCAGAGGCAGGGAATCGGATGTGCGGAATCAGAGATGGGGAATCAGAGGTGGGGAATCAGAGTCCGGGAATCAGAGATGGGGAATTAGAGGCGGGGAATCAGAGGCGGGGAAACATAGGTGGGGAATCAGATATGGGGAATCAGAGGTGGGGAATCAGAGGTGCTGAATCAGAGATGGTGAATCAGAGGCAGGGAATCAGAGGCAGGAAATCAGACATGGGGAATGAGAGGCTGGGAATCAGACACGGGGAATCAGAGGTGGGGAATCAGAGCTGGGGAATCAGAGGTGGGGAATCAGAGTTGGGGAATCAGAGGCGGGGAATCAGATATGGGGATACAGAGGCGGGGAATCAGAGGCAGGGAAACAGAGGCGGGGAATCAGATATGGGGAATCAGAGGAGGGGAATCAGAGGTTGGGAATCAGAGGCAGGGACTCAGAGGTTGGGATTCAGATGCAGGGAATCAGATGCGGGGAATAAGAGGTGGGGATTCAGAGGCGGGGAATCAGAGGCAGGGAATCAGAGTTGGGGAATCAGAGGCAGGGAATTAGATATGGGGAAACAGAGGCGGGGAATTAGAGGCGGGGAATCAGAGGCCGGGAATAAGAGGCCGGGAATCAGAGGTGGGTAATCAGAGTCCGGGAATCAGAGGCGGGGAATGAGATATAGGGAATTAGAGGCGGGGAATCAGAGGCGGGGAAACAGAGGCGGGGAATAAGATATGGGGAATCAGAGATGGCGAATCAAAGGCGGTGAATCAGAGATGGGGAATCAGAGGCGGGGAATCAGAGGCAGGGAATCAAACACGGGGAATGAGAGACGGGGAATCATAGCTGGGGAATCAGAGGCGGGGAATCAGAGTTGGGGAATCAGAGGCGGTGAATCAGATATGGGGAAACAGAGGCGGGAAATCAGAGGCGGGGAAACAGAGGCGGGGAATCAGATATGGGGAATCAGAGGTGGGGAATCAGATATGGGGAAACAGAGGCGGGGAATCAGAGGCGGGGAAACAGAGGCGGGGAATCAGATATGGGGAATCAGAGGTGGGGAATCAGTGGTTGGGAATCAGAGGCAGGGAATCAGATATGGGGAATCAGAGGTTGGGAATCAGATGTGCGGAATCAGATATGGGGAATCAGAGTCCGGGAATCAGAGATGGGGAATCAGAGGCGGGGAATGAGATATGGGGAATCAGAGGTGGGGAATCAGAGGCGGGGAAACAGATGCTGGGAATCAGATATGGGGAATCAGAGGTGGCGAATCAAAGGCGCTGAATCAGAGATGGGGAATCAGAGGCGGGGAATCAGAGGCAGGGAATCAAACACGGGGAATCAGAGGCGGGGAATCAGAGTTGGGGAATCAGAGGCGGGGACTCAGATATTGGGGAAACAGAGGCGGGGAATCAGAGGCGGGGAAACAGAGGCGGGGACTCAGATATTGGGGAAACAGAGGCGGGGAATCAGAGGCGGGGAAACAGAGGCGGGGAATCAGATATGGGGAATCAGAGGTGGGGAATCAGAGGTTGCGAATCAGAGGCAGGGAATCAGAGGCGGGGAATCAGAGGCGGGGAATGAGTGGCAGGGAATCAGATATGCGGAATCAGAGATGGGGAATCAGAGGCAGGGAATCAGAGGCGGGGAATCAGAGGCAGGGAATCAGAGGCCGGGAATCAGAGGCGGGGAATCAGATATGGGGAATCAGAGGTGGGGAATCAGAGGCAGGGAATCAGATGTGCGGAATCAGAGATGGGGAATCAGAGGCAGAGAATCAGAATCAGAAGCGGGGAATAAGAGGACGGGAATCAGAGGTGGGGAAACAGAGTCCGGGAATCAGAGATGGGGAATCAGAGGCGGGGAATGAGATATTGGGAATCAGAGGCGGGGAATCAGAGGCAGGGAAACAGAGGCGGAGAATCAGATATGGGGAATCAGAGATGGCGAATCAAAGGCATTGAATCAGAGATGGGGAATCAGAGGCGGGGAATCAGAGGCGGGGAATCAGAGTTGGGGAATCAGAGGCGGGGAATCACATATGGGGAAACAGAGGTGGGGAATCAGAGGCGGGGAAACAGAGGTGGGGAATCAGATATGGGGAATCAGAGGTGGCGAATCAAAGGTTTTGAATCAGAGATGGGGAATCAGAGGCGGGGAATCAGAGGCAGGGAAACAAACACGGGGAATCAGAGGCGGGGAATCAGAGCTGGGGAATCAGAGGCGGGGAATCAGAGTTGGGGAATCAGAGGCGTGGAATCAGATATGGGGAAACAGAGGCGGGGAATCAGAGGTCGGGAATCAGAGGCGGGGAATCAGATATGGGGAATCAGAGGTGGGGAATCAGAGGCAGGGAATCAGATGTGCGGAATCAGAGGTGGGGAATCAGAGTCCGGGAATCAGAGATGGGGAATCAGAGGCGGGGAATGAGATATTGGGAATCAGAGGCGGGGAATCAGAGTTGGGGAATCAGAGGCGGGGAATCAGATATGGGGAAACAGATGTGGGAAATCAGAGGCGGGGAAACAGAGGTGGGGAATCAGATATGGGGAATCAGAGGTGGGGAATCAGAGGTTGGGAATCAAACACGGGGAATGAGAGACGGGGAATCATAGCTGGGGAATCAGTGGCGGGGAATCAGAGTAGGGGAATCAGAGGCGGGGAATCAGATATGGGGAAACAGAGGCGGGGAACAGAGGCGGGGAATCAGATATGGGGAAACGGAGGCGCGGAATCAGAGGCGGGGAAACAGAGGCGGGGAATCAGATATGGGGAATCAGAGGTGGGGAATCAGATATGGGGAAACAGAGGCGGGGAATACGAGGCGGGAAACACAGGCTGGGAATCAGATATGGGGAATCAGAGGTGGGGAATCAGTGGTTGGGAATCAGAGGCAGGAAATCGGATATGGGGAATCAGAGGTGGGGAATCAGTGGTTGGGAATCAGAGGCAGGTAATCAGAGGTGGGGAATCAGAGGCGGGGAATCAGAGGCAGGGAATCAGATGTGCGGAATCAGAGATGGGGAATCAGAGTCCGGGAATCAGAGATGGGGAATCAGAGGCGGGGAATGAGATATGGGGAATCAGAGGCGGGGAATCAGAGGCGGGGAAGCAGTTGCGGGGAATCAGAAATGGGGAATCAGAGGTGGCGAATCAAAGGCGCTGAATCAGAGATGGGGAATCAGAGGCGGGGAATCAGAGGCAGGGAATCAAACATGGGGAATCAGAGGCGGGGAATCAGAGTTGGGGAATGAGAGGCGGGGAATCAGATATGGGGAAACAGAGGCGGGGAATCAGAGGCGGGGAAACAGAGGCGGGGAATCAGATATGGGGAATCAGAGGTGGGGAATCAGAGGTTGCGAATCAGAGGAAGGGAATCAGAGGTGGGGAATCAGAGGCGGGGAATCAGAGGCAGGGTATCAGATGTGCGGAATCAGAGATGGTGAATCAGAGGCGGGGAATCAGAGGCGGGGAATCAGAGGCAGGGAATCAGAGGCCGGGAATCAGAGGCGGGGAATCAGATATGGGGAATCAGAGGTGGGGAATCAGAGGCAGGGAATCAGATGTACGGAATCAGAGATGGGGAATCAGAGGCAGAGAATCAGAATCAGAAGCGGGGAATAAGAGGCCGGGAATCAGAGGTGGGGAATCAGATTCCGGGAATCAGAGATGGGGAATCAGAGGCAGGGAATGAGATATTGGGAATCAGAGGCGGGGAATCAGAAGCAGGGAAACAGAGGCGGGGAATCAGATATGGGGAATCAGAGGTTGGGAATCAGAGGCAGGGAATCAGAGGTGGGGAATCAGAGGCAGGGAATCAGATGCGGGGAATCAGAGGCGGAGAATCAGAGCTGGGGAATCAGAGGCGGGGAATCGGAGTTGGGGAATCAGAGGCCGGGAATTAGATATGGGGAAACAGAGGAGGGGAATCAGAGCGGGGAAACAGAGGCGGGGAATCAGATATGGGGAATCAGAGGTGGGGAATAAGTTGCAGGGAAGCAGAGGCCAGGTATCAGAGCTGGGGAATAAGAGGCGGGGAATCAGAGTTGGGGTATCAGAAGCGGGGAATCAGATATGGGGAAACAGAGGCGGGGGATCAGAGCTGGGGAAACAGAGGCGGGGAATCAGATATGGGGAATCAGATGTGGGGAATCAGAGGCAGGGAATCAGATGTGCGGAATCAGAGATGGGGAATCAGAGGCTTGGAATCAGAATCAGAAGCGGGGAATCAGAGGCCGGGAATCAGAGGCCGGGAATCAGATGCCGGGAATAAGAGGCCAGGAATCAGAGGTGGGGAATCAGAGTCCGGGAATCAGAGATGGGGAATCAGAGGCGGGGAATGAGATATGGGGAATCAGAGGTGGGGAATCAGAGGCGGGGAAACAGAGGCGGGGAATCAGATATGGGGAATCAGAGGTGGCGAATCAAAGGTTGTGAATCAGAGATGGTGAATCAGAGGCGGGGAATCAGAGGCAGGGAATCAAACACGGGGAATCAGAGGCGGGGAAGCAGAGCTGGGGAACCAGAGGCGGGGAATCAGAGTTGGGGAATCAGAGGCGTGGAATAAGATATGGGGAAACAGAGGCAGGGAATCAGAGGCGGAAAACAGAGGCGGGGAATCAGTGGTTGGGAATCAGAGGCAGGGAATCAGATATGGGGAATCAGAGGTGGGGAATCAGTGGTTGGGAATCAGAGGCAGGTAATCAGAGGCGGGGAATCAGAGGCGGGGAATCAGAGGCAGGGAATCAGATGTGCGGAATCAGAGATGGGGAATCAGAGTCCGGGAATCAGAGATGGGGAATCAGAGGCGGGGAATGAGATATGGGGAATCAGAGGCGGGGAATCAGAGGCGGGGAAACAGATGCGGTGAATCAGATATGGGGAATCAGAGGTGGCGAATCAAAGGCGCTGAATCAGAGATGGGGAATCAGAGGCGGGGAATCAGAGGCAGGGAATCAAACACGGGGAATCAGAGGCGGGGAATCAGAGTTGGGGAATCAGAGGCGGGGAATCAGAGGCGGGGAAACAGAGGCGGGGAATCAGATATGGGGAATCAGAGGTGGGGAATCAGATGTTACCAATCAGAGGCAGTGAATCAGAGGCGGGGAATCAGAGGCGGGGAATGAGAGGCAGGGAATCAGATGTGCGGAATCAGAGATGGGGAATCAGAGGCAGGGAATCAGAGGCGGGGAATCAGAGGCAGGGAATCAGAGGCCGGGAATCAGAGGCGGGGAATCAGATATGGGGAATCAGAGGTGGGGAATCAGAGGCAGGGTATCAGATGTGCGGAATCAGAGATGGGGAGTCAGAGGCAGAGAATCAGAATCAGAAGCGGGGAATAAGAGGCCGGGAATCAAAGGTGGGGAATCAGAGTCCGGGAATCAGAGTTGGGGAATCAGAGGCGGGGAATGAGATATTGGGAATCAGAGGCGGGGAGTCAGAGGCAGGGAAACAGAGGCGGGGAATCAGATATGGGGAATCAGAGGTTGGGAATCAGAGGCAGGGAATCAGAAGTGGGGAATCAGAGGCTGAGAATCAGATGCGGGGAATCAGAGGCGGGGAATCAGAGCTGGGGAATCAGAGGCGGGGAATCAGATTTGGGGAATCAGAGGCAGGGTATTAGATATGGGGAAACAGAGGAGGGGAATCAGAGGCGGGGAAACAGAGGCGTGGAATCAGATATGGGGAATCAGAGGTGGGGAATAAGTGGCAGGGAAGCAGAGGCGGGGTAACAGAGCTGGGGAATCAGAGGCGGGGAATCTCAGTTGGGTTATCAGAGGAGGGGAATCAGATATGGGGAAACATGCGGGGCATCAGAGGCGGGGAAACAGAGGCGGGGAATCAGATATGGGGAATCAGAGGTGGGGAATCAGAGGCAGGGAATCAGATGTGCGGAATCAGAGATGGGGTATCAGAGGCATGGAATCAGAATCAGAAGCGGAGAATCAGAGGCCGGGAATCAGAGGCCGGGAATCAGATGCCGGGAATAAGAGGCCGGGAATCAGAGGTGGGGAATCTGAGTCCGGGAAACAGAAATGGGGAATCAGAGGCGGGGAATGAGATATGGGGAATCAGAGGCGGGGAATCAGAGGCGGGGAAACAGAGGCGGGGAATCAGATATGGGGAATCAGAGGTGGCGAATCAAAGGTTGTGAATCAGAGATGGGGAATCAGAGGCGGGAATCAGAGGCAGGGAAACAAACACGGGGAATCAGAGGCGGGGAATCAGAGCTGGGGAATCAGAGTCGGGGAATCAGAGTTGGGGAATCAGAGGCGTGGAATCAGATATGGGGAAACAGAGGCGGGGAATCAGAGGCGGGGAAACAGAGGCGGGGAATCAGATATGGGGAATCAGAGGTGGGGAATCAGAGGTTGGGAGTCAGAGGCAGGGAATCAGAGGCGGGGAATCAGAGGCGGGGAATCAGAGGCAGGGAATCAGATGTGCAGAATCAGAGAAGGGGAATCAGAGGCAGGGAATCAGAGGCGGGGAATCAGAGGCGGGGAATCAGAGGCCGGGAATCAGAGGCGGGGAATCAGATATGGGGAATCAGAGGTGGGGAATCAGTGGTTGGGAATCAGAGGCAGGTAATCAGAGGCGGGGAATCAGAGGCGGGGAATCAGAGGCAGGGAATCAGATGTGCGGAATCAGAGATGGGGAATCAGAGTCCGGGAATCAGAGATGGGGAATCAGAGGCAGGGAATGAGATATTGGGAATCAGAGGCGGGGAATCAGAAGCAGGGAAACAGAGGCGGGGAATCAGATATGGGGAATCAGAGGTTGGGAATCAGAGGCAGGGAATCAGAGGTGGGGAATCAGAGGCAGGGAATCATATGCGGGGAATCAGAGGCGGAGAATCAGAGCTGGGGAATCAGAGGCGGGGAATAGAGTTGGGGAATCAGAGGCCGGGAATTAGATATGGGGAAACAGAGGAGGGGAATCAGAGAGGGGAAACAGAGGCGGGGAATCAGATATAGGGAATCAGAGGTGGGGAATAAGTTGCAGGGAAGCAGAGGCCAGGTATCAGAGCTGGGGAATAAGAGGCGGGGAATCAGTGTTGGGGTATCAGAGGCGGGGAATCAGATATGGGGAAACAGAGGCGGGGGATCAGAGGTGGGGAAACAGAGGCGGGGAATCAGATATGGGGAATCAGATGTGGGGAATCAGAGGCAGGGAATCAGATGTGCGGAATCAGAGATGGGGAATCAGAGGCTTGGAATCAGAATCAGAAGCGGGGAATCAGAGGCCGGGAATCAGAGGCCGGGAATCAGATGCCGGGAATAAGAGGCCAGGAATCAGAGGTGGGGAATCAGAGTCCGGGAATCATAGATGGGGAATCAGAGGCGGGGAATGAGATATGGGGAATCAGAGGTGGCGAATCAAAGGTTGTGAATCAGAGATGGTGAATCAGAGGCGGGGAATCAGAGGCAGGGAATCAAACAAGGGGAATCAGAGGCGGGGAAGCAGAGCTGGGGAACCAGAGGCGGGGAATCAGAGTTGGGGAATCAGAGGCGTGGAATAAGATATGGGGAAACAGAGGCAGGGAATCAGAGGCGGAAAACAGAGGCGGGGAATCAGTGGTTGGGAATCAGAGGCAGGGAATCAGATATGGGGAATCAGAGGTGGGGAATCAGTGGTTGGGAATCAGAGGCAGGTAATCAGAGGCGGGGAATCAGAGGCGGGGAATCAGAGGCAGGGAATCAGATGTGCGGAATCAGAGATGGGGAATCAGAGTCCGGGAATCAGAGATGGGGAATCAGAGGCGGGGAATGAGATATGGGGAATCAGAGGCGGGGAATCAGAGGCGGGGAAACAGATGCGGTGAATCAGATATGGGGAATCAGAGGTGGCGAATCAAAGGCGCTGAATCAGAGATGGGGAATCAGAGGCGGGGAATCAGAGGCAGGGAATCAAACACGGGGAATCAGAGGCGGGGAATCAGAGTTGGGGAATCAGAGGCGGGGAATCAGAGGCGGGGAAACAGAGGCGGGGAATCAGATATGGGGAATCAGAGGTGGGGAATCAGATGTTACCAATCAGAGGCAGTGAATCAGAGGCGGGGAATCAGAGGCGGGGAATCAGAGGCAGGGAATCAGATGTGCGGAATCAGAGATGGGGAATCAGAGGCAGGGAATCAGAGGCGGGGAATCAGAGGCAGGGAATCAGAGGCCGGGAATCAGAGGCGGGGAATCAGATATGGGGAATCAGATGTGTGGAATCAGAGGCAGGGTATCAGATGTGCGGAATCAGAGATGGGGAGTCAGAGGCAGAGAATCAGAATCAGAAGCGGGGAATAAGAGGCCGGGAATCAGAGGTGGGGAATCAGAGTCCGGGAATCAGAGATGGGGAATCAGAGGCGGGGAATGAGATATTGGGAATCAGAGGCGGGGAGTCAGAGGCAGGGAAACAGAGGCGGGGAATCAGATATGGGGAATCAGAGGTTGGGAATCAGAGGCAGGGAATCAGAAGTGGGGAATCAGAGGCTGAGAATCAGATGCGGGGAATCAGAGGCGGGGAATCAGAGCTGGGGAATCAGAGGCGGGGAATCAGATTTGGGGAATCAGAGGCAGGGTATTAGATATGGGGAAACAGAGGAGGGGAATCAGAGGCGGGGAAACAGAGGCGTCGAATCAGATATGGGGAATCAGAGGTGGGGAATAAGTGGCAGGGAAGCAGAGGCGGGGTAACAGAGCTGGGGAATCAGAGGCGGGGAATCTCAGTTGGGTTATCAGAGGAGGGGAATCAGATATGGGGAAACATGCGGGGCATCAGAGGCGGGGAAACAGAGGCGGGGAATCAGATATGGGGAATCAGAGGTGGGGAATCAGAGGCAGGGAATCAAATGTGCGGAATCAGAGATGGGGTATCAGAGGCATGGAATCAGAATCAGAAGCGGAGAATCAGAGGCCGGGAATCAGAGGCCGGGAATCAGATGCCGGGAATAAGAGGCCGGGAATCAGAGGTGGGGAATCTGAGTCCGGGAAACAGAAATGGGGAATCAGAGGCGGGGAATGAGATATGGGGAATCAGAGGCGGGGAATCAGAGGCGGGGAAACAGAGGCGGGGAATCAGATATGGGGAATCAGAGGTGGCGAATCAAAGGTTGTGAATCAGAGATGGGGAATCAGAGGCGGGGAATCAGAGGCAGGGAAACAAACACGGGGAATCAGAGGCGGGGAATCAGAGATGGGGAATCAGAGTCGGGGAATCAGAGTTGGGGAATCAGAGGCGTGGAATCAGATATGGGGAAACAGAGGCGGGGAATCAGAGGCGGGGAAACAGAGGCGGGGAATCAGATATGGGGAATCAGAGGTGGGGAATCAGAGGTTGGGAGTCAGAGGCAGGGAATCAGAGGCGGGGAATCAGAGGCGGGGAATCAGAGGCAGGGAATCAGATGTGCAGAATCAGAGAAGGGGAATCAGAGGCAGGGAATCAGAGGCGGGGAATCAGAGGCGGGGAATCAGAGGCCGGGAATCAGAGGCCGGGAATCAGAGGCCGGGAATGAGAGGCCGGGAATCAGAGGCTGGAAATTAGAGGCCGGGAATCAGAGGTGGGGAATAAGAGGCACGGAATCAGATGTGCGGTATCAGAGATGGGGAATCACAGGCAGGGAATCAGAGGCGGGGAATCAGAGGCGCGGAATCAGAGGCAGGGAATCGGATGTGCGGAATCAGAGATGGGGAATCAGAGGTGGGGAATCAGAGTCCAGGAATCAGAGATGGGGAATTAGAGGCGGGGAATCAGAGGCGGGGAATCAGATATGGGGAATCAGAGGTGGGGAATCAGTGGTTGGGAATCAGAGGCAGGTAATCAGAGGCGGGGAATCAGAGGCGGGGAATCAGAGGCAGGGAATCAGATGTGCGGAATCAGAGATGGGGAATCAGAGTCCGGGAATCAGAGATGGGGAATCAGAGGCAGGGAATGAGATATTGGGAATCAGAGGCGGGGAATCAGAAGCAGGGAAACAGAGGCGGGGAATCAGATATGGGGAATCAGAGGTTGGGAATCAGAGGAAGGGAATCAGAGGTGGGGAATCAGAGGCAGGGAATCAGATGCGGGGAATCAGAGGCGGAGAATCAGAGCTGGGGAATCAGAGGCGGGGAATCAGAGTTGGGGAATCAGAGGCCGGGAATTAGATATGGGGAAACAGAGGAGGGGAATCAGAGCGGGGAAACAGAGGCGGGGAATCAGATATGGGGAATCAGAGGTGGGGAATAAGTTGCAGGGAAGCAGAGGCCAGGTATCAGAGCTGGGGAATAAGAGGCGGGGAATCAGAGTTGGGGTATCAGAGGCGGGGAATCAGATATGGGGAAACAGAGGCGGGGGATCAGAGGTGGGGAAACAGAGGCGGGGAATCAGATATGGGGAATCAGATGTGGGGAATCAGAGGCAGGGAATCAGATGTGCGGAATCAGAGATGGGGAATCAGAGGCTTGGAATCAGAATCAGAAGCGGGGAATCAGAGGCCGGGAATCAGAAGCCGGGAATCAGATGCCGGGAATAAGAGGCCAGGAATCAGAGGTGGGGAATCAGAGTCCGGGAATCAGAGATGGGGAATCAGAGGCGGGGAATGAGATATGGGGAATCAGAGGTGGGGAATCAGAGGCGGGGAAACAGAGGCGGGGAATCAGATATGGGGAATCAGAGGTGGCGAATCAAAGGTTGTGAATCAGAGATGGTGAATCAGAGGCGGGGAATCAGAGGCAGGGAATCAAACACGGGGAATCAGAGGCGGGGAATCAGAGCTGGGGAACCAGAGGCGGGGAATCAGAGTTGGGGAATCAGAGGCGTGGAATAAGATATGGGGAAACAGAGGCAGGGAATCAGAGGCGGAAAACAGAGGCGGGGAATCAGTGGTTGGGAATCAGAGGCAGGGAATCAGATATGGGGAATCAGAGGTGGGGAATCAGTGGTTGGGAATCAGAGGCAGGTAATCAGAGGCGGGGAATCAGAGGCGGGGAATCAGAGGCAGGGAATCAGATGTGCGGAATCAGAGATGGGGAATCAGAGTCCGGGAATCAGAGATGGGGAATCAGAGGCGGGGAATGAGATATGGGGAATCAGAGGCGGGGAATCAGAGGCGGGGAAACAGATGCGGTGAATCAGATATGGGGAATCAGAGGTGGCGAATCAAAGGCGCTGAATCAGAGATGGGGAATCAGAGGCGGGGAATCAGAGGCAGGGAATCAAACACGGGGAATCAGAGGCGGGGAATCAGAGTTGGGGAATCAGAGGCGGGGAATCAGAGGCGGGGAAACAGAGGCGGGGAATCAGATATGGGGAATCAGAGGTGGGGAATCAGATGTTACCAATCAGAGGCAGTGAATCAGAGGCGGGGAATCAGAGGCGGGGAATGAGAGGCAGGGAATCAGATGTGCGGAATCAGAGATGGGGAATCAGAGGCAGGGTATCAGAGGCGGGGAATCAGAGGCAGGGAATCAGAGGCCGGGAATCAGAGGCGGGGAATCAGATATGGGGAATCAGAGGTGGGGAATCAGAGGCAGGGTATCAGATGTGCGGAATCAGAGATGGGGAGTCAGAGGCAGAGAATCAGAATCAGAAGCGGGGAATAAGAGGCCGGGAATCAGAGGTGGGGAATCAGAGTCCGGGAATCAGAGATGGGGAATCAGAGGCGGGGAATGAGATATTGGGAATCAGAGGCGGGGAGTCAGAGGCAGGGAAACAGAGGCGGGGAATCAGATATGGGGAATCAGAGGTTGGGAATCAGAGGCAGGGAATCAGAAGTGGGGAATCAGAGGCTGAGAATCAGATGCGGGGAATCAGAGGCGGGGAATCAGAGCTGGGGAATCAGAGGCGGGGAATCAGATTTGGGGAATCAGAGGCAGGGTATTAGATATGGGGAAACAGAGGAGGGGAATCAGAGGCGGGGAAACAGAGGCGTGGAATCAGATATGGGGAATCAGAGGTGGGGAATAAGTGGCAGGGAAGCAGAGGCGGGGTAACAGAGCTGGGGAATCAGAGGCGGGGAATCTCAGTTGGGTTATCAGAGGAGGGGAATCAGATATGGGGAAACATGCGGGGCATCAGAGGCGGGGAAACAGAGGCGGGGAATCAGATATGGGGAATCAGAGGTGGGGAATCAGAGGCAGGGAATCAGATGTGCGGAATCAGAGATGGGGTATCAGAGGCATGGAATCAGAATCAGAAGCGGAGAATCAGAGGCCGGGAATCAGAGGCCGGGATTCAGATGCCGGGAATAAGAGGCCGGGAATCAGAGGTGGGGAATCTGAGTCCGGGAAACAGAAATGGGGAATCAGAGGCGGGGAATGAGATATGGGGAATCAGAGGCGGGGAATCAGAGGCCGGGAATCAGAAGCCGGGAATCAGATGCCGGGAATAAGAGGCCAGGAATCAGAGGTGGGGAATCAGAGTCCGGGAATCAGAGATGGGGAATCAGAGGCGGGGAATGAGATATGGGGAATCAGAGGTGGGGAATCAGAGGCGGGGAAACAGAGGCGGGGAATCAGATATGGGGAATCAGAGGTGGCGAATCAAAGGTTGTGAATCAGAGATGGTGAATCAGAGGCGGGGAATCAGAGGCAGGGAATCAAACACGGGGAATCAGAGGCGGGGAAGCAGAGCTGGGGAACCAGAGGCGGGGAATCAGAGTTGGGGAATCAGAGGCGTGGAATAAGATATGGGGAAACAGAGGCAGGGAATCAGAGGCGGAAAACAGAGGCGGGGAATCAGTGGTTGGGAATCAGAGGCAGGGAATCAGATATGGGGAATCAGAGGTGGGGAATCAGTGGTTGGGAATCAGAGGCAGGTAATCAGAGGCGGGGAATCAGAGGCGGGGAATCAGAGGCAGGGAATCAGATGTGCGGAATCAGAGATGGGGAATCAGAGTCCGGGAATCAGAGATGGGGAATCAGAGGCGGGGAATGAGATATGGGGAATCAGAGGCGGGGAATCAGAGGCGGGGAAACAGATGCGGTGAATCAGATATGGGGAATCAGAGGTGGCGAATCAAAGGCGCTGAATCAGAGATGGGGAATCAGAGGCGGGGAATCAGAGGCAGGGAATCAAACACGGGGAATCAGAGGCGGGGAATCAGAGTTGGGGAATCAGAGGCGGGGAATCAGAGGCGGGGAAACAGAGGCGGGGAATCAGATATGGGGAATCAGAGGTGGGGAATCAGATGTTACCAATCAGAGGCAGTGAATCAGAGGCGGGGAATCAGAGGCGGGGAATCAGAGGCAGGGAATCAGATGTGCGGAATCAGAGATGGGGAATCAGAGGCAGGGAATCAGAGGCGGGGAATCAGAGGCAGGGAATCAGAGGCCGGGAATCAGAGGCGGGGAATCAGATATGGGGAATCAGATGTGGGGAATCAGAGGCAGGGTATCAGATGTGCGGAATCAGAGATGGGGAGTCAGAGGCAGAGAATCAGAATCAGAAGCGGGGAATAAGAGGCCGGGAATCAGAGGTGGGGAATCAGAGTCCGGGAATCAGAGATGGGGAATCAGAGGCGGGGAATGAGATATTGGGAATCAGAGGCGGGGAGTCAGAGGCAGGGAAACAGAGGCGGGGAATCAGATATGGGGAATCAGAGGTTGGGAATCAGAGGCAGGGAATCAGAAGTGGGGAATCAGAGGCTGAGAATCAGATGCGTGGAATCAGAGGCGGGGAATCAGAGCTGGGGAATCAGAGGCGGGGAATCAGATTTGGGGAATCAGAGGCAGGGTATTAGATATGGGGAAACAGAGGAGGGGAATCAGAGGCGGGGAAACAGAGGCGTCGAATCAGATATGGGGAATCAGAGGTGGGGAATAAGTGGCAGGGAAGCAGAGGCGGGGTAACAGAGCTGGGGAATCAGAGGCGGGGAATCTCAGTTGGGTTATCAGAGGAGGGGAATCAGATATGGGGAAACATGCGGGGCATCAGAGGCGGGGAAACAGAGGCGGGGAATCAGATATGGGGAATCAGAGGTGGGGAATCAGAGGCAGGGAATCAGATGTGCGGAATCAGAGATGGGGTATCAGAGGCATGGAATCAGAATCAGAAGCGGAGAATCAGAGGCCGGGAATCAGAGGCCGGGAATCAGATGCCGGGAATAAGAGGCCGGGAATCAGAGGTGGGGAATCTGAGTCCGGGAAACAGAAATGGGGAATCAGAGGCGGGGAATGAGATATGGGGAATCAGAGGCGGGGAATCAGAGGCGGGGAAACAGAGGCGGGGAATCAGATATGGGGAATCAGAGGTGGCGAATCAAAGGTTGTGAATCAGAGATGGGGAATCAGAGGCGGGGAATCAGAGGCAGGGAAACAAACACGGGGAATCAGAGGCGGGGAATCAGAGATGGGGAATCAGAGTCGGGGAATCAGAGTTGGGGAATCAGAGGCGTGGAATCAGATATGGGGAAACAGAGGCGGGGAATCAGAGGCGGGGAAACAGAGGCGGGGAATCAGATATGGGGAATCAGAGGTGGGGAATCAGAGGTTGGGAGTCAGAGGCAGGGAATCAGAGGCGGGGAATCAGAGGCGGGGAATCAGAGGCAGGGAATCAGATGTGCAGAATCAGAGAAGGGGAATCAGAGGCAGGGAATCAGAGGCGGGGAATCAGAGGCGGGGAATCAGAGGCCGGAAATCAGAGGCCGGGAATCAGAGGCCGGGAATGAGAGGCCGGGAATCAGAGGCTGGAAATTAGAGGCCGGGAATCAGAGGTGGGGAATAAGAGGCACGGAATCAGATGTGCGGTATCAGAGATGGGGAATCACAGGCAGGGAATCAGAGGCGGGGAATCAGAGGCGCGGAATCAGAGGCAGGGAATCGGATGTGCGGAATCAGAGATGGGGAATCAGAGGTGGGGAATCAGAGTCCAGGAATCAGAGATGGGGAATTAGAGGCGGGGAATCAGAGGCGGGGAATCAGATATGGGGAATCAGAGGTGGGGAATCAGTGGTTGGGAATCAGAGGCAGGTAATCAGAGGCGGGGAATCAGAGGCGGGGAATCAGAGGCAGGGAATCAGATGTGCGGAATCAGAGATGGGGAATCAGAGTCCGGGAATCAGAGATGGGGAATCAGAGGCAGGGAATGAGATATTGGGAATCAGAGGCGGGGAATCAGAAGCAGGGAAACAGAGGCGGGGAATCAGATATGGGGAATCAGAGGTTGGGAATCAGAGGAAGGGAATCAGAGGTGGGGAATCAGAGGCAGGGAATCAGATGCGGGGAATCAGAGGCGGAGAATCAGAGCTGGGGAATCAGAGGCGGGGAATCAGAGTTGGGGAATCAGAGGCCGGGAATTAGATATGGGGAAACAGAGGAGGGGAATCAGAGCGGGGAAACAGAGGCGGGGAATCAGATATGGGGAATCAGAGGTGGGGAATAAGTTGCAGGGAAGCAGAGGCCAGGTATCAGAGCTGGGGAATAAGAGGCGGGGAATCAGAGTTGGGGTATCAGAGGCGGGGAATCAGATATGGGGAAACAGAGGCGGGGGATCAGAGGTGGGGAAACAGAGGCGGGGAATCAGATATGGGGAATCAGATGTGGGGAATCAGAGGCAGGGAATCAGATGTGCGGAATCAGAGATGGGGAATCAGAGGCTTGGAATCAGAATCAGAAGCGGGGAATCAGAGGCCGGGAATCAGAAGCCGGGAATCAGATGCCGGGAATAAGAGGCCAGGAATCAGAGGTGGGGAATCAGAGTCCGGGAATCAGAGATGGGGAATCAGAGGCGGGGAATGAGATATGGGGAATCAGAGGTGGGGAATCAGAGGCGGGGAAACAGAGGCGGGGAATCAGATATGGGGAATCAGAGGTGGCGAATCAAAGGTTGTGAATCAGAGATGGTGAATCAGAGGCGGGGAATCAGAGGCAGGGAATCAAACACGGGGAATCAGAGGCGGGGAATCAGAGCTGGGGAACCAGAGGCGGGGAATCAGAGTTGGGGAATCAGAGGCGTGGAATAAGATATGGGGAAACAGAGGCAGGGAATCAGAGGCGGAAAACAGAGGCGGGGAATCAGTGGTTGGGAATCAGAGGCAGGGAATCAGATATGGGGAATCAGAGGTGGGGAATCAGTGGTTGGGAATCAGAGGCAGGTAATCAGAGGCGGGGAATCAGAGGCGGGGAATCAGAGGCAGGGAATCAGATGTGCGGAATCAGAGATGGGGAATCAGAGTCCGGGAATCAGAGATGGGGAATCAGAGGCGGGGAATGAGATATGGGGAATCAGAGGCGGGGAATCAGAGGCGGGGAAACAGATGCGGTGAATCAGATATGGGGAATCAGAGGTGGCGAATCAAAGGCGCTGAATCAGAGATGGGGAATCAGAGGCGGGGAATCAGAGGCAGGGAATCAAACACGGGGAATCAGAGGCGGGGAATCAGAGTTGGGGAATCAGAGGCGGGGAAACAGAGGCGGGGAATCAGATATGGGGAATCAGAGGTGGGGAATCAGATGTTACCAATCAGAGGCAGTGAATCAGAGGCGGGGAATCAGAGGCGGGGAATGAGAGGCAGGGAATCAGATGTGCGGAATCAGAGATGGGGAGTCAGAGGCAGAGAATCAGAATCAGAAGCGGGGAATAAGAGGCCGGGAATCAGAGGTGGGGAATCAGAGTCCGGGAATCAGAGATGGGGAATCAGAGGCGGGGAATGAGATATTGGGAATCAGAGGCGGGGAGTCAGAGGCAGGGAAACAGAGGCGGGGAATCAGATATGGGGAATCAGAGGTTGGGAATCAGAGGCAGGGAATCAGAAGTGGGGAATCAGAGGCTGAGAATCAGATGCGGGGAATCAGAGGCGGGGAATCAGAGCTGGGGAATCAGAGGCGGGGAATCAGATTTGGGGAATCAGAGGCAGGGTATTAGATATGGGGAAACAGAGGAGGGGAATCAGAGGCGGGGAAACAGAGGCGTGGAATCAGATATGGGGAATCAGAGGTGGGGAATAAGTGGCAGGGAAGCAGAGGCGGGGTAACAGAGCTGGGGAATCAGAGGCGGGGAATCTCAGTTGGGTTATCAGAGGAGGGGAATCAGATATGGGGAAACATGCGGGGCATCAGAGGCGGGGAAACAGAGGCGGGGAATCAGATATGGGGAATCAGAGGTGGGGAATCAGAGGCAGGGAATCAGATGTGCGGAATCAGAGATGGGGTATCAGAGGCATGGAATCAGAATCAGAAGCGGAGAATCAGAGGCCGGGAATCAGAGGCCGGGATTCAGATGCCGGGAATAAGAGGCCGGGAATCAGAGGTGGGGAATCTGAGTCCGGGAAACAGAAATGGGGAATCAGAGGCGGGGAATGAGATATGGGGAATCAGAGGCGGGGAATCAGAGGCGGGGAAACAGAGGCGGGGAATCAGATATGGGGAATCAGAGGTGGCGAATCAAAGGTTGTGAATCAGAGATGGGGAATCAGAGGCGGGGAATCAGAGGCAGGGAAACAAACACGGGGAATCAGAGGCGGGGAATCAGAGCTGGGGAATCAGAGTCGGGGAATCAGAGTTGGGGAATCAGAGGCGTGGAATCAGATATGGGGAAACAGAGGCGGGGAATCAGAGGCGGGGAAACAGAGGCGGGGAATCAGATATGGGAAATCAGAGGTGGGGAATCAGAGGTTGGGAGTCAGAGGCAGGGAATCAGAGGCGGGGAATCAGAGGCGGGGAATCAGAGGCAGGGAATCAGATGTGCAGAATCAGAGAAGGGGAATCAGAGGCAGGGAATCAGAGGCGGGGAATCAGAGGCGGGGAATCAGAGGCCGGGAATCAGAGGCCGGGAATCAGAGGCCGGGAATGAGAGGCCGGGAATCAGAGGCTGGAAATCAGAGGCCGGGAATCAGAGGTGGGGAATAAGAGGCACGGAATCAGATGTGCGGTATCAGAGATGGGGAATCACAGGCAGGGAATCAGAGGCGGGGAATCAGAGGCGCGGAATCAGAGGCAGGGAATCGGATGTGCGGAATCAGAGATGGGGAATCAGAGGTGGGGAATCAGAGTCCGGGAATCAGAGATGGGGAATTAGAGGCGGGGAATCAGAGGCGGGGAATCAGATATGGGGAATCAGAGGTGGGGAATCAGTGGTTGGGAATCAGAGGCAGGTAATCAGAGGCGGGGAATCAGAGGCGGGGAATCAGAGGCAGGGAATCAGATGTGCGGAATCAGAGATGGGGAATCAGAGTCCGGGAATCAGAGATGGGGAATCAGAGGCGGGGAATGAGATATGGGGAATCAGAGGCGGGGAATCAGAGGCGGGGAAACAGATGCGGTGAATCAGATATGTGGAATCAGAGGTGGCGAATCAAAGGCGCTGAATCAGAGATGGGGAATCAGAGGCGGGGAATCAGAGGCAGGGAATCAAACACGGGGAATCAGAGGCGGGGAATCAGAGTTGGGGAATCAGAGGCGGGGAATCAGAGGCGGGGAAACAGAGGCGGGGAATCAGATATGGGGAATCAGAGGTGGGGAATCAGATGTTACGAATCAGAGGCAGTGAATCAGAGGCGGGGAATCAGAGGCGGGGAATGAGAGGCAGGGAATCAGATGTCCGGAATCAGAGATGGGGAATCAGAGGCAGGGAATCAGAGGCGGGGAATCAGAGGCAGGGAATCAGAGGCCGGGAATCAGAGGCGGGGAATCAGATATGGGGAATCAGAGGTGGGGAATCAGAGGCAGGGTATCAGATGTGCGGAATCAGAGATGGGGAGTCAGAGGCAGAGAATCAGAATCAGAAGCGGGGAATAACAGGCCGGGAATCAGAGGTGGGGAATCAGAGTCCGGGAATCAGAGATGGGGAATCAGAGGCGGGGAATGAGATATTGGGAATCAGAGGCGGGGAATCAGAGGCAGGGAAACAGAGGCGGGGAATCAGATATGGGGAATCAGAGGTTGGGAATCAGAGGCAGGGAATCAGAAGTGGGGAATCAGAGGCTGAGAATCAGATGCGGGGAATCAGAGGCGGGGAATCAGAGCTGGGGAATCAGAGGCGGGGAATCAGATTTGGGGAATCAGAGGCAGGGTATTAGATATGGGGAAACAGAGGAGGGGAATCAGAGGCGGGGAAACAGAGGCGTGGAATCAGATATGGGGAATCAGAGGTGGGGAATAAGTGGCAGGGAAGCAGAGGCGGGGTATCAGAGCTGGGGAATCAGAGGCGGGGAATCTCAGTTGGGTTATCAGAGGAGGGGAATCAGATATGGGGAAGCATGCGGGGCATCAGAGGCGGGGAAACAGAGGCGGGGAATCAGATATGGGGAATCAGAGGTGGGGAATCAGAGGCAGGGAATCAGATGTGCGGAATCAGAGATGGGGTATCAGAGGCATGGAATCAGAATCAGAAGCGGAGAATCAGAGGCCGGGAATCAGAGGCCGGGAATCAGATGCCGGGAATAAGAGTCCGGGAATCAGAGGTGGGGAATCTGAGTCCGGGAATCAGAAATGGGGAATCAGAGGCGGGGAATGAGATATGGGGAATCAGAGGCGGGGAATCAGAGGCGGGGAAACAGAGGCGGGGAATCAGATATGGGGAATCAGAGGTGGCGAATCAAAGGTTGTGAATCAGAGATGGGGAATCAGAGGCGGGGAATCAGAGGCAGGGAAACAAACACGGGGAATCAGAGGCGGGGAATCAGAGCTGGGGAATCAGAGTCGGGGAATCAGAGTTGGGGAATCAGAGGCGTGGAATCAGATATGGGGAAACAGAGGCGGGGAATCAGACGCGGGGAAACAGAGGCGGGGAATCAGATATGGGGAATCAGAGGTGGGGAATCAGAGGTTGGGAGTCAGAGGCAGGGAATCAGAGGCGGGGAATCAGAGGCGGGGAATCAGAGGCAGGGAATCAGATGTGCAGAATCAGAGAAGGGGAATCAGAGGCAGGGAATCAGAGGCGGGGAATCAGAGGCGGGGAATCAGAGGCCGGGAATCAGAGGCCGGGAATCAGAGGCCGGGAATGAGAGGCCGGGAATCAGAGGCTGGAAATCAGAGGCCGGGAATCAGAGGTGGGGAATAAGAGGCACGGAATCAGATGTGCGGTATCAGAGATGGGGAATCACAGGCAGGGAATCAGAGGCGGGGAATCAGAGGCGCGGAATCAGAGGCAGGGAATCGGATGTGCGGAATCAGAGATGGGGAATCAGAGGTGGGGAATCAGAGTCCGGGAATCAGAGTTGGGGAATTAGAGGCGGGGAATCAGAGGCGGGGAAACATAGGTGGGGAATCAGAAATGGGGAATCAGAGGCGGGGAATGAGATATGGGGAATCAGAGGCGGGGAATCAGAGGCGGGGAAACAGAGGCGGGGAATCAGATATGGGGAATCAGAGGTGGCGAATCAAAGGTTGTGAATCAGAGATGGGGAATCAGAGGCGGGGAATCAGAGGCAGGGAAACAAACACGGGGAATCAGAGGCGGGGAATCAGAGCTGGGGAATCAGAGTCGGGGAATCAGAGTTGGGGAATCAGAGGCGTGGAATCAGATATGGGGAAACAGAGGCGGGGAATCAGACGCGGCGAAACAGAGGCGGGGAATCAGATATGGGGAATCAGAGGTGGGGAATCAGAGGTTGGGAGTCAGAGGCAGGGAATCAGAGGCGGGGAATCAGAGGCGGGGAATCAGAGGCAGGGAATCAGATGTGCAGAATCAGAGAAGGGGAATCAGAGGCAGGGAATCAGAGGCGGGGAATCAGAGGCGGGGAATCAGAGGCCGGGAATCAGAGGCCGGGAATCAGAGGCCGGGAATGAGAGGCCGGGAATCAGAGGCTGGAAATCAGAGGCCGGGAATCAGAGGTGGGGAATAAGAGGCACGGAATCAGATGTGCGGTATCAGAGATGGGGAATCACAGGCAGGGAATCAGAGGCGGGGAATCAGAGGCGCGGAATCAGAGGCAGGGAATCGGATGTGCGGAATCAGAGATGGGGAATCAGAGGTGGGGAATCAGAGTCCGGGAATCAGAGATGGGGAATTAGAGGCGGGGAATCAGAGGCGGGGAAACATAGGTGGGGAATCAGATATGGGGAATCAGAGGTGGGGAATCAGAGGCGCTGAATCAGAGGCAGGGAATCAGATGTGCAGAATCAGAGATGGGGAATCAGAGTCCGGGAATCAGAGATGGGGAATCAGAGGCTGGGAATGAGATATGTGGAATCAGAGGTGGGGAATCAGAGGCGGGGAAACAGATGCTGGGAATCAGATATGGGGAATCAGAAGTGGCGAATCAAAGGCGCTGAATCAGAGATGGGGAATCAGATGCGGGGAATCAGAGGCGGGGAATCAGAGCTGGGGAATCAGAGGCGGGGAATCAGATTTGGGGAATCAGAGGCAGGGAATTAGATATGGGGAAACAGAGGAGGGGAATCAGAGGCGGGGAAACAGAGGCGTGGAATCAGATATGGGGAATCAGAGGTGGGGAATAAGTGGCAGGGAAGCAGAGGCGGGGTATCAGAGCTGGGGAATCAGAGGCGGGGAATCTGAGTTGGGTTATCAGAGGAGGGGAATCAGATATGGGGAAACATGCGGGGCATCAGAGGCGGGGAAACAGAGGCGGGGAATCAGATATGGGGAATCAGAGGTGGGGAATCAGAGGCAGGGAATCAGATGTGCGGAATCAGAGATGGGGTATCAGAGGCATGGAATCAGAATCAGAAGCGGAGAATCAGAGGCCAAGAATCAGAGGCCGGGAATCAGATGCCGGGAATAAGAGGCCGGGAATCAGAGGTGGGGAATCTGAGTCCGGGAATCAGAAATGGGGAATCAGAGGCGGGGAATTAGATATGGGGAATCAGA
Source organism: Narcine bancroftii (assembly GCF_036971445.1). Classification (NCBI taxonomy): domain Eukaryota; kingdom Metazoa; phylum Chordata; class Chondrichthyes; order Torpediniformes; family Narcinidae; genus Narcine; species Narcine bancroftii. The sequence goes on along the minus strand of NC_091469.1, from coordinate 308,210,683 downwards.
GGCGGGGAATCAGAGGCGGGGAAACAGAGGCGGGGAATCAGGTATGGGGAATCAGAGGTGGCGAATCAAAGGTTGTGAATCAGAGATGGGGAATCAGAGGCGGGGAATCAGAGCTGGGGAATCAGAGGCGGGGAATCAGAGTTGGGGAATCAGAGGCGTGGAATCAGATATGGGGAAACAGAGGCGGGGAATCAGAGGCGGGGAAACAGAGGCGGGGAATCAGATATGGGGAATCAGAGGTGGGGAATCAGAGGTTGGGAGTCAGAGGCAGGGAATCAGAGGCGGGGAATCAGAGGCGGGGAATCAGAGGCAGGGAATCAGATGTGCAGAATCAGAGAAGGGGAATCAGAGGCAGGGAATCAGAGGCGGGGAATCAGAGGCGGGGAATCAGAGGCCGGGAATCAGAGGCCGGGAATCAGAGGCCGGGAATGAGAGGCCGGGAATCAGAGGCTGGAAATCAGAGGCCGGGAATCAGAGGTGGGGAATAAGAGGCACGGAATCAGATGTGCGGTATCAGAGATGGGGAATCACAGGCAGGGAATCAGAGGCGTGGAATCAGAGGCGCGGAATCAGAGGCAGGGAATCGGATGTGCGGAATCAGAGATGGGGAATCAGAGGTGGGGAATCAGAGTCCGGGAATCAGAGATGGGGAATTAGAGGCGGGGAATCAGAGGCGGGGAAACATAGGTGGGGAATCAGATATGGGGAATCAGAGGTGGGGAATCAGAGGTGCTGAATCAGAGATGGTGAATCAGAGGCGGGGAATCAGAGGCAGGAAATCAGATATGGGGAATGAGAGGCTGGGAATCAGACACGGGGAATCAGAGGTGGGGAATCAGAGCTGGGGAATCAGAGGTGGGGAATCAGAGTTGGGGAATCAGAGGCGGGGAATCAGATATGGGGAAACAGAGGCGGGGAATCAGAGGCAGGGAAACAGAGGCGGGGAATCAGATATGGGGAATCAGAGGAGGGGAATCAGAGGTGGGGAATCAGAGGCAGGGTATCAGATGTGCGGAATCAGAGATGGGGAGTCAGAGGCAGAGAATCAGAATCAGAAGCGGGGAATAAGAGGCCGGGAATCAGAGGTGGGGAATCAGAGTCCGGGAATCAGAGATGGGGAATCAGAGGCGGGGAATGAGATATTGGGAATCAGAGGCGGGGAATCAGAGGCAGGGAAACAGAGGCGGGGAATCAGATATGGGGAATCAGAGGTTGGGAATCAGAGGCAGGGAATCAGAAGTGGGGAATCAGAGGCTGAGAATCAGATGCGGGGAATCAGAGGCGGGGAATCAGAGCTGGGGAATCAGAGGCGGGGAATCAGATTTGGGGAATCAGAGGCAGGGTATTAGATATGGGGAAGCAGAGGAGGGGAATCAGAGGCGGGGAAACAGAGGCGTGGAATCAGATATGGGGAATCAGAGGTGGGGAATAAGTGGCAGGGAAGCAGAGGCGGGGTAACAGAGCTGGGGAATCAGAGGCGGGGAATCTCAGTTGGGTTATCAGAGGAGGGGAATCAGATATGGGGAAACATGCGGGGCATCAGAGGCGGAGAAACAGAGGCGGGGAATCAGATATGGGGAATCAGAGGTGGGGAATCAGAGGCAGGGAATCAGATGTGCGGAATCAGAGATGGGGTATCAGAGGCATGGAATCAGAATCAGAAGCGGAGAATCAGAGGCCGGGAATCAGAGGCCGGGAATCAGATGCCGGGAATAAGAGGCCGGGAATCAGAGGTGGGGAATCTGAGTACGGGAAACAGAAATGGGGAATCAGAGGCGGGGAATGAGATATGGGGAATCAGAGGCGGGGAATCAGAGGTGGCGAATCAAAGGTTGTGAATCAGAGATGGGGAATCAGAGGCGGGGAATCAGAGGCAGGGAAACAAACACGGGGAATCAGAGGCGGGGAATCAGAGCTGGGGAATCAGAGTCGGGGAATCAGAGTTGGGGAATCAGAGGCGTGGAATCAGATATGGGGAAACAGAGGCGGGGAATCAGACGCGGGGAAACAGAGGCGGGGAATCAGATATGGGGAATCAGAGGTGGGGAATCAGAGGTTGGGAGTCAGAGGCAGGGAATCAGAGGCGGGGAATCAGAGGCGGGGAATCAGAGGCAGGGAATCAGATGTGCAGAATCAGAGAAGGGGAATCAGAGGCAGGGAATCAGAGGCGGGGAATCAGAGGCGGGGAATCAGAGGCCGGGAATCAGAGGCCGGGAATCAGAGGCCGGGAATGAGAGGCCGGGAATCAGAGGCTGGAAATCAGAGGCCGGGAATCAGAGGTGGGGAATAAGAGGCACGGAATCAGATGTGCGGTATCAGAGATGGGGAATCACAGGCAGGGAATCAGAGGCGGGGAATCAGAGGCGCGGAATCAGAGGCAGGGAATCGGATGTGCGGAATCAGAGATGGGGAATCAGAGGTGGGGAATCAGAGTCCTGGAATCAGAGATGGGGAATTAGAGGCGGGGAATCAGAGGCGGGGAATCAGATATGGGGAATCAGAGGTGGGGAATCAGTGGTTGGGAATCAGAGGCAGGTAATCAGAGGCGGGGAATCAGAGGCGGGGAATCAGAGGCAGGGAATCAGATGTGCGGAATCAGAGATGGGGAATCAGAGTCCGGGAATCAGAGATGGGGAATCAGAGGCGGGGAATGAGATATGGGGAATCAGAGGCGGGGAATCAGAGGCGGGGAAACAGATGCGGTGAATCAGATATGGGGAATCAGAGGTGGCGAATCAAAGGCGCTGAATCAGAGATGGGGAATCAGAGGCGGGGAATCAGAGGCAGGGAATCAAACACGGGGAATCAGAGGCGGGGAATCAGAGTTGGGGAATCAGAGGCGGGGAAACAGAGGCGGGGAATCAGATATGGGGAATCAGAGGTGGGGAATCAGATGTTACGAATCAGAGGCAGTGAATCAGAGGCGGGGAATCAGAGGCGGGGAATGAGAGGCAGGGAATCAGATGTGCGGAATCAGAGATGGGGAATCAGAGGCAGGGAATCAGAGGCGGGGAATCAGAGGCAGGGAATCAGAGGCCGGGAATCAGAGGCGGGGAATCAGATATGGGGAATCAGAGATGGGGAATCAGAGGCAGGGTATCAGATGTGCGGAATCAGAGATGGGGAGTCAGAGGCAGAGAATCAGAATCAGAAGCAGGGAATAAGAGGCCGGGAATCAGAGGTGGGGAATCAGAGTCCGGGAATCAGAGATGGGGAATCAGAGGCAGGGAATGAGATATTGGGAATCAGAGGCGGGGAATCAGAGGCAGGGAAACAGAGGCGGGGAATCAGATATGGGGAATCAGAGGTTGGGAATCAGAGGCAGGGAATCAGAAGTGGGGAATCAGAGGCTGAGAATCAGATGCGGGGAATCAGAGGCGGGGAATCAGAGCTGGGGAATCAGAGGCGGGGAATCAGATTTGGGGAATCAGAGGCAGGGTATTAGATATGGGGAAACAGAGGAGGGGAATCAGAGGCGGGGAAACAGAGGCGTGGAATCAGATATGGGGAATCAGAGGTGGGGAATCAGAGGCGGAAAACAGAGGCGGGGAATCTGTGGTTGGGAATCAGAGGCAGGGAATCAGATATGGGGAATCAGAGGTGGGGAATCAGTGGTTGGGAATCAGAGGCAGGTAATCAGAGGCGGGGAATCAGAGGCGGGGAATCAGAGGCAGGGAATCAGATGTGCGGAATCAGAGATGGGGAATCAGAGTCCGGGAATCAGAGATGGGGAATCAGAGGCGGGGAATGAGATATGGGGAATCAGAGGCGGGGAATCAGAGGCGGGGAAACAGATGCGGTGAATCAGATATGGGGAATCAGAGGTGGCGAATCAAAGGCGCTGAATCAGAGATGGGGAATCAGAGGCGGGGAATCAGAGGCAGGGAATCAAACACGGGGAATCAGAGGCGGGGAATCAGAGTTGGGGAATCAGAGGCGGGGAATCAGAGGCGGGGAAACAGAGGCGGGGAATCAGATATGGGGAATCAGAGGTGGGGAATCAGATGTTACCAATCAGAGGCAGTGAATCAGAGGCGGGGAATCAGAGGCGGGGAATGAGAGGCAGGGAATCAGATGTGCGGAATCAGAGATGGGGAATCAGAGGCAGGGTATCAGAGGCGGGGAATCAGAGGCAGGGAATCAGAGGCCGGGAATAAGAGGCCGGGAATCAGAGGTGGGGAATCTGATTCCGGGAATCAGAAATGGGGAATCAGAGGCGGGGAATGAGATATGGGGAATCAGAGGCGGGGAATCAGAGGCGGGGAAACAGAGGCGGGGAATCAGATATGGGGAATCAGAGGTGGCGAATCAAAGGTTGTGAATCAGAGATGGGGAATCAGAGGCGGGGAATCAGAGGCAGGGAAACAAACACGGGGAATCAGAGGCGGGGAATCAGAGCTGGGGAATCAGAGGCGGGGAATCAGAGTTGGGGAATCAGAGGCGTGGAATCAGATATGGGGAAACAGAGGCGGGGAATCAGAGGCGGGGAAACAGAGGTGGGGAATCAGATATGGGGAATCAGAGGTGGGGTATCAGAGGTTGGGAGTCAGAGGCAGGGAATCAGAGGCGGGGAATCAGAGGCGGGGAATCAGAGGCAAGGAATCAGATGTGCAGAATCAGAGAAGGGGAATCAGAGGCAGGGAATCAGAGGCGGGGAATCAGAGGCGGGGAATCAGAGGCCGGGAATCAGAGGCCGGGAATCAGAGGCCGGGAATGAGAGGCCGGGAATCAGAGGCTGGAAATCAGAGGCCGGGAATCAGAGGTGGGGAATAAGAGGCACGGAATCAGATGTGCGGTATCAGAGATGGGGAATCACAGGCAGGGAATCAGAGGCGTGGAATCAGAGGCGCGGAATCAGAGGCAGGGAATCGGATGTGCGGAATCAGAGATGGGGAATCAGAGGTGGGGAATCAGAGTCCGGGAATCAGAGATGGGGAATTAGAGGCGGGGAATCAGAGGCGGGGAAACATAGGTGGGGAATCAGATATGGGGAATCAGAGGTGGGGAATCAGAGGTGCTGAATCAGAGATGGTGAATCAGAGGCGGGGAATCAGAGGCAGGAAATCAGACATGGGGAATGAGAGGCTGGGAATCAGACACGGGGAATCAGAGGTGGGGAATCAGAGCTGGGGAATCAGAGGTGGGGAATCAGAGTTGGGGAATCAGAGGCGGGGAATCAGATATGGGGATACAGAGGCGGGGAATCAGAGGCAGGGAAACAGAGGCGGGGAATCAGATATGGGGAATCAGAGGAGGGGAATCAGAGGTTGGGAATCAGAGGCAGGGACTCAGAGGTTGGGATTCAGATGCAGGGAATCAGATGCGGGGAATAAGAGGTGGGGATTCAGAGGCGAGGAATCAGAGGCAGGGAATCAGAGTTGGGGAATCAGAGGCAGGGAATTAGATATGGGGAAACAGAGGCGGGGAATTAGAGGCGGGGAATCAGAGGCCGGGAATAAGAGGTCGGGAATCAGAGGTGGGTAATCAGAGTCCGGGAATCAGAGGCGGGGAATGAGATATAGGGAATTAGAGGCGGGGAATCAGAGGCGGGGAAACAGAGGCGGGGAATAAGATATGGGGAATCAGAGATGGCGAATCAAAGGCGGTGAATCAGAGATGGGGAATCAGAGGCGGGGAATCAGAGGCAGGGAATCAAACACGGGGAATGAGAGACGGGGAATCATAGCTGGGGAATCAGAGGCGGGGAATCAGAGTTGGGGAATCAGAGGCGGTGAATCAGATATGGGGAAACAGAGGCGGGAAATCAGAGGCGGGGAAACAGAGGCGGGGAATCAGATATGGGGAATCAGAGGTGGGGAATCAGATATGGGGAAACAGAGGCGGGGAATCAGAGGCGGGGAAACAGAGGCGGGGAATCAGATATGGGGAATCAGAGGTGGGGAATCAGTGGTTGGGAATCAGAGGCAGGGAATCAGATATGGGGAATCAGAGGTTGGGAATCAGATGTGCGGAATCAGATATGGGGAATCAGAGTCCGGGAATCAGAGATGGGGAATCAGAGGCGGGGAATGAGATATGGGGAATCAGAGGCGGGGAATCAGAGGCAGGGAATCAGATGTGCGGAATCAGAGATGGGGAATCAGAGTCTGGGAATCAGAGATGGGGAATCAGAGGCGGGGAATGAGATATGGGGAATCAGAGGTGGGGAATCAGAGGCGGGGAAACAGATGCTGGGAATCAGATATGGGGAATCAGAGGTGGCGAATCAAAGGCGCTGAATCAGAGATGGGGAATCAGAGGCGGGGAATCAGAGGCAGGGAATCAAACACGGGGAATCAGAGGCGGGGAATCAGAGTTGGGGAATCAGAGGCGGGGACTCAGATATTGGGGAAACAGAGGCGGGGAATCAGAGGCGGGGAAACAGAGGCGGGGACTCAGATATTGGGGAAACAGAGGCGGGGAATCAGAGGCGGGGAAACAGAGGCGGGGAATCAGATATGGGGAATCAGAGGTGGGGAATCAGAGGTTGCGAATCAGAGGCAGGGAATCAGAGGCGGGGAATCAGAGGCGGGGAATGAGTGGCAGGGAATCAGATATGCGGAATCAGAGATGGGGAATCAGAGGCAGGGAATCAGAGGCGGGGAATCAGAGGCAGGGAATCAGAGGCCGGGAATCAGAGGCGGGGAATCAGATATGGGGAATCAGAGGTGGGGAATCAGAGGCAGGGAATCAGATGTGCGGAATCAGAGATGGGGAATCAGAGGCAGAGAATCAGAATCAGAAGCGGGGAATAAGAGGACGGGAATCAGAGGTGGGGAAACAGAGTCCGGGAATCAGAGATGGGGAATCAGAGGCGGGGAATGAGATATTGGGAATCAGAGGCGGGGAATCAGAGGCAGGGAAACAGAGGCGGAGAATCAGATATGGGGAATCAGAGATGGCGAATCAAAGGCATTGAATCAGAGATGGGGAATCAGAGGCGGGGAATCAGAGGCGGGGAATCAGAGTTGGGGAATCAGAGGCGGGGAATCACATATGGGGAAACAGAGGTGGGGAATCAGAGGCGGGGAAACAGAGGTGGGGAATCAGATATGGGGAATCAGAGGTGGCGAATCAAAGGTTGTGAATCAGAGATGGGGAATCAGAGGCGGGGAATCAGAGGCAGGGAAACAAACACGGGGAATCAGAGGCGGGGAATCAGAGCTGGGGAATCAGAGGCGGGGAATCAGAGTTGGGGAATCAGAGGCGTGGAATCAGATATGGGGAAACAGAGGCGGGGAATCAGAGGTCGGGAATCAGAGGCGGGGAATCAGATATGGGGAATCAGAGGTGGGGAATCAGAGGCAGGGAATCAGATGTGCGGAATCAGAGGTGGGGAAACAGAGTCCGGGAATCAGAGATGGGGAATCAGAGGCGGGGAATGAGATATTGGGAATCAGAGGCGGGGAATCAGAGTTGGGGAATCAGAGGCGGGGAATCAGATATGGGGAAACAGATGTGGGAAATCAGAGGCGGGGAAACAGAGGTGGGGAATCAGATATGGGGAATCAGAGGTGGGGAATCAGAGGTTGGGAATCAAACACGGGGAATGAGAGACGGGGAATCATAGCTGGGGAATCAGTGGCGGGGAATCAGAGTTGGGGAATCAGAGGCGGGGAATCAGATATGGGGAAACAGAGGCGGGGAACAGAGGCGGGGAATCAGATATGGGGAAACAGAGGCGCGGAATCAGAGGCGGGGAAACAGAGGCGGGGAATCAGATATGGGGAATCAGAGGTGGGGAATCAGATATGGGGAAACAGAGGCGGGGAATACGAGGCGGGAAACACAGGCTGGGAATCAGATATGGGGAATCAGAGGTGGGGAATCAGTGGTTGGGAATCAGAGGCAGGAAATCGGATATGGGGAATCAGAGGTGGGGAATCAGTGGTTGGGAATCAGAGGCAGGTAATCAGAGGTGGGGAATCAGAGGCGGGGAATCAGAGGCAGGGAATCAGATGTGCGGAATCAGAGATGGGGAATCAGAGTCCAGGAATCAGAGATGGGGAATCAGAGGCGGGGAATGAGATATGGGGAATCAGAGGCGGGGAATCAGAGGCGGGGAAGCAGTTGCGGGGAATCAGAAATGGGGAATCAGAGGCAGGGAATTAGATATGGGGAAACAGAGGAGGCGAATCAGAGGCGGGGAAACAGAGGCGTGGAATCAGATATGGGGAATCAGAGGTGGGGAATAAGTGGCAGGGAAGCAGAGGCGGGGTATCAGAGCTGGGGAATCAGAGGCGGGGAATCTGAGTTGGGTTATCAGAGGAGGGGAATCAGATATGGGGAAACATGCGGGGCATCAGAGGCGGGGAAACAGAGGCGGGGAATCAGATATGGGGAATCAGAGGTGGGGAATCAGAGGCAGGGAATCAGATGTGCGGAATCAGAGATGGGGTATCAGAGGCATGGAATCAGAATCAGAAGCGGAGAATCAGAGGCCAAGAATCAGAGGCCGGGAATCAGATGCCGGGAATAAGAGGCCGGGAATCAGAGGTGGGGAATCTGAGTCCGGGAATCAGAAATGGGGAATCAGAGGCGGGGAATGAGATATGGGGAATCAGAGGCGGGGAATCAGAGGCGGGGAAACAGAGGCGGGGAATCAGGTATGGGGAATCAGAGGTGGCGAATCAAAGGTTGTGAATCAGAGATGGGGAATCAGAGGCGGGGAATCAGAGCTGGGGAATCAGAGGCGGGGAATCAGAGTTGGGGAATCAGAGGCGTGGAATCAGATATGGGGAAACAGAGGCGGGGAATCAGAGGCGGGGAAACAGAGGCGGGGAATCAGATATGGGGAATCAGAGGTGGGGAATCAGAGGTTGGGAGTCAGAGGCAGGGAATCAGAGGCGGGGAATCAGAGGCGGGGAATCAGAGGCAGGGAATCAGATGTGCAGAATCAGAGAAGGGGAATCAGAGGCAGGGAATCAGAGGCGGGGAATCAGAGGCGGGGAATCAGAGGCCGGGAATCAGAGGCCGGGAATCAGAGGCCGGGAATGAGAGGCCGGGAATCAGAGGCTGGAAATCAGAGGCCGGGAATCAGAGGTGGGGAATAAGAGGCACGGAATCAGATGTGCGGTATCAGAGATGGGGAATCACAGGCAGGGAATCAGAGGCGTGGAATCAGAGGCGCGGAATCAGAGGCAGGGAATCGGATGTGCTGAATCAGAGATGGTGAATCAGAGGCGGGGAATCAGAGGCAGGAAATCAGACATGGGGAATGAGAGGCTGGGAATCAGACACGGGGAATCAGAGGTGGGGAATCAGAGCTGGGGAATCAGAGGTGGGGAATCAGAGTTGGGGAATCAGAGGCGGGGAATCAGATATGGGGAAACAGAGGCGGGGAATCAGAGGCAGGGAAACAGAGGCGGGGAATCAGATATGGGGAATCAGAGGAGGGGAATCAGAGGTGGGGAATCAGAGGCAGGGTATCAGATGTGCGGAATCAGAGATGGGGAATCAGAGGCAGAGAATCTGAATCAGAAGCGGGGAATAAGAGGCCGGGAATCAGAGGTGGGGAATCAGAGTCCGGGAATCAGAGATGGGGAATCAGAGGCGGGGAATGAGATATTGGGAATCAGAGGCGGGGAATCAGAGGCAGGGAAACAGAGGCGGGGAATCAGATATGGGGAATCAGAGGTTGGGAATCAGAGGCAGGGAATCAGAAGTGGGGAATCAGAGGCTGAGAATCAGATGCGGGGAATCAGAGGCGGGGAATCAGAGCTGGGGAATCAGAGGCGGGGAATCAGATTTGGGGAATCAGAGGCAGGGTATTAGATATGGGGAAACAGAGGAGGGGAATCAGAGGCGGGGAAACAGAGGCGTGGAATCAGATATGGGGAATCAGAGGTGGGGAATAAGTGGCAGGGAAGCAGAGGCAGGGTAACAGAGCTGGGGAATCAGAGGCGGGGAATCTCAGTTGGGTTATCAGAGGAGGGGAATCAGATATGGGGAAACATGCGGGGCATCAGAGGCGGGGAAACAGAGGCGGGAAATCAGATATGGGGAATCAGAGGTGGGGAATCAGAGGCAGGGAATCAGATGTGCGGAATCAGAGATGGGGTATCAGAGGCATGGAATCAGAATCAGAAGCGGAGAATCAGAGGCCGGGAATCAGAGGCCGGGAATCAGATGCCGGGAATAAGAGGCCGGGAATCAGAGGTGGGGAATCTGAGTACGGGAAACAGAAATGGGGAATCAGAGGCGGGGAATGAGATATGGGGAATCAGAGGCGGGGAATCAGAGGCGGGGAAACAGAGGCGGGGAATCAGATATGGGGAATCAGAGGTGGCGAATCAAAGGTTGTGAATCAGAGATGGGGAATCAGAGGCGGGGAATCAGAGGCAGGGAAACAAACACGGGGAATCAGAGGCGGGGAATCAGAGCTGGGGAATCAGAGTCGGGGAATCAGAGTTGGGGAATCAGAGGCGTGGAATCAGATATGGGGAAACAGAGGCGGGGAATCAGAGGCGGGGAAACAGAGGCGGGGAATCAGATATGGGGAATCAGAGGTGGGGAATCAGAGGTTGGGAGTCAGAGGCAGGGAATCAGAGGCGGGGAATCAGAGGCGGGGAATCAGAGGCAGGGAATCAGATGTGCAGAATCAGAGAAGGGGAATCAGAGGCAGGGAATCAGAGGCGGGGAATCAGAGGCGGGGAATCAGAGGCCGGGAATCAGAGGCCGGGAATCAGAGGCCGGGAATGAGAGGCCGGGAATCAGAGGCTGGAAATCAGAGGCCGGGAATCAGAGGTGGGGAATAAGAGGCACGGAATCAGATGTGCGGTATCAGAGATGGGGAATCACAGGCAGGGAATCAGAGACGGGGAATCAGAGGCGCGGAATCAGAGGCAGGGAATCGGATGTGCGGAATCAGAGATGGGGAATCAGAGGTGGGGAATCAGAGTCCGGGAATCAGAGATGGGGAATTAGAGGCGGGGAATCAGAGGCGGGGAATCAGATATGGGGAATCAGAGGTGGGGAATCAGTGGTTGGGAATCAGAGGCAGGTAATCAGAGGCGGGGAATCAGAGGCGGGGAATCAGAGGCAGGGAATCAGATGTGCGGAATCAGAGATGGGGAATCAGAGTCCGGGAATCAGAGATGGGGAATCAGAGGCGCGGAATGAGATATGGGGAATCAGAGGCGGGGAATCAGAGGCGGGGAAACAGATGCGGTGAATCAGATATGGGGAATCAGAGGTGACGAATCAAAGGCGCTGAATCAGAGATGGGGAATCAGAGGCGGGGAATCAGAGGCAGGGAATCAAACACGGGGAATCAGAGGCGGGGAATCAGAGTTGGGGAATCAGAGGCGGGGAATCAGAGGCGGGGAAACAGAGGCGGGGAATCAGATATGGGGAATCAGAGGTGGGGAATCAGATGTTACGAATCAGAGGCAGTGAATCAGAGGCGGGGAATCTGAGGCGGGGAATGAGAGGCAGGGAATCAGATGTGCGGAATCAGAGATGGGGAATCAGAGGCAGGGAATCAGAGGCGGGGAATCAGAGGCAGGGAATCAGAGGCCGGGAATCAGAGGCGGGGAATCAGATATGGGGAATCAGAGATGGGGAATCAGAGGCAGGGTATCAGATGTGCGGAATCAGAGATGGGGAGTCAGAGGCAGAGAATCAGAATCAGAAGCAGGGAATAAGAGGCCGGGAATCAGAGGTGGGGAATCAGAGTCCGGGAATCAGAGATGGGGAATCAGAGGCAGGGAATGAGATATTGGGAATCAGAGGCGGGGAATCAGAGGCAGGGAAACAGAGGCGGGGAATCAGATATGGGGAATCAGAGGTTGGGAATCAGAGGCAGGGAATCAGAAGTGGGGAATCAGAGGCTGAGAATCAGATGCGGGGAATCAGAGGCGGGGTATCAGAGCTGGGGAATCAGAGGCGGGGAATCTCAGTTGGGTTATCAGAGGAGGGGAATCAGATATGGGGAAACATGCGGGGCATCAGAGGCGGGGAAACAGAGGCGGGGAATCAGATATGGGGAATCAGAGGTGGGGAATCAGAGGCAGGGAATCAGATGTGCGGAATCAGAGATGGGGTATCAGAGGCATGGAATCAGAATCAGAAGCGGAGAATCAGAGGCCGGGAATCAGAGGCCGGGAATCAGATGCCGGGAATAAGAGGCCGGGAATCAGAGGTGGGGAATCTGAGTCCGGGAATCAGAAATGGGGAATCAGAGGCGGGGAATGAGATATGGGGAATCAAAGGCGGGGAATCAGAGGCGGGGAAACAGAGGCGGGGAATCAGATATGGGGAATCAGAGGTGGCGAATCAAAGGTTGTGAATCAGAGATGGGGAATCAGAGGCGGGGAATCAGAGGCAGGGAAACAAACACGGGGAATCAGAGGCGGGGAATCAGAGCTGGGGAATCAGAGTCGGGGAATCAGAGTTGGGGAATCAGAGGCGTGGAATCAGATATGGGGAAAAAGAGGCGGGGAATCAGACGCGGGGAAACAGAGGCGGGGAATCAGATATGGGGAATCAGAGGTGGGGATTCAGAGGTTGGGAGTCAGAGGCAGGGAATCAGAGGCGGGGAATCAGAGGCGGGGAATCAGAGGCAGGGAATCAGATGTGCAGAATCAGAGAATTGGAATCAGAGGCAGGGAATCAGAGGCGGGGAATCAGAGGCGGGGAATCAGAGGCCGGGAATCAGAGGCCGGGAATCAGAGGCCGGGAATGAGAGGCCGGGAATCAGAGGCTGGAAATCAGAGGCCGGGAATCAGAGGTGGGGAATAAGAGGCACGGAATCAGATGTGCGGTATCAGAGATGGGGAATCACAGGCAGGGAATCAGAGGCGGGGAATCAGAGGCGCGGAATCAGAGGCAGGGAATCGGATGTGCGCAATCAGAGATGGGGAATCAGAGGTAGGGAATCAGAGTCCGGGAATCAGAGATGAGGATTTAGAGGCGGGGAATCAGAGGCGGGGAAACATAGGTGGGGAATCAGATATGGGGAATCAGAGGTGGGGAATCAGAGGCGCTGAATCAGAGGCAGGGAATCAGATGTGCGGAATCAGAGATGGGGAATCAGAGTCCGGGAATCAGAGATGGGGAATCAGAGGCGGGGAATGAGATATGTGGAATCAGAGGTGGGGAATCAGAGGTGGGGAAACAGATGCTGGGAATCAGATATGGGGAATCAGAGGTGGCGAATCAAAGGCGCTGAATCAGAGATGGGGAATCAGATGCGGGGAATCAGAGGCGGGGAATCAGAGCTGGGGAATCAGAGGCGGGGAATCAGATTTGGGGAATCAGAGGCAGGGAATTAGATATGGAGAAACAGAGGAGGGGAATCAGAGGCGGGGAAACAGAGGCGTGGAATCAGATATGGGGAATCAGAGGTGGGGAATAAGTGGCAGGGAAGCAGAGATGGGTATCAGAGCTGGGGAATCAGAGGCGGGGAATCTGAGTTGGGTTATCAGAGGAGGGGAATCAGATATGGGGAAACATGCGGGGCATCAGAGGCGGGGAAACAGAGGCGGGGAATCAGATATGGGGAATCAGAGGTGGGGAATCAGAGGCAGGGAATCAGATGTGCGGAATCAGAGATGGGGTATCAGAGGCATGGAATCAGAATCAGAAGCGGAGAATCAGAGGCCGGGAATCAGAGGCCGGGAATCAGATGCCGGGAATAAGAGGCCGGGAATCAGAGGTGGGGAATCTGAGTCCGGGAATCAGAAATGGGGAATCAGAGGCGGGGAATGAGATATGGGGAATCAGAGGCGGGGAATCAGAGGCGGGGAAACAGAGGCGGGGAATCAGATATGGGGAATCAGAGGTGGCGAATCAAAGGTTGTGAATCAGAGATGGGGAATCAGAGGCGGGGAATCAGAGGCAGGGAAACAAACACGGGGAATCAGAGGCGGCGAATCAGAGCTGGGGAATCAGAGGCGGGGAATCAGAGTTGGGGAATCAGAGGCGTGGAATCAGATATGGGGAAACAGAGGCGGGGAATCAGAGGCGGGGAAACAGAGGCGGGGAATCAGATATGGGGAATCAGAGGTGGGGAATCAGAGGTTGGGAGTCAGAGGCAGGGAATCAGAGGCGGGGAATCAGAGGCGGGGAATCAGAGGCAGGGAATCAGATGTGCAGAATCAGAGAAGGGGAATCAGAGGCAGGGAATCAGAGGCGGGGAAACAGAGGCGGGAAATCAGAGGCCGGGAATCAGAGGCCGGGAATCAGAGGCCGGGAATGAGAGGCCGGGAATCAGAGGCTGGAAATCAGAGGCCGGGAATCAGAGGTGGGGAATAAGAGGCACGGAATCAGATGTGCGGTATCAGAGATGGGGAATCACAGGCAGGGAATCAGAGGCGTGGAATCAGAGGCGCGGAATCAGAGGCAGGGAATCGGATGTGCGGAATCAGAGATGGGGAATCAGAGGTGGGGAATCAGAGTCCGGGAATCAGAGATGGGGAATTAGAGGCGGGGAATCAGAGGCGGGGAAACATAGGTGGGGAATCAGATATGGGGAATCAGAGGTGGGGAATCAGAGGTGCTGAATCAGAGATGGTGAATCAGAGGCGGGGAATCAGAGGCAGGAAATCAGACATGGGGAATGAGAGGCTGGGAATCAGACACGGGGAATCAGAGGTGGGGAATCAGAGCTGGGGAATCAGAGGTGGGGAATCAGAGTTGGGGAATCAGAGGCGGGGAATCAGATATGGGGAAACAGAGGCGGGGAATCAGAGGCAGGGAAACAGAGGCGGGGAATCAGATATGGGGAATCAGAGGAGGGGAATGAGAGGTTGGGAATCAGAGGCAGGGACTCAGAGGTTGGGATTCAGATGCAGGGAATCAGATGCGGGGAATAAGAGGTGGGGATTCAGAGGCGAGGAATCAGAGGCAGGGAATCAGAGTTGGGGAATCAGAGGCAGGAAATTAGATTTGGGGAAACAGAGGCGGGGAATTAGAGGCGGGGAATCAGAGGCCGGGAATAAGAGGCCGGGAATCAGAGGTGGGTAATCAGAGTCCGGGAATCAGAGGCGGGGAATGAGATATGGGGAATTAGAGGCGGGGAATCAGAGGCGGGGAAACAGAGGCGGGGAATCAGATATGGGGAATCAGAGGTGGCGAATCAAAGGCGGTGAATCAGAGATGGGGAATCAGAGGCGGGGAATCAGAGGCAGGGAATCAAACACGGGGAATGAGAGACGGGGAATCATAGCTGGGGAATCAGAGGCGGGGAATCAGAGTTGGGGAATCAGAGGCGGTGAATCAGATATGGGGAAACAGAGGCGGGAAATCAGAGGCGGGGAAACAGAGGCTGGGAATCAGATATGGGGAATCAGAGGTGGGGAATCAGATATGGGGAAACAGAGGCGGGGAATCAGAGGCGGGGAAACAGAGGCGGGGAATCAGATATGGGGAATCAGAGGTGGGGAATCAGTGGTTGGGAATCAGAGGCAGGGAATCAGATATGGGGAATCAGAGGTTGGGAATCAGATGTGCGGAATCAGATATTTGGGAATCAGAGTCCGGGAATCAGAGATGGGGAATCAGAGGCGGGGAATGAGATATGGGGAATCAGAGGCGGGGAATCAGAGGCCGGGAATCAGATGTGCGGAATCAGAGATGGGGAATCAGAGTCCGGGAATCAGAGATGGGGAATCAGAGGCGGGGAATGAGATATGGGGAATCAGAGGTGGGGAATCAGAGGCGGGGAAACAGATGCTGGGAATCAGATATGGGGAATCAGAGGTGGCGAATCAAAGGCGCTGAATCAGAGATGGGGAATCAGAGGCGGGGAATCAGAGGCAGGGAATCAAACACGGGGAATCAGAGGCGGGGAATCAGAGTTGGGGAATCAGAGGCGGGGACTCAGATATTGGGGAAACAGAGGCGGGGAATCAGAGGCGGGGAAACAGAGGAGGGGAATCAGATATGGGGAATCAGAGGTGGGGAATCAGAGGTTGCGAATCAGAGGCAGGGAATCAGAGGCGGGGAATCAGAGGCGGGGAATGAGTGGCAGGGAATCAGATATGCGGAATCAGAGATGGGGAATCAGAGGCAGGGAATCAGAGGCGGGGAATCAGAGGCAGGGAATCAGAGGCCGGGAATCAGAGGCGGGGAATCAGATATGGGGAATCAGAGGTGGGGAATCAGAGGCAGGGAATCAGAGGCGGAGAATCAGATATGGGGAATCAGAGATGGCGAATCAAAGGCGTTGAATCAGAGATGGGGAATCAGAGGCGGGGAATCAGAGGCGGGGAATCAGAGTTGGGGAATCAGAGGCGGGGAATCAGATATGGGGAAACAGAGGTGGGGAATCAGAGGCGGGGAAACAGAGGTGGGGAATCAGATATGGGGAATCAGAGGTGGCGAATCAAAGGTTGTGAATCAGAGATGGGGAATCAGAGGCGGGGAATCAGAGGCAGGGAAACAAACACGGGGAATCAGAGGCGGGGAATCAGAGCTGGGGAATCAGAGGCGGGGAATCAGAGTTGGGGAATCAGAGATGGGGAATCAGAGGCGGGGAATGAGATATTGGGAATCAGAGGCGGGGAATCAGTGGCAGGGAAACAGAGGCGGAGAATCAGATATGGGGAATCAGAGATGGCGAATCAAAGGCGTTGAATCAGAGATGGGGAATCAGAGGCGGGGAATCAGAGGCGGGGAATCAGAGTTGGGGAATCAGAGGCGGGGAATCAGATATGGGGAAACAGAGGTGGGGAATCAGAGGCGGGGAAACAGAGGTGGGGAATCAGATATGGGGAATCAGAGGTGGCGAATCAAAGGTTGTGAATCAGAGATGGGGAATCAGAGGCGGGGAATCAGAGGCAGGGAAACAAACACGGGGAATCAGAGGCGGGGAATCAGAGCTGGGGAATCAGAGGCGGGGAATCAGAGTTGGGGAATCAGAGGCGTGGAATCAGATATGGGGAAACAGAGGCGGGGAATCAGAGGCGGGGAATCAGAGGCAGGGAATCAGAGGTCGGGAATCAGAGGCGGGGAATCAGATATGGGGAATCAGAGGTGGGGAATCAGAGGCAGGGAATCAGATGTGCGGAATCAGAGGTGGGAATCAGAGTCCGGGAATCAGAGATGGGGAATCAGAGGCGGGGAATGAGATATTGGGAATCAGAGGCGGGGAATCAGAGTTGGGGAATCAGAGGCGGGGAATCAGATATGGGGAAACAGACGTGGGAAATCAGAGGCGGGGAAACAGAGGTGGGGAATCAGATATGGGGAATCAGAGGTGGGGAATCAGAGGTTGGGAATCAAACACGGGGAATGAGAGACGGGGAATCATAGCTGGGGAATCAGAGGCGGGGAATCAGAGTTGGGGAATCAGAGGCGGGGAATCATATATGGGGAAACAGAGGCGGGGAACAGAGGCGGGGAAACAGATATGGGGAAACAGAGGCGGGGAATCAGAGGCAGGGAAACAGAGGCGGGGAATCAGATATGGGGAATCAGAGGTGGGGAATCAGATATGGGGAAACAGAGGCGGGGAATACGAGGCGGGAAACACAGGCGGGGAATCAGATATGGGGAATCAGAGGTGGGGAATCAGTGGTTGGGAATCAGAGGCAGGTAATCAGAGGCGGGGAATCAGAGGCGGGGAATCAGAGGCAGGGAATCAGATGTGCAGAATCAGAGATGGGGAATCAGAGTCCGGGAATCAGAGATGGGGAATCAGAGGCGGGGAATGAGATATGGGGAATCAGAGGCGGGGAATCAGAGGCGGGGAAGCAGTTGCGGAGAATCAGAAATGGGGAATCAGAGGTGGCGAATCAAAGGCGCTGAATCAGAGATGGGGAATCAGAGGCGGGGAAACAGAGGCAGGGAATCAAACACGGGGAATCAGAGGCGGGGAATCAGAGTTGGGGAATGAGAGGCGGGGAATCAGATATGGGGAAACAGAGGCGGGGAATCAGAGGCGGGGAAACAGAGGCGGGGAATCAGATATGGGGAAGCAGAGGTGGGGAATCAGAGGTTGCGAATCAGAGGAAGGGAATCAGAGGTGGGGAATCAGAGGCGGGGAATCAGAGGCAGGGAATCAGATGTGCGGAATCAGAGATGGTGAATCAGAGGCGGGGAATCAGATGCGGGGAATCAGAGGCAGGGAATCAGAGGCCGGGAATCAGAGGCGGGGAATCTGATATGGGGAATCAGAGGTGGGGAATCAGAGGCAGGGAATCAGAGGCCGGGAATCAGAGGCGGGGAATCTGATATGGGGAATCAGAGGTGGGGAATCAGAGGCGGGGAATCAGATATGGGGAAACAGAGGTGGGGAATCAGAGGCGGGGAAACAGAGGTGGGGAATCAGATATGGGGAATCAGAGGTGGCGAATCAAAGGTTGTGAATCAGAGATGGGGAATCAGAGGCGGGGAATCAGAGGCAGGGAAACAAACACGGGGAATCAGAGGCGGGGAATCAGAGCTGGGGAATCAGAGGCGGGGAATCAGAGTTGGGGAATCAGAGATGGGGAATCAGAGGCGGGGAATGAGATATTGGGAATCAGAGGCGGGGAATCAGTGGCAGGGAAACAGAGGCGGAGAATCAGATATGGGGAATCAGAGATGGCGAATCAAAGGCGTTGAATCAGAGATGGGGAATCAGAGGCGGGGAATCAGAGGCGGGGAATCAGAGTTGGGGAATCAGAGGCGGGGAATCAGATATGGGGAAACAGAGGTGGGGAATCAGAGGCGGGGAAACAGAGGTGGGGAATCAGATATGGGGAATCAGAGGTGGCGAATCAAAGGTTGTGAATCAGAGATGGGGAATCAGAGGCGGGGAATCAGAGGCAGGGAAACAAACACGGGGAATCAGAGGCGGGGAATCAGAGCTGGGGAATCAGAGGCGGGGAATCAGAGTTGGGGAATCAGAGGCGTGGAATCAGATATGGGGAAACAGAGGCGGGGAATCAGAGGCGGGGAATCAGAGGCAGGGAATCAGAGGTCGGGAATCAGAGGCGGGGAATCAGATATGGGGAATCAGAGGTGGGGAATCAGAGGCAGGGAATCAGATGTGCGGAATCAGAGGTGGGAATCAGAGTCCGGGAATCAGAGATGGGGAATCAGAGGCGGGGAATGAGATATTGGGAATCAGAGGCGGGGAATCAGAGTTGGGGAATCAGAGGCGGGGAATCAGATATGGGGAAACAGACGTGGGAAATCAGAGGCGGGGAAACAGAGGTGGGGAATCAGATATGGGGAATCAGAGGTGGGGAATCAGAGGTTGGGAATCAAACACGGGGAATGAGAGACGGGGAATCATAGCTGGGGAATCAGAGGCGGGGAATCAGAGTTGGGGAATCAGAGGCGGGGAATCATATATGGGGAAACAGAGGCGGGGAACAGAGGCGGGGAAACAGATATGGGGAAACAGAGGCGGGGAATCAGAGGCAGGGAAACAGAGGCGGGGAATCAGATATGGGGAATCAGAGGTGGGGAATCAGATATGGGGAAACAGAGGCGGGGAATACGAGGCGGGAAACACAGGCGGGGAATCAGATATGGGGAATCAGAGGTGGGGAATCAGTGGTTGGGAATCAGAGGCAGGTAATCAGAGGCGGGGAATCAGAGGCGGGGAATCAGAGGCAGGGAATCAGATGTGCAGAATCAGAGATGGGGAATCAGAGTCCGGGAATCAGAGATGGGGAATCAGAGGCGGGGAATGAGATATGGGGAATCAGAGGCGGGGAATCAGAGGCGGGGAAGCAGTTGCGGAGAATCAGAAATGGGGAATCAGAGGTGGCGAATCAAAGGCGCTGAATCAGAGATGGGGAATCAGAGGCGGGGAAACAGAGGCAGGGAATCAAACACGGGGAATCAGAGGCGGGGAATCAGAGTTGGGGAATGAGAGGCGGGGAATCAGATATGGGGAAACAGAGGCGGGGAATCAGAGGCGGGGAAACAGAGGCGGGGAATCAGATATGGGGAAGCAGAGGTGGGGAATCAGAGGTTGCGAATCAGAGGAAGGGAATCAGAGGTGGGGAATCAGAGGCGGGGAATCAGAGGCAGGGAATCAGATGTGCGGAATCAGAGATGGTGAATCAGAGGCGGGGAATCAGATGCGGGGAATCAGAGGCAGGGAATCAGAGGCCGGGAATCAGAGGCGGGGAATCTGATATGGGGAATCAGAGGTGGGGAATCAGAGGCAGGGAATCAGATGTACGGAATCAGAGATGGGGAATCAGAGGCAGAGAATCAGAATCAGAAGCGGGGAATAAGAGGCCGGGAATCAGAGGTGGGGAATCTGATTCCGGGAATCAGAGATGGGGAATCAGAGGCAGGGAATGAGATATTGGGAATCAGAGGCAGGGAATCAGATGCGGGGAATCAGAGGCGGGGAATCAGAGCTGGGGAATCAGAGGCGGGGAATCAGAGTTGGGGAATCAGAGGCCGGGAATTAGATATGGGGAAACAGAGGAGGGGAATCAGAGCGGGGAAACAGAGGCGGGGAATCAGATATGGGGAATCAGAGGTGGGGAATAAGTTGCAGGGAAGCAGAGGCCAGGTATCAGAGCTGGGGAATAAGAGGCGGGGAATCTGAGTTGGGGTATCAGAGGCGGGGAATCAGATATGGGGAAACAGAGGCGGGGAATCAGATATGGGGAATCAGATGTGGGGAATCAGAGGCAGGGAATCAGATGTGCGGAATCAGAGATGGGGAATCAGAGGCTTGGAATCAGAATCAGAAGCGGGGAATCAGAGGCCGGGAATCAGAGGCCGGGAATCAGATGCCGGGAATAAGAGGCCAGGAATCAGAGGTGGGGAATCAGAGTCCGTGAATCAGAGATGGGGAATCAGAGGCGGGGAATGAGATATGGGGAATCAGTGGTGGGGAATCAGAGGCGGGGAAACAGAGGCGGGGAATCAGATATGGGGAATCAGAGGTGGCGAATCAAAGGTTGTGAATCAGAGATGGTGAATCAGAGGCGGGGAATCAGAGGCAGGGAATCAAACACGGGGAATCAGAGGCTGGGAATCAGAGCTGGGGAACCAGAGGCGGGGATCAGAGTTGGGGAATCAAAGGCGTGGAATCAGATATTGGGAAACAGAGGCAGGGAATCAGAGGCGGGGAAACAGAGGCGGGGAATCAGATATGGGGAATCAGAGGTGGGGAATCAGATATGGGGAAACAGAGGCGGGGAATCAGAGGCGGAAAACAGAGGCAGGGAATCAGTGGTTGGGAATCAGAGGCAGGGAATCAGATATGGGGAATCAGAGGTGGGGAATCAGTGGTTGGGAATCAGAGGCAGGTAATCAGAGGCGGGGAATCAGAGGCGGGGAATCAGAGGCAGGGAATCAGATGTGCGGAATCAGAGATGGGGAATCAGAGTCCGGGAATCAGAGATGGGGAATCAGAGGCGGGGAATGAGATATGGGGAATCAGAGGCGGGGAATCAGAGGCGGGGAAACAGATGCGGTGAATCAGATATGGGGAATCAGAGGTGGCGAATCAAAGGCGCTGAATCAGAGATGGGGAATCAGAGGCGGGGAATCAGAGGCAGGGAATCAAACACGGGGAATCAGAGGCGGGGAATCAGAGTTGGGGAATCAGAGGCGGGGAATCAGAGGTGGGGAAACAGAGGCGGGGAATCAGATATGGGGAATCAGAGGTGGGGAATCAGATGTTACGAATCAGAGGCAGTGAATCAGAGGCGGGGAATCAGAGGCGGGGAATGAGAGGCAGGGAATCAGAGCTGCGGAATCAGAGATGGGGAATCAGAGGCAGGGAATCAGAGGCGGGGAATCAGAGGCAGGGAATCAGAGGCCGTGAATCAGAGGCGGGGAATCAGATATGGGGAATCAGAGGTGGGGAATCAGAGGCAGGGTATCAGATGTGCGGAATCAGAGATGGGGAGTCAGAGGCAGAGAATCAGAATCAGAAGCGGGGAATAAGAGGCCGGGAATCAGAGGTGGGGAATCAGAGTCCGGGAATCAGAGATGGGGAATCAGAGGCGGGGAATGAGATATTGGGAATCAGAGGCGGGGAATCAGAGGCAGGGAAACAGAGGCAGGAATCAGATATGGGGAATCAGAGGTTGGGAATCAGAGGCAGGGAATCAGAAGTGGGGAATCAGAGGCTGGGAATCAGATGCGGGGAATCAGAGGCGGGGAATCAGAGCTGGGGAATCAGAGGCGGGGAATCAGATTTGGGGAATCAGAGGCAGGGTATTAGATATGGGGAAACAGAGGAGGGGAATCAGAGGCGGGGAAACAGAGGCGTGGAATCAGATATGGGGAATCAGAGGTGGGGAATAAGTGGCAGGGAAGCAGAGGTGGGGTATCAGAGCTGGGGAATCAGAGGCGGTGAATCTGAGTTGGGTTATCAGAGGAGGGGAATCAGATATGGGGAAACATGCGGGGCATCAGAGGCGGGGAAACAGAGGCGGGGAATCAGATATGGGGAATCAGAGGTGGGGAATCAGAGGCAGGGAATCAGATGTGCGGAATCAGAGATTGGGTATCAGAGGCATGGAATCAGAATCAGAAGCGGAGAATCAGAGGCCGGGAATCAGAGGTCGGGAATCAGATGCCGGGAATAAGAGGCCGGGAATCAGAGGTGGGGAATCTGAGTCCGGGAATCAGAAATGGGGAATCAGAGGCGGGGAATGTGATATGGGGAATCAGAGGCGGGGAATCAAAGGTTGTGAATCAGAGATGGGGAATCAGAGGCGGGGAATCAGAGGCAGGGAAACAAACACGGGGAATCAGAGGCGGGGAATCAGAGCTGGGGAATCAGAGGCGGGGAATCAGAGTTGGGGAATCAGAGGCGGGGAATCAGATATGGGGAAACAGAGGCGGGGAATCAGAGGCGGGGAAACAGAGGCGGGGAATCAGATATGGGGAATCAGAGGTGGGGAATCAGAGGTTGGGAGTCAGAGGCGGGGAATCAGAGGCGGGGAATCAGAGGCGGGGAATCAGAGGCAGGGAATCAGATGTGCAGAATCAGAGAAGGGGAATCAGAGGCAGGGAATCAGAGGCGGGGAATCAGAGGCAGGGAATCAGAAGCAGGGAAACAGAGGCGGGGAATCAGATATGGGGAATCAGAGGTTGGGAATCAGAGGCATGGAATCAGAGGTGGGGAATCAGAGGCAGGGAATCAGATGCGGGGAATCAGAGGCGGGGAATCAGAGCTGGGGAATCAGAGGCGGGGAAACATAGGTGGGGAATCAGATATGGGGAATCAGAGGTGGGGAATCAGAGGTGCTGAATCAGAGATGGTGAATCAGAGGCGGGGAATCAGAGGCAGGAAATCAGACATGGGGAATGAGAGGCTGGGAATCAGACACGGGGAATCAGAGGTGGGGAATCAGAGCTGGGGAATCAGAGGTGGGGAATCAGAGTTGGGGAATCAGAGGCGGGGAATCAGATATGGGGAAACAGAGGCGGGGAATCAGAGGCAGGGAAACAGAGGCGGGGAATCAGATATGGGGAATCAGAGGAGGGGAATGAGAGGTTGGGAATCAGAGGCAGGGACTCAGAGGTTGGGATTCAGATGCAGGGAATCAGATGCGGGGAATAAGAGGTGGGGATTCAGAGGCGAGGAATCAGAGGCAGGGAATCAGAGTTGGGGAATCAGAGGCAGGGAATTAGATATGGGGAAACAGAGGCGGGGAATTAGAGGCGGGGAATCAGAGGCCGGGAATAAGAGGCCGGGAATCAGAGGTGGGTAATCAGAGTCCGGGAATCAGAGGCGGGGAATGAGATATGGGGAATTAGAGGCGGGGAATCAGAGGCGGGGAAACAGAGGCGGGGAATCAGATATGGGGAATCAGAGGTGGCGAATCAAAGGCGGTGAATCAGAGATGGGGAATCAGAGGCGGGGAATCAGAGGCAGGGAATCAAACACGGGGAATGAGAGACGGGGAATCATAGCTGGGGATTCAGAGGCGGGGAATCAGAGTTGGGGAATCAGAGGCGGTGAATCAGATATGGGGAAACAGAGGCGGGAAATCAGAGGCGGGGAAACAGAGGCTGGGAATCAGATATGGGGAATCAGAGGTGGGGAATCAGATATGGGGAAACAGAGGCGGGGAATCAGAGGCGGGGAAACAGAGGCGGGGAATCAGATATGGGGAATCAGAGGTGGGGAATCAGTGGTTGGGAATCAGAGGCAGGGAATCAGATATGGGGAATCAGAGGTTGGGAATCAGATGTGCGGAATCAGATATTTGGGAATCAGAGTCCGGGAATCAGAGATGGGGAATCAGAGGCGGGGAATGAGATATGGGGAATCAGAGGCGGGGAATCAGAGGCAGGGAATCAGATGTGCGGAATCAGAGATGGGGAATCAGAGTCCGGGAATCAGAGATGGGGAATCAGAGGCGGGGAATGAGATATGGGGAATCAGAGGTGGGGAATCAGAGGCGGGGAAACAGATGCTGGGAATCAGATATGGGGAATCAGAGGTGGCGAATCAGATATGGGGAATCAGAGGTGGCGAATCAAAGGCGCTGAATAAGAGATGGGGAATCAGAGGCGGGGAATCAGAGGCAGGGAATCAAACACGGGGAATCAGAGGCGGGGAATCAGAGTTGGGGAATCAGAGGCGGGGACTCAGATATTGGGGAAACAGAGGCGGGGAATCAGAGGCGGGGAAACAGAGGCGGGGAATCAGATATGGGGAATCAGAGGTGGGGAATCAGAGGTTGCGAATCAGAGGCAGGGAATCAGAGGCGGGGAATCAGAGGCGGGGAATGAGTGGCAGGGAATCAGATATGCGGAATCAGAGATGGGGAATCAGAGGCAGGGAATCAGAGGCGGGGAATCAGAGGCAGGGAATCAGAGGCCGGGAATCAGAGGCGGGGAATCAGATATGGGGAATCAGAGGTGGGGAATCAGAGGCAGGGAATCAGATGTGCGGAATCAGAGATGGGGAATCAGAGGCAGAGAATCAGAATCAGAAGCGGGGAATAAGAGGACGGGAATCAGAGGTGGGGAAACAGAGTCCGGGAATCAGAGATGGGGAATCAGAGGCGGGGAATGAGATATTGGGAATCAGAGGCGGGGAATCAGAGGCAGGGAAACAGAGGCGGAGAATCAGATATGGGGAATCAGAGATGGCGAATCAAAGGCGTTGAATCAGAGATGGGGAATCAGAGGCGGGGAATCAGAGGCGGGGAATCAGAGTTGGGGAATCAGAGGCGGGGAATCAGATATGGGGAAACAGAGGTGGGGAATCAGAGGCGGGGAAACAGAGGTGGGGAATCAGATATGGGAAATCAGAGGTGGCGAATCAAAGGTTGTGAATCAGAGATGGGGAATCAGAGGCGGGGAATCAGAGGCGGGGAATGAGTGGCAGGGAATCAGATATGCGGAATCAGAGATGGGGAATCAGAGGCAGGGAATCAGAGGCGGGGAATCAGAGGCAGGGAATCAGAGGCCGGGAATCAGAGGCAGAGAATCAGAATCAGAAGCGGGGAATAAGAGGACGGGAATCAGAGGTGGGGAAACAGAGTCCGGGAATCAGAGATGGGGAATCAGAGGCGGGGAATGAGATATTGGGAATCAGAGGCGGGGAATCAGAGGCAGGGAAACAGAGGCGGAGAATCAGATATGGGGAATCAGAGATGGCGAATCAAAGGCGTTGAATCAGAGATGGGGAATCAGAGGCGGGGAATCAGAGGCGGGGAATCAGAGTTGGGGAATCAGAGGCGGGGAATCAGATATGGGGAAACAGAGGTGGGGAATCAGAGGCGGGGAAACAGAGGCGGGGAATCAGATATGGGGAATCAGAGGTGGGGAATCAGAGGTTGCGAATCAGAGGCAGGGAATCAGAGGCGGGGAATCAGAGGCGGGGAATGAGTGGCAGGGAATCAGATATGCGGAATCAGAGATGGGGAATCAGAGGCAGGGAATCAGAGGCGGGGAATCAGAGGCAGGGAATCAGAGGCCGGGAATCAGAGGCAGAGAATCAGAATCAGAAGCGGGGAATAAGAGGACGGGAATCAGAGGTGGGGAAACAGAGTCCGGGAATCAGAGATGGGGAATCAGAGGCGGGGAATGAGATATTGGGAATCAGAGGCGGGGAATCAGAGGCAGGGAAACAGAGGCGGAGAATCAGATATGGGGAATCAGAGATGGCGAATCAAAGGCGTTGAATCAGAGATGGGGAATCAGAGGCGGGGAATCAGAGGCGGGGAATCAGAGTTGGGGAATCAGAGGCGGGGAATCAGATATGGGGAAACAGAGGTGGGGAATCAGAGGCGGGGAAACAGAGGTGGGGAATCAGATATGGGAAATCAGAGGTGGCGAATCAAAGGTTGTGAATCAGAGATGGGGAATCAGAGGCGGGGAATCAGAGGCAGGGAAACAAACACGGGGAATCAGAGGCGGGGAATCAGAGCTGGGGAATCAGAGGCGGGGAATCAGAGTTGGGGAATCAGAGGCGTGGAATCAGATATGGGGAAACAGAGGCGGGGAATCAGAGGCGGGGAAACAGATGCTGGGAATCAGATATGGGGAATCAGAGGTGGCGAATCAGATATGGGGAATCAGAGGTGGCGAATCAAAGGCGCTGAATAAGAGATGGGGAATCAGAGGCGGGGAATCAGAGGCAGGGAATCAAACACGGGGAATCAGAGGCGGGGAATCAGAGTTGGGGAATCAGAGGCGGGGACTCAGATATTGGGGAAACAGAGGCGGGGAATCAGAGGCGGGGAAACAGAGGCGGGGAATCAGATATGGGGAATCAGAGGTGGGGAATCAGAGGTTGCGAATCAGAGGCAGGGAATCAGAGGCGGGGAATCAGAGGCGGGGAATGAGTGGCAGGGAATCAGATATGCGGAATCAGAGATGGGGAATCAGAGGCAGGGAATCAGAGGCGGGGAATCAGAGGCAGGGAATCAGAGGCCGGGAATCAGAGGCAGAGAATCAGAATCAGAAGCGGGGAATAAGAGGACGGGAATCAGAGGTGGGGAAACAGAGTCCGGGAATCAGAGATGGGGAATCAGAGGCGGGGAATGAGATATTGGGAATCAGAGGCGGGGAATCAGAGGCAGGGAATCAGAGGCCGGGAATCAGAGGCAGAGAATCAGAATCAGAAGCGGGGAATAAGAGGACGGGAATCAGAGGTGGGGAAACAGAGTCCGGGAATCAGAGATGGGGAATCAGAGGCGGGGAATGAGATATTGGGAATCAGAGGCGGGGAATCAGAGGCAGGGAAACAGAGGCGGAGAATCAGATATGGGGAATCAGAGATGGCGAATCAAAGGCGTTGAATCAGAGATGGGGAATCAGAGGCGGGGAATCAGAGGCGGGGAATCAGAGTTGGGGAATCAGAGGCGGGGAATCAAACACGGGGAATCAGAGGCGGGGAATCAGAGTTGGGGAATCAGAGGCGGGGACTCAGATATTGGGGAAACAGAGGCGGGGAATCAGAGGCGGGGAAACAGAGGCGGGGAATCAGATATGGGGAATCAGAGGTGGGGAATCAGAGGTTGCGAATCAGAGGCAGGGAATCAGAGGCGGGGAATCAGAGGCGGGGAATGAGTGGCAGGGAATCAGATATGCGGAATCAGAGATGGGGAATCAGAGGCAGGGAATCAGAGGCGGGGAATCAGAGGCAGGGAATCAGAGGCCGGGAATCAGAGGCAGAGAATCAGAATCAGAAGCGGGGAATAAGAGGACGGGAATCAGAGGTGGGGAAACAGAGTCCGGGAATCAGAGATGGGGAATCAGAGGCGGGGAATGAGATATTGGGAATCAGAGGCGGGGAATCAGAGGCAGGGAAACAGAGGCGGAGAATCAGATATGGGGAATCAGAGATGGCGAATCAAAGGCGTTGAATCAGAGATGGGGAATCAGAGGCGGGGAATCAGAGGCGGGGAATCAGAGTTGGGGAATCAGAGGCGGGGAATCAGATATGGGGAAACAGAGGTGGGGAATCAGAGGCGGGGAAACAGAGGTGGGGAATCAGATATGGGAAATCAGAGGTGGCGAATCAAAGGTTGTGAATCAGAGATGGGGAATCAGAGGCGGGGAATCAGAGGCAGGGAAACAAACACGGGGAATCAGAGGCGGGGAATCAGAGCTGGGGAATCAGAGGCGGGGAATCAGAGTTGGGGAATCAGAGGCGTGGAATCAGATATGGGGAAACAGAGGCGGGGAATCAGAGGCGGGGAAACAGATGCTGGGAATCAGATATGGGGAATCAGAGGTGGCGAATCAGATATGGGGAATCAGAGGTGGCGAATCAAAGGCGCTGAATAAGAGATGGGGAATCAGAGGCGGGGAATCAGAGGCAGGGAATCAAACACGGGGAATCAGAGGCGGGGAATCAGAGTTGGGGAATCAGAGGCGGGGACTCAGATATTGGGGAAACAGAGGCGGGGAATCAGAGGCGGGGAAACAGAGGCGGGGAATCAGATATGGGGAATCAGAGGTGGGGAATCAGAGGTTGCGAATCAGAGGCAGGGAATCAGAGGCGGGGAATCAGAGGCGGGGAATGAGTGGCAGGGAATCAGATATGCGGAATCAGAGATGGGGAATCAGAGGCAGGGAATCAGAGGCGGGGAATCAGAGGCAGGGAATCAGAGGCCGGGAATCAGAGGCAGAGAATCAGAATCAGAAGCGGGGAATAAGAGGACGGGAATCAGAGGTGGGGAAACAGAGTCCGGGAATCAGAGATGGGGAATCAGAGGCGGGGAATGAGATATTGGGAATCAGAGGCGGGGAATCAGAGGCAGGGAAACAGAGGCGGAGAATCAGATATGGGGAATCAGAGATGGCGAATCAAAGGCGTTGAATCAGAGATGGGGAATCAGAGGCGGGGAATCAGAGGCGGGGAATCAGAGTTGGGGAATCAGAGGCGGGGAATCAGATATGGGGAAACAGAGGTGGGGAATCAGAGGCGGGGAAACAGAGGTGGGGAATCAGATATGGGAAATCAGAGGTGGCGAATCAAAGGTTGTGAATCAGAGATGGGGAATCAGAGGCGGGGAATCAGAGGCAGGGAAACAAACACGGGGAATCAGAGGCGGGGAATCAGAGCTGGGGAATCAGAGGCGGGGAATCAGAGTTGGGGAATCAGAGGCGTGGAATCAGATATGGGGAAACAGAGGCGGGGAATCAGAGGCGGGGAATCAGAGGCAGGGAATCAGAGGTCGGGAATCAGAGGCGGGGAATCAGATATGGGGAATCAGAGGTGGGGAATCAGAGGCAGGGAATCAGATGTGCGGAATCAGAGGTGGGAATCAGAGTCCGGGAATCAGAGATGGGGAATCAGAGGAGGGGAATGAGATATTGGGAATCAGAGGCGGGGAATCAGAGTTGGGGAATCAGAGGCGGGGAATCAGATATGGGGAAACAGAGGTGGGAAATCAGAGGCGGGGAAACAGAGGTGGGGAATCAGATATGGGGAATCAGAGGTGGGGAATCAGAGGTTGGGAATCAAACACGGGGAATGAGAGACGGGGAATCATAGCTGGGGAATCAGAGGCGGGGAATCAGAGTTGGGGAATCAGAGGCGGGGAATCATATATGGGGAAACAGAGGCGGGGAACAGAGGCGGGGAAACAGATATGGGGAAACAGAGGCGGGGAATCAGAGGCGGGGAAACAGAGGCGGGGAATCAGATATGGGGAATCAGAGGTGGGGAATCAGATATGGGGAAACAGAGGCGGGGAATACGAGGCGGGAAACACAGGCGGGGAATCAGATATGGGGAATCAGAGGTGGGGAATCAGTGGTTGGGGATCAGAGGCAGGGAATCGGATATGGGGAATCAGAGGTGGGGAATCAGGGGTTGGGAATCAGAGGCAGGTAATCAGAGGCGGGGAATCAGAGGCGGGGAATCAGAGGCAGGGAATCAGATGTGCGGAATCAGAGATGGGGAATCAGAGTCCGGGAATCAGAGATGGGGAATCAGAGGCGGGGAATGAGATTTGGGGAATCAGAGGCGGGGAATCAGAGGCGGGGAAGCAGTTGCGGAGAATCAGAAATGGGGAATCAGAGGTGGCGAATCAAAGGCGCTGAATCAGAGATGGGGAATCAGAGGCGGGGAATCAGAGGCAGGGAATCAAACACGGGGAATCAGAGGCGGGGAATCAGAGTTGGGGAATGAGAGGCGGGGAATCAGATATGGGGAAACAGAGGCGGGGAATCAGAGGCGGGGAAACAGAGGCGGGGAATCAGATATGGGGAAGCAGAGGTGGGGAATCAGAGGTTGCGAATCAGAGGAAGGGAATCAGAGGTGGGGAATCAGAGGCGGGGAATCAGATGTTACGAATCAGAGGCAGTGAATCAGAGGCGGGGAATCAGAGGCGGGGAATGAGAGGCAGGGAATCAGAGCTGCGGAATCAGAGATGGGGAATCAGAGGCAGGGAATCAGAGGCGGGGAATCAGAGGCAGGGAATCAGAGGCCGGGAATCAGAGGCGGGGAATCAGATATGGGGAATCAGAGGTGGGGAATCAGAGGCAGGGTATCAGATGTGCGGAATCAGAGATGGGGAGTCAGAGGCAGAGAATCAGAATCAGAAGCGGGGAATAAGAGGCCGGGAATCAGAGGTGGGGAATCAGAGTCCGGGAATCAGAGATGGGGAATCAGAGGCGGGGAATGAGATATTGGGAATCAGAGGCGGGGAATCAGAGGCAGGGAAACAGAGGCAGGAATCAGATATGGGGAATCAGAGGTTGGGAATCAGAGGCAGGGAATCAGAAGTGGGGAATCAGAGGCTGGGAATCAGATGCGGGGAATCAGAGGCGGGGAATCAGAGCTGGGGAATCAGAGGCGGGGAATCAGATTTGGGGAATCAGAGGCAGGGTATTAGATATGGGGAAACAGAGGAGGGGAATCAGAGGCGGGGAAACAGAGGCGTGGAATCAGATATTTGGAATCAGAGGTGGGGAATAAGTGGCAGGGAAGCAGAGGTGGGGTATCAGAGCTGGGGAATCAGAGGCGGTGAATCTGAGTTGGGTTATCAGAGGAGGGGAATCAGATATGGGGAAACATGCGGGGCATCAGAGGCGGGGAAACAGAGGCGGGGAATCAGATATGGGGAATCAGAGGTGGGGAATCAGAGGCAGGGAATCAGATGTGCGGAATCAGAGATTGGGTATCAGAGGCATGGAATCAGAATCAGAAGCGGAGAATCAGAGGCCGGGAATCAGAGGTCGGGAATCAGATGCCGGGAATAAGAGGCCGGGAATCAGAGGTGGGGAATCTGAGTCCGGGAATCAGAAATGGGGAATCAGAGGCGGGGAATGAGATATGGGGAATCAGAGGCGGGGAATCAAAGGTTGTGAATCAGAGATGGGGAATCAGAGGCGGGGAATCAGAGGCAGGGAAACAAACACGGGGAATCAGAGGCGGGGAATCAGAGCTGGGGAATCAGAGGCGGGGAATCAGAGTTGGGGAATCAGAGGCGTGGAATCAGATATGGGGAAACAGAGGCGGGGAATCAGAGGCGGGGAAACAGAGGCGGGGAATCAGATATGGGGAATCAGAGGTGGGGAATCAGAGGTTGGGAGTCAGAGGCAGGGAATCAGAGGCGGGGAATCAGAGGCGGGGAATCAGAGGCAGGGAATCAGATGTGCAGAATCAGAGAAGGGGAATCAGAGGCAGGGAATCAGAGGCGGGGAATCAGAGGCAGGGAATCAGAAGCAGGGAAACAGAGGCGGGGAATCAGATATGGGGAATCAGAGGTTGGGAATCAGAGGCATGGAATCAGAGGTGGGGAATCAGAGGCAGGGAATCAGATGCGGGGAATCAGAGGCGGGGAATCAGAGCTGGGGAATCAGAGGCGGGGAAACATAGGTGGGGAATCAGATATGGGGAATCAGAGGTGGGGAATCAGAGGTGCTGAATCAGAGATGGTGAATCAGAGGCGGGGAATCAGAGGCAGGAAATCAGACATGGGGAATGAGAGGCTGGGAATCAGACACGGGGAATCAGAGGTGGGGAATCAGAGCTGGGGAATCAGAGGTGGGGAATCAGAGTTGGGGAATCAGAGGCGGGGAATCAGATATGGGGAAACAGAGGCGGGGAATCAGAGGCAGGGAAACAGAGGCGGGGAATCAGATATGGGGAATCAGAGGAGGGGAATGAGAGGTTGGGAATCAGAGGCAGGGACTCAGAGGTTGGGATTCAGATGCAGGGAATCAGATGCGGGGAATAAGAGGTGGGGATTCAGAGGCGAGGAATCAGAGGCAGGGAATCAGAGTTGGGGAATCAGAGGCAGGGAATTAGATATGGGGAAACAGAGGCGGGGAATTAGAGGCGGGGAATCAGAGGCCGGGAATAAGAGGCCGGGAATCAGAGGTGGGTAATCAGAGTCCGGGAATCAGAGGCGGGGAATGAGATATGGGGAATTAGAGGCGGGGAATCAGAGGCGGGGAAACAGAGGCGGGGAATCAGATATGGGGAATCAGAGGTGGCGAATCAAAGGCGGTGAATCAGAGATGGGGAATCAGAGGCGGGGAATCAGAGGCAGGGAATCAAACACAAGGAATGAGAGACGGGGAATCATAGCTGGGGATTCAGAGGCGGGGAATCAGAGTTGGGGAATCAGAGGCGGTGAATCAGATATGGGGAAACAGAGGCGGGAAATCAGAGGCGGGGAAACAGAGGCTGGGAATCAGATATGGGGAATCAGAGGTGGGGAATCAGATATGGGGAAACAGAGGCGGGGAATCAGAGGCGGGGAAACAGAGGCGGGGAATCAGATATGGGGAATCAGAGGTGGGGAATCAGTGGTTGGGAATCAGAGGCAGGGAATCAGATATGGGGAATCAGAGGTTGGGAATCAGATGTGCGGAATCAGATATTTGGGAATCAGAGTCCGGGAATCAGAGATGGGGAATCAGAGGCGGGGAATGAGATATGGGGAATCAGAGGCGGGGAATCAGAGGCAGGGAATCAGATGTGCGGAATCAGAGATGGGGAATCAGAGTCCGGGAATCAGAGATGGGGAATCAGAGGCGGGGAATGAGATATGGGGAATCAGAGGTGGGGAATCAGAGGCGGGGAAACAGATGCTGGGAATCAGATATGGGGAATCAGAGGTGGCGAATCAAAGGCGCTGAATCAGAGATGGGGAATCAGAGGCGGGGAATCAGAGGCAGGGAATCAAACACGGGGAATCAGAGGCGGGGAATCAGAGTTGGGGAATCAGAGGCGGGGACTCAGATATTGGGGAAACAGAGGCGGGGAATCAGAGGCGGGGAAACAGAGGCGGGGAATCAGATATGGGGAATCAGAGGTGGGGAATCAGAGGTTGCGAATCAGAGGCAGGGAATCAGAGGCGGGGAATCAGAGGCGGGGAATGAGTGGCAGGGAATCAGATATGCGGAATCAGAGATGGGGAATCAGAGGCAGGGAATCAGAGGCGGGGAATCAGAGGCAGGGAATCAGAGGCCGGGAATCAGAGGCGGGGAATCAGATATGGGGAATCAGAGGTGGGGAATCAGAGGCAGGGAATCAGATGTGCGGAATCAGAGATGGGGAATCAGAGGCAGAGAATCAGAATCAGAAGCGGGGAATAAGAGGACGGGAATCAGAGGTGGGGAAACAGAGTCCGGGAATAAGAGATGGGGAATCAGAGGCGGGGAATGAGATATTGGGAATCAGAGGCGGGGAATCAGAGGCAGGGAAACAGAGGCGGAGAATCAGATATGGGGAATCAGAGATGGCGAATCAAAGGCGTTGAATCAGAGATGGGGAATCAGAGGCGGGGAATCAGAGGCGGGGAATCAGAGTTGGGGAATCAGAGGCGGGGAATCAGATATGGGGAAACAGAGGTGGGGAATCAGAGGCGGGGAAACAGAGGTGGGGAATCAGATATGGGAAATCAGAGGTGGCGAATCAAAGGTTGTGAATCAGAGATGGGGAATCAGAGGCGGGGAATCAGAGGCAGGGAAACAAACACGGGGAATCAGAGGCGGGGAATCAGAGCTGGGGAATCAGAGGCGGGGAATCAGAGTTGGGGAATCAGAGGCGTGGAATCAGATATGGGGAAACAGAGGCGGGGAATCAGAGGCGGGGAATCAGAGGCAGGGAATCAGAGGTCGGGAATCAGAGGCGGGGAATCAGATATGGGGAATCAGAGGTGGGGAATCAGAGGCAGGGAATCAGATGTGCGGAATCAGAGGTGGGAATCAGAGTCCGGGAATCAGAGATGGGGAATCAGAGGCGGGGAATGAGATATTGGGAATCAGAGGCGGGGAATCAGAGTTGGGGAATCAGAGGCGGGGAATCAGATATGGGGAAACAGAGGTGGGAAATCAGAGGCGGGGAAACAGAGGTGGGGAATCAGATATGGGGAATCAGAGGTGGGGAATCAGAGGTTGGGAATCAAACACGGGGAATGAGAGACGGGGAATCATAGCTGGGGAATCAGAGGCGGGGAATCAGAGTTGGGGAATCAGAGGCGGGGAATCATATATGGGGAAACAGAGGCGGGGAACAGAGGCGGGGAAACAGATATGGGGAAACAGAGGCGGGGAATCAGAGGCGGGGAAACAGAGGCGGGGAATCAGATATGGGGAATCAGAGGTGGGGAATCAGATATGGGGAAACAGAGGCGGGGAATACGAGGCGGGAAACACAGGCGGGGAATCAGATATGGGGAATCAGAGGTGGGGAATCAGTGGTTGGGGATCAGAGGCAGGGAATCGGATATGGGGAATCAGAGGTGGGGAATCAGGGGTTGGGAATCAGAGGCAGGTAATCAGAGGCGGGGAATCAGAGGCGGGGAATCAGAGGCAGGGAATCAGATGTGCGGAATCAGAGATGGGGAATCAGAGTCCGGGAATCAGAGATGGGGAATCAGAGGCGGGGAATGAGATTTGGGGAATCAGAGGCGGGGAATCAGAGGCGGGGAAGCAGTTGCGGAGAATCAGAAATGGGGAATCAGAGGTGGCGAATCAAAGGCGCTGAATCAGAGATGGGGAATCAGAGGCGGGGAATCAGAGGCAGGGAATCAAACACGGGGAATCAGAGGCGGGGAATCAGAGTTGGGGAATGAGAGGCGGGGAGTCAGATATGGGGAAACAGAGGCGGGGAATCAGAGGCGGGGAAACAGAGGCGGGGAATCAGATATGGGGAAGCAGAGGTGGGGAATCAGAGGTTGCGAATCAGAGGAAGGGAATCAGAGGTGGGGAAACAGAGGCGGGGAATCAGAGGCAGGGAATCAGATGTGCGGAATCAGAGATGGTGAATCAGAGGTGGGGAATCAGATATGGGGAAACAGAGGCGGGGAATACGAGGCGGGAAACACAGGCGGGGAATCAGATATGGGGAATCAGAGGTGGGGAATCAGTGGTTGGGGATCAGAGGCAGGGAATCGGATATGGGGAATCAGAGGTGGGGAATCAGGGGTTGGGAATCAGAGGCAGGTAATCAGAGGCGGGGAATCAGAGGCGGGGAATCAGAGGCAGGGAATCAGATGTGCGGAATCAGAGATGGGGAATCAGAGTCCGGGAATCAGAGATGGGGAATCAGAGGCGGGGAATGAGATATGGGGAATCAGAGGCGGGGAATCAGAGGCGGGGAAGCAGTTGCGGAGAATCAGAAATGGGGAATCAGAGGTGGCGAATCAAAGGCGCTGAATCAGAGATGGGGAATCAGAGGCGGGGAATCAGAGGCAGGGAATCAAACACGGGGAATCAGAGGCGGGGAATCAGAGTTGGGGAATGAGAGGCGGGGAATCAGATATGGGGAAACAGAGGCGGGGAATCAGTGGCGGGGAAACAGAGGCGGGGAATCAGATATGGGGAAGCAGAGGTGGGGAATCAGAGGTTGCGAATCAGAGGAAGGGAATCAGAGGTGGGGAATCAGAGGCGGGGAATCAGAGGCAGGGAATCAGATGTGCGGAATCAGAGATGGTGAATCAGAGGCGGGGAATCAGAGGCGGGGAATCAGAGGCAGGGAATCAGAGGCCGGGAATCAGAGGCGGGGAATCAGATATGGGGAATCAGAGGTGGGGAATCAGAGGCAGGGAATCAGATGTACGGAATCAGAGATGGGGAATCAGAGGCAGAGAATCAGAATCAGAAGCGGGGAATAAGAGGCCGGGAATCAGAGGTGGGGAATCAGATTCCGGGAATCAGAGATGGGGAATCAGAGGCGGGGAATCAGAGGCAGGGAAACAAACACGGGGAATCAGAGGCGGGGAATCAGAGCTGGGGAATCAGAGGCGGGGAATCAGAGTTGGGGAATCAGAGGCGTGGAATCAGATATGGGGAAACAGAGGCGGGGAATCAGAGGCGGGGAAACAGAGGCGGGGAATCAGATATGGGGAATCAGAGGTGGGGAATCAGAGGTTGGGAGTCAGAGGCAGGGAATCAGAGGCGGGGAATCAGAGGCGGGGAATCAGAGGCAGGGAATCAGATGTGCAGAATCAGAGAAGGGGAATCAGAGGCAGGGAATCAGAGGCGGGGAATCAGAGGCAGGGAATCAGAAGCAGGGAAACAGAGGCGGGGAATCAGATATGGGGAATCAGAGGTTGGGAATCAGAGGCATGGAATCAGAGGTGGGGAATCAGAGGCAGGGAATCAGATGCGGGGAATCAGAGGCGGGGAATCAGAGCTGGGGAATCAGAGGCGGGGAAACATAGGTGGGGAATCAGATATGGGGAATCAGAGGTGGGGAATCAGAGGTGCTGAATCAGAGATGGTGAATCAGAGGCGGGGAATCAGAGGCAGGAAATCAGACATGGGGAATGAGAGGCTGGGAATCAGACACGGGGAATCAGAGGTGGGGAATCAGAGCTGGGGAATCAGAGGTGGGGAATCAGAGTTGGGGAATCAGAGGCGGGGAATCAGATATGGGGAAACAGAGGCGGGGAATCAGAGGCAGGGAAACAGAGGCGGGGAATCAGATATGGGGAATCAGAGGAGGGGAATGAGAGGTTGGGAATCAGAGGCAGGGACTCAGAGGTTGGGATTCAGATGCAGGGAATCAGATGCGGGGAATAAGAGGTGGGGATTCAGAGGCGAGGAATCAGAGGCAGGGAATCAGAGTTGGGGAATCAGAGGCAGGGAATTAGATATGGGGAAACAGAGGCGGGGAATTAGAGGCGGGGAATCAGAGGCCGGGAATAAGAGGCCGGGAATCAGAGGTGGGTAATCAGAGTCCGGGAATCAGAGGCGGGGAATGAGATATGGGGAATTAGAGGCGGGGAATCAGAGGCGGGGAAACAGAGGCGGGGAATCAGATATGGGGAATCAGAGGTGGCGAATCAAAGGCGGTGAATCAGAGATGGGGAATCAGAGGCGGGGAATCAGAGGCAGGGAATCAAACACGGGGAATGAGAGACGGGGAATCATAGCTGGGGATTCAGAGGCGGGGAATCAGAGTTGGGGAATCAGAGGCGGTGAATCAGATATGGGGAAACAGAGGCGGGAAATCAGAGGCGGGGAAACAGAGGCTGGGAATCAGATATGGGGAATCAGAGGTGGGGAATCAGATATGGGGAAACAGAGGCGGGGAATCAGAGGCGGGGAAACAGAGGCGGGGAATCAGATATGGGGAATCAGAGGTGGGGAATCAGTGGTTGGGAATCAGAGGCAGGGAATCAGATATGGGGAATCAGAGGTTGGGAATCAGATGTGCGGAATCAGATATTTGGGAATCAGAGTCCGGGAATCAGAGATGGGGAATCAGAGGCGGGGAATGAGATATGGGGAATCAGAGGCGGGGAATCAGAGGCAGGGAATCAGATGTGCGGAATCAGAGATGGGGAATCAGAGTCCGGGAATCAGAGATGGGGAATCAGAGGCGGGGAATGAGATATGGGGAATCAGAGGTGGGGAATCAGAGGCGGGGAAACAGATGCTGGGAATCAGATATGGGGAATCAGAGGTGGCGAATCAAAGGCGCTGAATCAGAGATGGGGAATCAGAGGCGGGGAATCAGAGGCAGGGAATCAAACACGGGGAATCAGAGGCGGGGAATCAGAGTTGGGGAATCAGAGGCGGGGACTCAGATATTGGGGAAACAGAGGCGGGGAATCAGAGGCGGGGAAACAGAGGCGGGGAATCAGATATGGGGAATCAGAGGTGGGGAATCAGAGGTTGCGAATCAGAGGCAGGGAATCAGAGGCGGGGAATCAGAGGCGGGGAATGAGTGGCAGGGAATCAGATATGCGGAATCAGAGATGGGGAATCAGAGGCAGGGAATCAGAGGCGGGGAATCAGAGGCAGGGAATCAGAGGCCGGGAATCAGAGGCGGGGAATCAGATATGGGGAATCAGAGGTGGGGAATCAGAGGCAGGGAATCAGATGTGCGGAATCAGAGATGGGGAATCAGAGGCAGAGAATCAGAATCAGAAGCGGGGAATAAGAGGACGGGAATCAGAGGTGGGGAAACAGAGTCCGGGAATCAGAGATGGGGAATCAGAGGCGGGGAATGAGATATTGGGAATCAGAGGCGGGGAATCAGAGGCAGGGAAACAGAGGCGGAGAATCAGATATGGGGAATCAGAGATGGCGAATCAAAGGCGTTGAATCAGAGATGGGGAATCAGAGGCGGGGAATCAGAGGCGGGGAATCAGAGTTGGGGAATCAGAGGCGGGGAATCAGATATGGGGAAACAGAGGTGGGGAATCAGAGGCGGGGAAACAGAGGTGGGGAATCAGATATGGGAAATCAGAGGTGGCGAATCAAAGGTTGTGAATCAGAGATGGGGAATCAGAGGCGGGGAATCAGAGGCAGGGAAACAAACACGGGGAATCAGAGGCGGGGAATCAGAGCTGGGGAATCAGAGGCGGGGAATCAGAGTTGGGGAATCAGAGGCGTGGAATCAGATATGGGGAAACAGAGGCGGGGAATCAGAGGCGGGGAATCAGAGGCAGGGAATCAGAGGTCGGGAATCAGAGGCGGGGAATCAGATATGGGGAATCAGAGGTGGGGAATCAGAGGCAGGGAATCAGATGTGCAGAATCAGAGGTGGGAATCAGAGTCCGGGAATCAGAGATGGGGAATCAGAGGCGGGGAATGAGATATTGGGAATCAGAGGCGGGGAATCAGAGTTGGGGAATCAGAGGCGGGGAATCAGATATGGGGAAACAGAGGTGGGAAATCAGAGGCGGGGAAACAGAGGTGGGGAATCAGATATGGGGAATCAGAGGTGGGGAATCAGAGGTTGGGAATCAAACACGGGGAATGAGAGACGGGGAATCATAGCTGGGGAATCAGAGGCGGGGAATCAGAGTTGGGGAATCAGAGGCGGGGAATCATATATGGGGAAACAGAGGCGGGGAACAGAGGCGGGGAAACAGATATGGGGAAACAGAGGCGGGGAATCAGAGGCGGGGAAACAGAGGCGGGGAATCAGATATGGGGAATCAGAGGTGGGGAATCAGATATGGGGAAACAGAGGCGGGGAATACGAGGCGGGAAACACAGGCGGGGAATCAGATATGGGGAATCAGAGGTGGGGAATCAGTGGTTGGGGATCAGAGGCAGGGAATCGGATATGGGGAATCAGAGGTGGGGAATCAGGGGTTGGGAATCAGAGGCAGGTAATCAGAGGCGGGGAATCAGAGGCGGGGAATCAGAGGCAGGGAATCAGATGTGCGGAATCAGAGATGGGGAATCAGAGTCCGGGAATCAGAGATGGGGAATCAGAGGCGGGGAATGAGATTTGGGGAATCAGAGGCGGGGAATCAGAGGCGGGGAAGCAGTTGCGGAGAATCAGAAATGGGGAATCAGAGGTGGCGAATCAAAGGCGCTGAATCAGAGATGGGGAATCAGAGGCGGGGAATCAGAGGCAGGGAATCAAACACGGGGAATCAGAGGCGGGGAATCAGAGTTGGGGAATGAGAGGCGGGGAATCAGATATGGGGAAACAGAGGCGGGGAATCAGAGGCGGGGAAACAGAGGCGGGGAATCAGATATGGGGAAGCAGAGGTGGGGAATCAGAGGTTGCGAATCAGAGGAAGGGAATCAGAGGTGGGGAATCAGAGGCGGGGAATCAGAGGCAGGGAATCAGATGTGCGGAATCAGAGATGGTGAATCAGAGGTGGGGAATCAGATATGGGGAAACAGAGGCGGGGAATACGAGGCGGGAAACACAGGCGGGGAATCAGATATGGGGAATCAGAGGTGGGGA
The DNA here is from genome assembly GCF_036971445.1 of Narcine bancroftii. Lineage (NCBI taxonomy): Eukaryota > Metazoa > Chordata > Chondrichthyes > Torpediniformes > Narcinidae > Narcine > Narcine bancroftii. Next base: position 308,170,674 of record NC_091469.1, on the reverse strand, counting down.
ATCAGTGGTTGGGGATCAGAGGCAGGGAATCGGATATGGGGAATCAGAGGTGGGGAATCAGGGGTTGGGAATCAGAGGCAGGTAATCAGAGGCGGGGAATCAGAGGCGGGGAATCAGAGGCAGGGAATCAGATGTGCGGAATCAGAGATGGGGAATCAGAGTCCGGGAATCAGAGATGGGGAATCAGAGGCGGGGAATGAGATATGGGGAATCAGAGGCGGGGAATCAGAGGCGGGGAAGCAGTTGCGGAGAATCAGAAATGGGGAATCAGAGGTGGCGAATCAAAGGCGCTGAATCAGAGATGGGGAATCAGAGGCGGGGAATCAGAGGCAGGGAATCAAACACGGGGAATCAGAGGCGGGGAATCAGAGTTGGGGAATGAGAGGCGGGGAATCAGATATGGGGAAACAGAGGCGGGGAATCAGAGGCGGGGAAACAGAGGCGGGGAATCAGATATGGGGAAGCAGAGGTGGGGAATCAGAGGTTGCGAATCAGAGGAAGGGAATCAGAGGTGGGGAATCAGAGGCGGGGAATCAGAGGCAGGGAATCAGATGTGCGGAATCAGAGATGGTGAATCAGAGGCGGGGAATCAGAGGCGGGGAATCAGAGGCAGTGAATCAGAGGCCGGGAATCAGAGGCGGGGAATCAGATATGGGGAATCAGAGGTGGGGAATCAGAGGCAGGGAATCAGATGTACGGAATCAGAGATGGGGAATCAGAGGCAGAGAATCAGAATCAGAAGCGGGGAATAAGAGGCCGGGAATCAGAGGTGGGGAATCAGATTCCGGGAATCAGAGATGGGGAATCAGAGGCGGGGAATCAGAGGCAGGGAAACAAACACGGGGAATCAGAGGCGGGGAATCAGAGCTGGGGAATCAGAGGCGGGGAATCAGAGTTGGGGAATCAGAGGCGTGGAATCAGATATGGGGAAACAGAGGCGGGGAATCAGAGGCGGGGAAACAGAGGCGGGGAATCAGATATGGGGAATCAGAGGTGGGGAATCAGAGGTTGGGAGTCAGAGGCAGGGAATCAGAGGCGGGGAATCAGAGGCGGGGAATCAGAGGCAGGGAATCAGATGTGCAGAATCAGAGAAGGGGAATCAGAGGCAGGGAATCAGAGGCGGGGAATCAGAGGCAGGGAATCAGAAGCAGGGAAACAGAGGCGGGGAATCAGATATGGGGAATCAGAGGTTGGGAATCAGAGGCATGGAATCAGAGGTGGGGAATCAGAGGCAGGGAATCAGATGCGGGGAATCAGAGGCGGGGAATCAGAGCTGGGGAATCAGAGGCGGGGAAACATAGGTGGGGAATCAGATATGGGGAATCAGAGGTGGGGAATCAGAGGTGCTGAATCAGAGATGGTGAATCAGAGGCGGGGAATCAGAGGCAGGAAATCAGACATGGGGAATGAGAGGCTGGGAATCAGACACGGGGAATCAGAGGTGGGGAATCAGAGCTGGGGAATCAGAGGTGGGGAATCAGAGTTGGGGAATCAGAGGCGGGGAATCAGATATGGGGAAACAGAGGCGGGGAATCAGAGGCAGGGAAACAGAGGCGGGGAATCAGATATGGGGAATCAGAGGAGGGGAATGAGAGGTTGGGAATCAGAGGCAGGGACTCAGAGGTTGGGATTCAGATGCAGGGAATCAGATGCGGGGAATAAGAGGTGGGGATTCAGAGGCGAGGAATCAGAGGCAGGGAATCAGAGTTGGGGAATCAGAGGCAGGGAATTAGATATGGGGAAACAGAGGCGGGGAATTAGAGGCGGGGAATCAGAGGCCGGGAATAAGAGGCCGGGAATCAGAGGTGGGTAATCAGAGTCCGGGAATCAGAGGCGGGGAATGAGATATGGGGAATTAGAGGCGGGGAATCAGAGGCGGGGAAACAGAGGCGGGGAATCAGATATGGGGAATCAGAGGTGGCGAATCAAAGGCGGTGAATCAGAGATGGGGAATCAGAGGCGGGGAATCAGAGGCAGGGAATCAAACACGGGGAATGAGAGACGGGGAATCATAGCTGGGAAATCAGAGGCGGGGAATCAGAGTTGGGGAATCAGAGGCGGTGAATCAGATATGGGGAAACAGAGGCGGGAAATCAGAGGCGGGGAAACAGAGGCTGGGAATCAGATATGGGGAATCAGAGGTGGGGAATCAGATATGGGGAAACAGAGGCGGGGAATCAGAGGCGGGGAAACAGAGGCGGGGAATCAGATATGGGGAATCAGAGGTGGGGAATCAGTGGTTGGGAATCAGAGGCAGGGAATCAGATATGGGGAATCAGAGGTTGGGAATCAGATGTGCGGAATCAGATATTTGGGAATCAGAGTCCGGGAATCAGAGATGGGGAATCAGAGGCGGGGAATGAAATATGGGGAATCAGAGGCGGGGAATCAGAGGCAGGGAATCAGATGTGCGGAATCAGAGATGGGGAATCAGAGTCCGGGAATCAGAGATGGGGAATCAGAGGCGGGGAATGAGATATGGGGAATCAGAGGTGGGGAATCAGAGGCGGGGAAACAGATGCTGGGAATCAGATATGGGGAATCAGAGGTGGCGAATCAAAGGCGCTGAATCAGAGATGGGGAATCAGAGGCGGGGAATCAGAGGCAGGGAATCAAACACGGGGAATCAGAGGCGGGGAATCAGAGTTGGGGAATCAGAGGCGGGGACTCAGATATTGGGGAAACAGAGGCGGGGAATCAGAGGCGGGGAAACAGAGGCGGGGAATCAGATATGGGGAATCAGAGGTGGGGAATCAGAGGTTGCGAATCAGAGGCAGGGAATCAGAGGCGGGGAATCAGAGGCGGGGAATGAGTGGCAGGGAATCAGATATGCGGAATCAGAGATGGGGAATCAGAGGCAGGGAATCAGAGGCGGGGAATCAGAGGCAGGGAATCAGAGGCCGGGAATCAGAGGCGGGGAATCAGATATGGGGAATCAGAGGTGGGGAATCAGAGGCAGGGAATCAGATGTGCGGAATCAGAGATGGGGAATCAGAGGCAGAGAATCAGAATCAGAAGCGGGGAATAAGAGGACGGGAATCAGAGGTGGGGAAACAGAGTCCGGGAATCAGAGATGGGGAATCAGAGGCGGGGAATGAGATATTGGGAATCAGAGGCGGGGAATCAGAGGCAGGGAAACAGAGGCGGAGAATCAGATATGGGGAATCAGAGATGGCGAATCAAAGGCGTTGAATCAGAGATGGGGAATCAGAGGCGGGGAATCAGAGGCGGGGAATCAGAGTTGGGGAATCAGAGGCGGGGAATCAGATATGGGGAAACAGAGGTGGGGAATCAGAGGCGGGGAAACAGAGGTGGGGAATCAGATATGGGGAATCAGAGGTGGCGAATCAAAGGTTGTGAATCAGAGATGGGGAATCAGAGGCGGGGTGTCAGAGGCAGGGAAACAAACACGGGGAATCAGAGGCGGGGAATCAGAGCTGGGGAATCAGAGGCGGGGAATCAGAGTTGGGGAATCAGAGGCGTGGAATCAGATATGGGGAAACAGAGGCGGGGAATCAGAGGCGGGGAATCAGAGGCAGGGAATCAGAGGTCGGGAATCAGAGGCGGGGAATCAGATATGGGGAATCAGAGGTGGGGAATCAGAGGCAGGGAATCAGATGTGCGGAATCAGAGGTGGGAATCAGAGTCCGGGAATCAGAGATGGGGAATCAGAGGCGGGGAATGAGATATTGGGAATCAGAGGCGGGGAATCAGAGTTGGGGAATCAGAGGCGGGGAATCAGATATGGGGAAACAGAGGTGGGAAATCAGAGGCGGGGAAACAGAGGTGGGGAATCAGATATGGGGAATCAGAGGTGGGGAATCAGAGGTTGGGAATCAAACACGGGGAATGAGAGACGGGGAATCATAGCTGGGGAATCAGAGGCGGGGAATCAGAGTTGGGGAATCAGAGGCGGGGAATCATATATGGGGAAACAGAGGCGGGGAACAGAGGCGGGGAAACAGATATGGGGAAACAGAGGCGGGGAATCAGAGGCGGGGAAACAGAGGCGGGGAATCAGATATGGGGAATCAGAGGTGGGGAATCAGATATGGGGAAACAGAGGCGGGGAATACGAGGCGGGAAACACAGGCGGGGAATCAGATATGGGGAATCAGAGGTGGGGAATCAGATATGGGGAAACAGAGGCGGGGAATCAGAGGCGGGGAAACAGAGGCGGGGAATCAGATATGGGGAATCAGAGGTGGGGAATCAGATATGGGGAAACAGAGGCGGGGAATACGAGGCGGGAAACACAGGCGGGGAATCATATATGGGGAATCAGAGGTGGGGAATCAGTGGTTGGGGATCAGAGGCAGGGAATCGGATATGGGGAATCAGAGGTGGGGAATCAGGGGTTGGGAATCAGAGGCAGGTAATCAGAGGCGGGGAATCAGAGGCGGGGAATCAGAGGCAGGGAATCAGATGTGCGGAATCAGAGATGGGGAATCAGAGTCCGGGAATCAGAGATGGGGAATCAGAGGCGGGGAATGAGATATGGGGAATCAGAGGCGGGGAATCAGAGGCGGGGAAGCAGTTGCGGAGAATCAGAAATGGGGAATCAGAGGTGGCGAATCAAAGGCGCTGAATCAGAGATGGGGAATCAGAGGCGGGGAATCAGAGGCAGGGAATCAAACACGGGGAATCAGAGGCGGGGAATCAGAGTTGGGGAATGAGAGGCGGGGAATCAGATATGGGGAAACAGAGGCGGGGAATCAGAGGCGGGGAAACAGAGGCGGGGAATCAGTTATGGGGAAGCAGAGGTGGGGAATCAGAGGTTGCGAATCAGAGGAAGGGAATCAGAGGTGGGGAATCAGAGGCGGGGAATCAGAGGCAGGGAATCAGATGTGCGGAATCAGAGATGGTGCATCAGAGGCGGGGAATCAGAGGCGGGGAATCAGAGGCAGGGAATCAGAGGCCGGGAATCAGAGGCGGGGAATCAGATATGGGGAATCAGAGGTGGGGAATCAGAGGCAGGGAATCAGATGTACGGAATCAGAGATGGGGAATCAGAGGCAGAGAATCAGAATCAGAAGCAGGGAATAAGAGGCCGGGAATCAGAGGTGGGGAATCAGATTCCGGGAATCAGAGATGGGGAATCAGAGGCAGGGAATGAGATATTGGGAATCAGAGGCGGGGAATCAGAAGCAGGGAAACAGAGGCGGGGAATCAGATATGGGGAATCAGAGGTTGGGAATCAGAGGCAGGGAATCAGAGGTGGGGAATCAGAGGCAGGGAATCAGATGCGGGGAATCAGAGGCGGGGAATCAGAGCTGGGGAATCAGAGGCGGGGAATCAGAGTTGGGGAATCAGAGGCCGGGAATTAGATATGGGGAAACAGAGGAGGGGAATCAGAGCGGGGAAACAGAGGCGGGGAATCAGATATGGGGAATCAGAGTTGGGGAATAAGTTGCAGGGAAGCAGAGGCCAGGTATCAGAGCTGGGGAATAAGAGGCGGGGAATCTGAGTTGGGGTATCAGAGGCGGGGAATCAGATATGGGGAAACAGAGGCGGGGGATCAGAGGTGGGGAAACAGAGGCGGGGAATCAGATATGGGGAATCAGATGTGGGGAATCAGAGGCAGGGAATCAGATGTGCGGAATCAGAGATGGGGAATCAGAGGCTTGGAATCAGAATCAGAAGCGGGGAATCAGAGGCCGGGAATCAGAGGCCGGGAATCAGATGCCGGGAATAAGAGGCCAGGAATCAGAGGTGGGGAATCAGAGTCCGGGAATCAGAGATGGGGAATCAGAGGCGGGGAATGAGATATGGGGAATCAGTGGTGGGGAATCAGAGGCGGGGAAACAGAGGCGGGGAATCAGATATGGGGAATCAGAGGTGGCGAATCAAAGGTTGTGAATCAGAGATGGTGAATCAGAGGCGGGGAATCAGAGGCAGGGAATCAAACACGGGGAATCAGAGGCTGGGAATCAGAGCTGGGGAACCAGAGGCGGGGATCAGAGTTGGGGAATCAAAGGCGTGGAATCAGATATTGGGAAACAGAGGCAGGGAATCAGAGGCGGGGAAACAGAGGCGGGGAATCAGATATGGGGAATCAGAGGTGGGGAATCAGATATGGGGAAACAGAGGCGGGGAATCAGAGGCGGAAAACAGAGGCGGGGAATCAGTGGTTGGGAATCAGAGGCAGGGAATCAGATATGGGGAATCAGAGGTGGGGAATCAGTGGTTGGGAATCAGAGGCAGGTAATCAGAGGCGGGGAATCAGAGGCGGGGAATCAGAGGCAGGGAATCAGATGTGCGGAATCAGAGATGGGGAATCAGAGTCCGGGAATCAGAGATGGGGAATCAGAGGCGGGGAATGAGATATGGGGAATCAGAGGCGGGGAATCAGAGGCGGGGAAACAGATGCGGTGAATCAGATATGGGGAATCAGAGGTGGCGAATCAAAGGCGCTGAATCAGAGATGGGGAATCAGAGGCGGGGAATCAGAGGCAGGGAATCAAACACGGGGAATCAGAGGCGGGGAATCAGAGTTGGGGAATCAGAGGCGGGAATCAGAGGTGGGGAAACAGAGGCGGGGAATCAGATATGGGGAATCAGAGGTGGGGAATCAGATGTTACGAATCAGAGGCAGTGAATCAGAGGCGGGGAATCAGAGGCGGGGAATGAGAGGCAGGGAATCAGATGTGCGGAATCAGAGATGGGGAATCAGAGGCAGGGAATCAGAGGCGGGGAATCAGAGGCAGGGAATCAGAGGCCGGGAATCAGAGGCGGGGAATCAGATATGGGGAATCAGAGGTGGGGAATCAGAGGCAGGGTATCAGATGTGCGGAATCAGAGATGGGGAGTCAGAGGCAGAGAATCAGAATCAGAAGCGGGGAATAAGAGGCCGGGAATCAGAGGTGGGGAATCAGAGTCCGGGAATCAGAGATGGGGAATCAGAGGCGGGGAATGAGATATTGGGAATCAGAGGCGGGGAATCAGAGGCAGGGAAACAGAGGCAGGGAATCAGATATGGGGAATCAGAGGTTGGGAATCAGAGGCAGGGAATCAGAAGTGGGGAATCAGAGGCTGGGAATCAGATGCGGGGAATCAGAGGCGGGGAATCAGAGCTGGGGAATCAGAGGCGGGGAATGAGTGGCAGGGAATCAGATATGCGGAATCAGAGATGGGGAATCAGAGGCAGGGAATCAGAGGCGGGGAATCAGAGGCAGGGAATCAGAGGCCGGGAATCAGAGGCGGGGAATCAGATATGGGGAATCAGAGGTGGGGAATCAGAGGCAGGGAATCAGATGTGCGGAATCAGAGATGGGGAATCAGAGGCAGAGAATCAGAATCAGAAGCGGGGAATAAGAGGACGGGAATCAGAGGTGGGGAAACAGAGTCCGGGAATCAGAGATGGGGAATCAGAGGCGGGGAATGAGATATTGGGAATCAGAGGCGGGGAATCAGAGGCAGGGAAACAGAGGCGGAGAATCAGATATGGGGAATCAGAGATGGCGAATCAAAGGCGTTGAATCAGAGATGGGGAATCAGAGGCGGGGAATCAGAGGCGGGGAATCAGAGTTGGGGAATCAGAGGCGGGGAATCAGATATGGGGAAACAGAGGTGGGGAATCAGAGGCGGGGAAACAGAGGTGGGGAATCAGATATGAGGAATCATAGGTGGCGAATCAAAGGTTGTGAATCAGAGATGGGGAATCAGAGGCGGGGAATCAGAGGCAGGGAAACAAACACGGGGAATCAGAGGCGGGGAATCAGAGCTGGGGAATCAGAGGCGGGGAATCAGAGTTGGGGAATCAGAGGCGTGGAATCAGATATGGGGAAACAGAGGCGGGGAATCAGAGGCGGGGAATCAGAGGCAGGGAATCAGAGGTCGGGAATCAGAGGCGGGGAATCAGATATGGGGAATCAGAGGTGGGGAATCAGAGGCAGGGAATCAGATGTGCAGAATCAGAGGTGGGAATCAGAGTCCGGGAATCAGAGATGGGGAATCAGAGGCGGGGAATGAGATATTGGGAATCAGAGGCGGGGAATCAGAGTTGGGGAATCAGAGGCGGGGAATCAGATATGGGGAAACAGAGGTGGGAAATCAGAGGCGGGGAAACAGAGGTGGGGAATCAGATATGGGGAATCAGAGGTGGGGAATCAGAGGTTGGGAATCAAACACGGGGAATGAGAGACGGGGAATCATAGCTGGGGAATCAGAGGCGGGGAATCAGAGTTGGGGAATCAGAGGCGGGGAATCATATATGGGGAAACAGAGGCGGGGAACAGAGGCGGGGAAACAGATATGGGGAAACAGAGGCGGGGAATCAGAGGCGGGGAAACAGAGGCGGGGAATCAGATATGGGGAATCAGAGGTGGGGAATCAGATATGGGGAAACAGAGGCGGGGAATACGAGGCGGGAAACACAGGCGGGGAATCAGATATGGGGAATCAGAGGTGGGGAATCAGTGGTTGGGGATCAGAGGCAGGGAATCGGATATGGGGAATCAGAGGTGGGGAATCAGGGGTTGGGAATCAGAGGCAGGTAATCAGAGGCGGGGAATCAGAGGCGGGGAATCAGAGGCAGGGAATCAGATGTGCGGAATCAGAGATGGGGAATCAGAGTCCGGGAATCAGAGATGGGGAATCAGAGGCGGGGAATGAGATATGGGGAATCAGAGGCGGGGAATCAGAGGCGGGGAAGCAGTTGCGGAGAATCAGAAATGGGGAATCAGAGGTGGCGAATCAAAGGCGCTGAATCAGAGATGGGGAATCAGAGGCGGGGAATCAGAGGCAGGGAATCAAACACGGGGAATCAGAGGCGGGGAATCAGAGTTGGGGAATGAGAGGCGGGGAATCAGATATGGGGAAACAGAGGCGGGGAATCAGAGGCGGGGAAACAGAGGCGGGGAATCAGATATGGGGAAGCAGAGGTGGGGAATCAGAGGTTGCGAATCAGAGGAAGGGAATCAGAGGTGGGGAATCAGAGGCGGGGAATCAGAGGCAGGGAATCAGATGTGCGGAATCAGAGATGGTGAATCAGAGGCGGGGAATCAGAGGCGGGGAATCAGAGGCAGGGAATCAGAGGCCGGGAATCAGAGGCGGGGAATCAGATATGGGGAATCAGAGGTGGGGAATCAGAGGCAGGGAATCAGATGTACGGAATCAGAGATGGGGAATCAGAGGCAGAGAATCAGAATCAGAAGCGGGGAATAAGAGGCCGGGAATCAGAGGTGGGGAATCAGATTCCGGGAATCAGAGATGGGGAATCAGAGGCAGGGAATGAGATATTGGGAATCAGAGGCGGGGAATCAGAAGCAGGGAAACAGAGGCGGGGAATCAGATATGGGGAATCAGAGGTTGGGAATCAGAGGCAGGGAATCAGAGGTGGGGAATCAGAGGCAGGGAATCAGATGCGGGGAATCAGAGGCGGGGAATCAGAGCTGGGGAATCAGAGGCGGGGAATCAGAGTTGGGGAATCAGAGGCCGGGAATTAGATATGGGGAAACAGAGGAGGGGAATCAGAGCGGGGAAACAGAGGCGGGGAATCAGATATGGGGAATCAGAGGTGGGGAATAAGTTGCAGGGAAGCAGAGGCCAGGTATCAGAGCTGGGGAATAAGAGGCGGGGAATCTGAGTTGGGGTATCAGAGGCGGGGAATCAGATATGGGGAAACAGAGGCGGGGGATCAGAGGTGGGGAAACAGAGGCGGGGAATCAGATATGGGGAATCAGATGTGGGGAATCAGAGGCAGGGAATCAGATGTGCGGAATCAGAGATGGGGAATCAGAGGCTTGGAATCAGAATCAGAAGCGGGGAATCAGAGGCCGGGAATCAGAGGCCGGGAATCAGATGCCGGGAATAAGAGGCCAGGAATCAGAGGTGGGGAATCAGAGTCCGGGAATCAGAGATGGGGAATCAGAGGCGGGGAATGAGATATGGGGAATCAGTGGTGGGGAATCAGAGGCGGGGAAACAGAGGCGGGGAATCAGATATGGGGAATCAGAGGTGGCGAATCAAAGGTTGTGAATCAGAGATGGTGAATCAGAGGCGGGGAATCAGAGGCAGGGAATCAAACACGGGGAATCAGAGGCTGGGAATCAGAGCTGGGGAACCAGAGGCGGGGATCAGAGTTGGGGAATCAAAGGCGTGGAATCAGATATTGGGAAACAGAGGCAGGGAATCAGAGGCGGGGAAACAGAGGCGGGGAATCAGATATGGGGAATCAGAGGTGGGGAATCAGATATGGGGAAACAGAGGCGGGGAATCAGAGGCGGAAAACAGAGGCGGGGAATCAGTGGTTGGGAATCAGAGGCAGGGAATCAGATATGGGGAATCAGAGGTGGGGAATCAGTGGTTGGGAATCAGAGGCAGGTAATCAGAGGCGGGGAATCAGAGGCGGGGAATCAGAGGCAGGGAATCAGATGTGCGGAATCAGAGATGGGGAATCAGAGTCCGGGAATCAGAGATGGGGAATCAGAGGCGGGGAATGAGATATGGGGAATCAGAGGCGGGGAATCAGAGGCGGGGAAACAGATGCGGTGAATCAGATATGGGGAATCAGAGGTGGCGAATCAAAGGCGCTGAATCAGAGATGGGGAATCAGAGGCGGGGAATCAGAGGCAGGGAATCAAACACGGGGAATCAGAGGCGGGGAATCAGAGTTGGGGAATCAGAGGCGGGGAATCAGAGGTGGGGAAACAGAGGCGGGGAATCAGATATGGGGAATCAGAGGTGGGGAATCAGATGTTACGAATCAGAGGCAGTGAATCAGAGGCGGGGAATCAGAGGCGGGGAATGAGAGGCAGGGAATCAGATGTGCGGAATCAGAGATGGGGAATCAGAGGCAGGGAATCAGAGGCGGGGAATCAGAGGCAGGGAATCAGAGGCCGGGAATCAGAGGCGGGGAATCAGATATGGGGAATCAGAGGTGGGGAATCAGAGGCAGGGTATCAGATGTGCGGAATCAGAGATGGGGAGTCAGAGGCAGAGAATCAGAATCAGAAGCGGGGAATAAGAGGCCGGGAATCAGAGGTGGGGAATCAGAGTCCGGGAATCAGAGATGGGGAATCAGAGGCGGGGAATGAGATATTGGGAATCAGAGGCGGGGAATCAGAGGCAGGGAATCAGAAGTGGGGAATCAGAGGCTGGGAATCAGATGCGGGGAATCAGAGGCGGGGAATCAGAGCTGGGGAATCAGAGGCGGGGAATCAGATTTGGGGAATCAGAGGCAGGGTATTAGATATGGGGAAACAGAGGAGGGGAATCAGAGGCGGGGAAACAGAGGCGTGGAATCAGATATGGGGAATCAGAGGTGGGGAATAAGTGGCAGGGAAGCAGAGGTGGGGTATCAGAGCTGGGGAATCAGAGGCGGTGAATCTGAGTTGGGTTATCAGAGGAGGGGAATCAGATATGGGGAAACATGCGGGGCATCAGAGGCGGGGAAACAGAGGCGGGGAATCAGATATGGGGAATCAGAGGTGGGGAATCAGAGGCAGGGAATCAGATGTGCGGAATCAGAGATTGGGTATCAGAGGCATGGAATCAGAATCAGAAGCGGAGAATCAGAGGCCGGGAATCAGAGGTCGGGAATCAGATGCCGGGAATAAGAGGCCGGGAATCAGAGGTGGGGAATCTGAGTCCGGGAATCAGAAATGGGGAATCAGAGGCGGGGAATGAGATATGGGGAATCAGAGGCGGGGAATCAAAGGTTGTGAATCAGAGATGGGGAATCAGAGGCGGGGAATCAGAGGCAGGGAAACAAACACGGGGAATCACAGGCGGGGAATCAGAGCTGGGGAATCAGAGGCGGGGAATCAGAGTTGGGGAAACAGAGGCGTGGAATCAGATATGGGGAAACAGAGGCGGGGAATCAGAGGCGGGGAAACAGAGGCGGGGAATCAGATATGGGGAATCAGAGGTGGGGAATCAGAGGTTGGGAGTCAGAGGCAGGGAATCAGAGGCGGGGAATCAGAGGCGGGGAATCAGAGGCAGGGAATCAGATGTGCAGAATCAGAGAAGGGGAATCAGAGGCAGGGAATCAGAGGCGGGGAATCAGAGGCAGGGAATCAGAAGCAGGGAAACAGAGGCGGGGAATCAGATATGGGGAATCAGAGGTTGGGAATCAGAGGCATGGAATCAGAGGTGGGGAATCAGAGGCAGGGAATCAGATGCGGGGAATCAGAGGCGGGGAATCAGAGCTGGGGAATCAGAGGCGGGGAATCAGAGTTGGGGAATCAGAGGCCGGGAATTAGATATGGGGAAACAGAGGAGGGGAATCAGAGCTGGGAAACAGAGGCGGGGAATCAGATATGGGGAATCAGAGGTGGGGAATAAGTTGCAGGGAAGCAGAGGCCAGGTATCAGAGCTGGGGAATAAGAGGCGGGGAATCTGAGTTGGGGTATCAGAGGCGGGGAATCAGATATGGGGAAACAGAGGCGGGGGATCAGAGGTGGGGAAACAGAGGCGGGGAATCAGATATGGGGAATCAGATGTGGGGAATCAGAGGCAGGGAATCAGATGTGCGGAATCAGAGATGGGGAATCAGAGGCTTGGAATCAGAATCAGAAGCGGGGAATCAGAGGCCGGGAATCAGAGGCCGGGAATCAGATGCCAGGAATAAGAGGCCAGGAATCAGAGGTGGGGAATCAGAGTCCGGGAATCAGAGATGGGGAATCAGAGGCGGGGAATGAGATATGGGGAATCAGTGGTGGGGAATCAGAGGCGGGGAAACAGAGGCGGGGAATCAGATATGGGGAATCAGAGGTGGCGAATCAAAGGTTGTGAATCAGAGATGGTGAATCAGAGGCGGGGAATCAGAGGCAGGGAATCAAACACGGGGAATCAGAGGCGGGGAATCAGAGCTGGGGAACCAGAGGCGGGGAATCAGAGTTGGGGAATCAGAGGCGTGGAATCAGATATTGGGAAACAGAGGCAGGGAATCAGAGGCGGGGAAACAGAGGCGGGGAATCAGATATGGGGAATCAGAGGTGGGGAATCAGATATGGGGAAACAGAGGCGGGGAATCAGAGGCGGAAAACAGAGGCGGGGAATCAGTGGTTGGGAATCAGAGGCAGGGAATCAGATATGGGGAATCAGAGGTGGGGAATCAGTGGTTGGGAATCAGAGGCAGGTAATCAGAGGCGGGGAATCAGAGGCGGGGAATCAGAGGCAGGGAATCAGATGTGCGGAATCAGAGATGGGGAATCAGAGTCCGGGAATCAGAGATGGGGAATCAGAGGCGGGGAATGAGATATGGGGAATCAGAGGCGGGGAATCAGAGGCGGGGAAACAGATGCGGTGAATCAGATATGGGGAATCAGAGGTGGCGAATCAAAGGCGCTGAATCAGAGATGGGGAATCAGAGGCGGGGAATCAGAGGAAGGGAATCAAACACGGGGAATCAGAGGCGGGGAATCAGAGTTGGGGAATCAGAGGCGGGGAATGAGTGGCAGGGAATCAGATATGCGGAATCAGAGATGGGGAATCAGAGGCAGGGAATCAGAGGCGGGGAATCAGAGGCAGGGAATCAGAGGCCGGGAATCAGAGGCGGGGAATCAGATATGGGGAATCAGAGGTGGGGAATCAGAGGCAGGGAATCAGATGTGCGGAATCAGAGATGGGGAATCAGAGGCAGAGAATCAGAATCAGAAGCGGGGAATAAGAGGACGGGAATCAGAGGTGGGGAAACAGAGTCCGGGAATCAGAGATGGGGAATCAGAGGCGGGGAATGAGATATTGGGAATCAGAGGCGGGGAATCAGAGGCAGGGAAACAGAGGCGGAGAATCAGATATGGGGAATCAGAGATGGCGAATCAAAGGCGTTGAATCAGAGATGGGGAATCAGAGGCGGGGAATCAGAGGCGGGGAATCAGAGTTGGGGAATCAGAGGCGGGGAATCAGATATGGGGAAACAGAGGTGGGGAATCAGAGGCGGGGAAACAGAGGTGGGGAATCAGATATGAGGAATCATAGGTGGCGAATCAAAGGTTGTGAATCAGAGATGGGGAATCAGAGGCGGGGAATCAGAGGCAGGGAAACAAACACGGGGAATCAGAGGCGGGGAATCAGAGCTGGGGAATCAGAGGCGGGGAATCAGAGTTGGGGAATCAGAGGCGTGGAATCAGATATGGGGAAACAGAGGCGGGGAATCAGAGGCGGGGAATCAGAGGCAGGGAATCAGAGGTCGGGAATCAGAGGCGGGGAATCAGATATGGGGAATCAGAGGTGGGGAATCAGAGGCAGGGAATCAGATGTGCAGAATCAGAGGTGGGAATCAGAGTCCGGGAATCAGAGATGGGGAATCAGAGGCGGGGAATGAGATATTGGGAATCAGAGGCGGGGAATCAGAGTTGGGGAATCAGAGGCGGGGAATCAGATATGGGGAAACAGAGGTGGGAAATCAGAGGCGGGGAAACAGAGGTGGGGAATCAGATATGGGGAATCAGAGGTGGGGAATCAGAGGTTGGGAATCAAACACGGGGAATGAGAGACGGGGAATCATAGCTGGGGAATCAGAGGCGGGGAATCAGAGTTGGGGAATCAGAGGCGGGGAATCATATATGGGGAAACAGAGGCGGGGAACAGAGGCGGGGAAACAGATATGGGGAAACAGAGGCGGGGAATCAGAGGCGGGGAAACAGAGGCGGGGAATCAGATATGGGGAATCAGAGGTGGGGAATCAGATATGGGGAAACAGAGGCGGGGAATACGAGGCGGGAAACACAGGCGGGGAATCAGATATGGGGAATCAGAGGTGGGGAATCAGTGGTTGGGGATCAGAGGCAGGGAATCGGATATGGGGAATCAGAGGTGGGGAATCAGGGGTTGGGAATCAGAGGCAGGTAATCAGAGGCGGGGAATCAGAGGCGGGGAATCAGAGGCAGGGAATCAGATGTGCGGAATCAGAGATGGGGAATCAGAGTCCGGGAATCAGAGATGGGGAATCAGAGGCGGGGAATGAGATATGGGGAATCAGAGGCGGGGAATCAGAGGCGGGGAAGCAGTTGCGGAGAATCAGAAATGGGGAATCAGAGGTGGCGAATCAAAGGCGCTGAATCAGAGATGGGGAATCAGAGGCGGGGAATCAGAGGCAGGGAATCAAACACGGGGAATCAGAGGCGGGGAATCAGAGTTGGGGAATGAGAGGCGGGGAATCAGATATGGGGAAACAGAGGCGGGGAATCAGAGGCGGGGAAACAGAGGCGGGGAATCAGATATGGGGAAGCAGAGGTGGGGAATCAGAGGTTGCGAATCAGAGGAAGGGAATCAGAGGTGGGGAATCAGAGGCGGGGAATCAGAGGCAGGGAATCAGATGTGCGGAATCAGAGATGGTGAATCAGAGGCGGGGAATCAGAGGCGGGGAATCAGAGGCAGGGAATCAGAGGCCGGGAATCAGAGGCGGGGAATCAGATATGGGGAATCAGAGGTGGGGAATCAGAGGCAGGGAATCAGATGTACGGAATCAGAGATGGGGAATCAGAGGCAGAGAATCAGAATCAGAAGCGGGGAATAAGAGGCCGGGAATCAGAGGTGGGGAATCAGATTCCGGGAATCAGAGATGGGGAATCAGAGGCAGGGAATGAGATATTGGGAATCAGAGGCGGGGAATCAGAAGCAGGGAAACAGAGGCGGGGAATCAGATATGGGGAATCAGAGGTTGGGAATCAGAGGCAGGGAATCAGAGGTGGGGAATCAGAGGCAGGGAATCAGATGCGGGGAATCAGAGGCGGGGAATCAGAGCTGGGGAATCAGAGGCGGGGAATCAGAGTTGGGGAATCAGAGGCCGGGAATTAGATATGGGGAAACAGAGGAGGGGAATCAGAGCGGGGAAACAGAGGCGGGGAATCAGATATGGGGAATCAGAGGTGGGGAATAAGTTGCAGGGAAGCAGAGGCCAGGTATCAGAGCTGGGGAATAAGAGGCGGGGAATCTGAGTTGGGGTATCAGAGGCGGGGAATCAGATATGGGGAAACAGAGGCGGGGGATCAGAGGTGGGGAAACAGAGGCGGGGAATCAGATATGGGGAATCAGATGTGGGGAATCAGAGGCAGGGAATCAGATGTGCGGAATCAGAGATGGGGAATCAGAGGCTTGGAATCAGAATCAGAAGCGGGGAATCAGAGGCCGGGAATCAGAGGCCGGGAATCAGATGCCGGGAATAAGAGGCCAGGAATCAGAGGTGGGGAATCAGAGTCCGGGAATCAGAGATGGGGAATCAGAGGCGGGGAATGAGATATGGGGAATCAGTGGTGGGGAATCAGAGGCGGGGAAACAGAGGCGGGGAATCAGATATGGGGAATCAGAGGTGGCGAATCAAAGGTTGTGAATCAGAGATGGTGAATCAGAGGCGGGGAATCAGAGGCAGGGAATCAAACACGGGGAATCAGAGGCTGGGAATCAGAGCTGGGGAACCAGAGGCGGGGATCAGAGTTGGGGAATCAAAGGCGTGGAATCAGATATTGGGAAACAGAGGCAGGGAATCAGAGGCGGGGAAACAGAGGCGGGGAATCAGATATGGGGAATCAGAGGTGGGGAATCAGATATGGGGAAACAGAGGCGGGGAATCAGAGGCGGAAAACAGAGGCGGGGAATCAGTGGTTGGGAATCAGAGGCAGGGAATCAGATATGGGGAATCAGAGGTGGGGAATCAGTGGTTGGGAATCAGAGGCAGGTAATCAGAGGCGGGGAATCAGAGGCGGGGAATCAGAGGCAGGGAATCAGATGTGCGGAATCAGAGATGGGGAATCAGAGTCCGGGAATCAGAGATGGGGAATCAGAGGCGGGGAATGAGATATGGGGAATCAGAGGCGGGGAATCAGAGGCGGGGAAACAGATGCGGTGAATCAGATATGGGGAATCAGAGGTGGCGAATCAAAGGCGCTGAATCAGAGATGGGGAATCAGAGGCGGGGAATCAGAGGCAGGGAATCAAACACGGGGAATCAGAGGCGGGGAATCAGAGTTGGGGAATCAGAGGCGGGGAATCAGAGGTGGGGAAACAGAGGCGGGGAATCAGATATGGGGAATCAGAGGTGGGGAATCAGATGTTACGAATCAGAGGCAGTGAATCAGAGGCGGGGAATCAGAGGCGGGGAATGAGAGGCAGGGAATCAGATGTGCGGAATCAGAGATGGGGAATCAGAGGCAGGGAATCAGAGGCGGGGAATCAGAGGCAGGGAATCAGAGGCCGGGAATCAGAGGCGGGGAATCAGATATGGGGAATCAGAGGTGGGGAATCAGAGGCAGGGTATCAGATGTGCGGAATCAGAGATGGGGAGTCAGAGGCAGAGAATCAGAATCAGAAGCGGGGAATAAGAGGCCGGGAATCAGAGGTGGGGAATCAGAGTCCGGGAATCAGAGATGGGGAATCAGAGGCGGGGAATGAGATATTGGGAATCAGAGGCGGGGAATCAGAGGCAGGGAATCAGAAGTGGGGAATCAGAGGCTGGGAATCAGATGCGGGGAATCAGAGGCGGGGAATCAGAGCTGGGGAATCAGAGGCGGGGAATCAGATTTGGGGAATCAGAGGCAGGGTATTAGATATGGGGAAACAGAGGAGGGGAATCAGAGGCGGGGAAACAGAGGCGTGGAATCAGATATGGGGAATCAGAGGTGGGGAATAAGTGGCAGGGAAGCAGAGGTGGGGTATCAGAGCTGGGGAATCAGAGGCGGTGAATCTGAGTTGGGTTATCAGAGGAGGGGAATCAGATATGGGGAAACATGCGGGGCATCAGAGGCGGGGAAACAGAGGCGGGGAATCAGATATGGGGAATCAGAGGTGGGGAATCAGAGGCAGGGAATCAGATGTGCGGAATCAGAGATTGGGTATCAGAGGCATGGAATCAGAATCAGAAGCGGAGAATCAGAGGCCGGGAATCAGAGGTCGGGAATCAGATGCCGGGAATAAGAGGCCGGGAATCAGAGGTGGGGAATCTGAGTCCGGGAATCAGAAATGGGGAATCAGAGGCGGGGAATGAGATATGGGGAATCAGAGGCGGGGAATCAAAGGTTGTGAATCAGAGATGGGGAATCAGAGGCGGGGAATCAGAGGCAGGGAAACAAACACGGGGAATCACAGGCGGGGAATCAGAGCTGGGGAATCAGAGGCGGGGAATCAGAGTTGGGGAAACAGAGGCGTGGAATCAGATATGGGGAAACAGAGGCGGGGAATCAGAGGCGGGGAAACAGAGGCGGGGAATCAGATATGGGGAATCAGAGGTGGGGAATCAGAGGTTGGGAGTCAGAGGCAGGGAATCAGAGGCGGGGAATCAGAGGCGGGGAATCAGAGGCAGGGAATCAGATGTGCAGAATCAGAGAAGGGGAATCAGAGGCAGGGAATCAGAGGCGGGGAATCAGAGGCAGGGAATCAGAAGCAGGGAAACAGAGGCGGGGAATCAGATATGGGGAATCAGAGGTTGGGAATCAGAGGCATGGAATCAGAGGTGGGGAATCAGAGGCAGGGAATCAGATGCGGGGAATCAGAGGCGGGGAATCAGAGCTGGGGAATCAGAGGCGGGGAATCAGAGTTGGGGAATCAGAGGCCGGGAATTAGATATGGGGAAACAGAGGAGGGGAATCAGAGCTGGGAAACAGAGGCGGGGAATCAGATATGGGGAATCAGAGGTGGGGAATAAGTTGCAGGGAAGCAGAGGCCAGGTATCAGAGCTGGGGAATAAGAGGCGGGGAATCTGAGTTGGGGTATCAGAGGCGGGGAATCAGATATGGGGAAACAGAGGCGGGGGATCAGAGGTGGGGAAACAGAGGCGGGGAATCAGATATGGGGAATCAGATGTGGGGAATCAGAGGCAGGGAATCAGATGTGCGGAATCAGAGATGGGGAATCAGAGGCTTGGAATCAGAATCAGAAGCGGGGAATCAGAGGCCGGGAATCAGAGGCCGGGAATCAGATGCCAGGAATAAGAGGCCAGGAATCAGAGGTGGGGAATCAGAGTCCGGGAATCAGAGATGGGGAATCAGAGGCGGGGAATGAGATATGGGGAATCAGTGGTGGGGAATCAGAGGCGGGGAAACAGAGGCGGGGAATCAGATATGGGGAATCAGAGGTGGCGAATCAAAGGTTGTGAATCAGAGATGGTGAATCAGAGGCGGGGAATCAGAGGCAGGGAATCAAACACGGGGAATCAGAGGCGGGGAATCAGAGCTGGGGAACCAGAGGCGGGGAATCAGAGTTGGGGAATCAGAGGCGTGGAATCAGATATTGGGAAACAGAGGCAGGGAATCAGAGGCGGGGAAACAGAGGCGGGGAATCAGATATGGGGAATCAGAGGTGGGGAATCAGATATGGGGAAACAGAGGCGGGGAATCAGAGGCGGAAAACAGAGGCGGGGAATCAGTGGTTGGGAATCAGAGGCAGGGAATCAGATATGGGGAATCAGAGGTGGGGAATCAGTGGTTGGGAATCAGAGGCAGGTAATCAGAGGCGGGGAATCAGAGGCGGGGAATCAGAGGCAGGGAATCAGATGTGCGGAATCAGAGATGGGGAATCAGAGTCCGGGAATCAGAGATGGGGAATCAGAGGCGGGGAATGAGATATGGGGAATCAGAGGCGGGGAATCAGAGGCGGGGAAACAGATGCGGTGAATCAGATATGGGGAATCAGAGGTGGCGAATCAAAGGCGCTGAATCAGAGATGGGGAATCAGAGGCGGGGAATCAGAGGAAGGGAATCAAACACGGGGAATCAGAGGCGGGGAATCAGAGTTGGGGAATCAGAGGCGGGGAATCAGAGGCGGGGAAACAGAGGCGGGG
Organism: Narcine bancroftii; assembly: GCF_036971445.1. Classification (NCBI taxonomy): domain Eukaryota; kingdom Metazoa; phylum Chordata; class Chondrichthyes; order Torpediniformes; family Narcinidae; genus Narcine; species Narcine bancroftii. Next base: position 308,150,957 of record NC_091469.1, on the reverse strand, counting down.
AATCAGATATGGGGAATCAGAGGTGGGGAATCATATGTTACGAATCAGAGGCAGTGAATCAGAGGCGGGGAATCAGAGGCGGGGAATGAGAGGCAGGGAATCAGATGTGCGGAATCAGAGATGGGGAATCAGAGGCAGGGAATCAGAGATGGGGAATCAGAGGCAGGGAATCAGAGGCGGGGAATCAGAGGCAGGGAATCAGAGGCCGGGAATCAGAGGCGGGGAATCAGATATGGGGAATCAGAGGTGGGGAATCAGAGGCAGGGTATCAGATGTGCGGAATCAGAAATGGGGAGTCAGAGGCAGAGAATCAGAATCAGAAGCGGGGAATAAGAGGCCGGGAATCAGAGGTGGGGAATCAGAGTCCGGGAATCAGAGATGGGGAATCAGAGGCGGGGAATGAGATATTGGGAATCAGAGGCGGGGAATCAGAGGCAGGGAAACAGAGGCGGGGAATCAGATATGGGGAATCAGAGGTGGAGAATCAGAGGCAGGGTATCAGATGTGCGGAATCAGAAATGGGGAGTCAGAGGCAGAGAATCAGAATCAGAAGCGGGGAATAAGAGGCCGGGAATCAGAGGTGGGGAATCAGAGTCCGGGAATCAGAGATGGGGAATCAGAGGCGGGGAATGAGATATTGGGAATCAGAGGCGGGGAATCAGAGGCAGGGAAACAGAGGCGGGGAATCAGATATGGGGAATCAGAGGTTGGGAATCAGAGGCAGGGAATCAGAAGTGGGGAATCAGAGGCTGGGAATCAGATGCGGGGAATCAGAGGCGGGGAATCAGAGCTGGGGAATCAGAGGCGGGGAATCAGATTTGGGGAATCAGAGGCAGGGTATTAGATATGGGGAAACAGAGGAGGGGAATCAGAGGCGGGGAAACAGAGGCTTGGAATCAGATATGGGGAATCAGAGGTGGGGAATAAGTGGCAGGGAAGCAGAGGTGGGGTATCAGAGCTGGGGAATCAGAGGCGGGGAATCTGAGTTGGGTTATCAGAGGAGGGGAATCAGATATGGGGAAACATGCGGGGCATCAGAGGCGGGGAAACAGAGGCGGGGAATCAGATATGGGGAATCAGAGGCCGGGAATCAGAGGCCGGGAATCAGATGCCGGGAATAAGAGGCCGGGAATCAGAGGTGGGGAATCTGAGTCCGGGAATCAGAAATGGGGAATCAGAGGCGGGGAATGAGATATGGGGAAGCAGAGGCGTGGAATCAGATATGGGGAAACAGAGGCGGGGAATCAAAGGTTGTGAATCAGAGATGGGGAATCAGAGGCGGGGAATCAGAGGCAGGGAAACAAACACGGGGAATCAGAGGCGGGGAATCAGAGCTGGGGAATCAGAGACGGGGAATCAGAGTTGGGGAATCAGAGGCGTGGAATCAGATATGGGGAAACAGAGGCGGGGAATCAGAGGCGGGGAAACAGAGGCGGGGAATCAGATATGGGGAATCAGAGAAGGGGAATCAGAGGCAGGGAATCAGAGGCGGGGAATCAGAGGCGGGGAATCAGAGGCCGGGAATCAGAGGCCGGGAATCAGAGGCCGGGAATGAGAGGCCGGGAATCAGAGGCTGGAAATCAGAGGCCGGGAATCAGAGGTGGGGAATAAGAGGCACGGAATCAGATGTGCGGTATCAGAGATGGGGAATCACAGGCAGGGAATCAGAGGCGTGGAATCAGAGGCGAGGAATCAGAGGCAGGGAATCGGATGTGCGGAATCAGAGATGGGGAATCATGGGTGGGGAATCAGAGTCCGGGAATCAGAGATGGGGAATTAGAGGCGGGGAATCAGAGGCGGGGAAACATAGGTGGGGAATCAGATATGGGGAATCAGAGGTGGGGAATCAGAGGTGCTGAATCAGAGATGGTGAATCAGAGGCGGGGAATCAGAGGCAGGAAATCAGACATGGGGAATGAGAGGCTGGGAATCAGACACGGGGAATCAGAGGTGGGGAATCAGAGCTGGGGAATCAGAGGTGGGGAATCAGAGTTGGGGAATCAGAGGCGGGGAATCAGATATGGGGAAACAGAGGCGGGGAATCAGAGGCAGGGAAACAGAGGCGGGGAATCAGATATGGGGAATCAGAGGAGGGGAATCAGAGGTTGGGAATCAGAGGCAGGGACTCAGAGGTTGGGATTCAGATGCAGGGAATCAGATGCGGGGAATAAGAGGTGGGGATTCAGAGGCGAGGAATCAGAGGCAGGGAATCAGAGTTGGGGAATCAGAGGCAGGGAATTAGATATGTGGAAACAGAGGCGGGGAATTAGAGGCGGGGAATCAGATGCCGGGAATAAGAGGCCGGGAATCAGAGGTGGGTAATCAGAGTCCGGGAATCAGAGGCGGGGAATGAGATATGGGGAATTAGAGGCGGGGAATCAGAGGCGGGGAAACAGAGGCGGGGAATCAGATATGGGGAATCAGAGGTGGCGAATCAAAGGCGGTGAATCAGAGATGGGGAATCAGAGGCGGGGAATCAGAGGCAAGGAATCAAACACGGGGAATGAGAGACGGGGAATCATAGCTGGGGAATCAGAGGCGGGGAATCAGAGTTGGGGAATCAGAGGCGGTGAATCAGATATGGGGAAACAGAGGCGGGAAATCAGAGGCGGGGAAACAGAGGCTGGGAATCAGATATGGGGAATCAGAGGTGGGGAATCAGATATGGGGAAACAGAGGCGGGGAATCAGAGGCGGGGAAACAGAGGCGGGGAATCAGATATGGGGAATCAGAGGTGGGGAATCAGTGGTTGGGAATCAGAGGCAGGGAATCAGATATGGGGAATCAGAGGTTGGGAATCAGATGTGCGGAATCAGATATGGGGAATCAGAGTCCGGGAATCAGAGATGGGGAATCAGAGGCGGAAAATGAGATATGGGGAATCAGAGGCGGGGAATCAGAGGCAGGGAATCAGATGTGCGGAATCAGAGATGGGGAATCAGAGTCCGGGGATCAGAGATGGGGAATCAGAGGCGGGGAATGAGATATGGGGAATCAGAGGTGGGGAATCAGAGGCGGGGAAACAGATGCTGGGAATCAGATATGGGGAATCAGAGGTGGCGAATCAAAGCTGCTGAATCAGAGATGGGGAATCAGAGGCGGGGAATCAGAGGCAGGGAATCAAACACGGGGAATCAGAGGCGGGGAATCAGAGTTGGGGAATCAGAGGCGGGGACTCAGATATTGGGGAAACAGTGGCGGGGAATCAGAGGCGGGGAAACAGAGGCGGGGAATCAGATATGGGGAATCAGAGGTGGGGAATCAGAGGTTGCGAATCAGAGGCAGGGAATCAGAGGCGGGGAATCAGAGGCGGGGAATGAGTGGCAGGGAATCAGATATGCGGAATCAGAGATGGGGAATCAGAGGCAGGGAATCAGAGGCGGGGAATCAGAGGCAGGGAATCAGAAGCCGGGAATCAGAGGTGGGGAATCAGATATGGGGAATCAGAGGTGGGGAATCAGAGGCAGGGAATCAGATGTGCGGAATCAGAGATGGGGAATCAGAGGCAGAGAATCAGAATCAGAAGCGGGGAATAAGAGGACGGGAATCAGAGGTGGGGAAACAGAGTCCGGGAATCAGAGATGGGGAATCAGAGGCGGGGAATGAGATATTGGGAATCAGATGCGGCGAATCAGAGGCAGGGAAACATAGGCGGAGAATCAGATATGGGGAATCAGAGATGGCGAATCAAAGGCGTTGAATCAGAGATGGGGAATCAGAGGCGGGGAATCGGAGGCGGGGAATCAGAGTTGGGGAATCAGAGGCGGGGAATCAGATATGGGGAAACAGAGGTGGGGAATCAGAGGCGGGGAAACAGAGGTGGGGAATCAGATATGGGGAATCAGAGGTGGCGAATCAAAGGTTGTGAATCAGAGATGGGGAATCAGAGGCGGGGAATCAGAGGCAGGGAAACAAACACGGGGAATCAGAGGCGGGGAATCAGAGCTGGGGAATCAGAGGCGGGGAATCAGAGTTGGGGAATCAGGGGCATGGAATCAGATATGGGGAAACAGAGGCGGGGAATCAGAGGCGGGAAATCAGAGGCAGGGAATCAGAGGTCGGGAATCAGAGGCGGGGAATCAGATATGGGGAATCAGAGGTGGGAAATCAGAGGCAGGGAATCAGATGTGCGGAATCAGAGGTGGGGAATCAGAGTCCGGGAATCAGAGATGGGGAATCAGAGGCGGGGAATGAGATATTGGGAATCAGAGGCGGGGAATCAGAGGCGGGGAATCAGAGGCGGGGAATCAGATATGGGGAAACAGAGGTGGGAAATCAGAGGCGGGGAAACAGAGGTGGGGAATCAGATATGGGGAATCAGAGGTGGGGAATCAGAGGTTGGGAATCAAACACGGGGAATGAGAGACGGGGAATCATAGCTGGGGAATCAGAGGCGGGGAATCAGAGTTGGGGAATCAGAGGCGGGGAATCAGATATGGGGAAACAGAGGCGGGGAACAGAGGCGGGGAATCAGATATGGGGAAACAGAGGCGGGGAATCAGAGGCGGGTAAACAGAGGCGGGGAATCAGATATGGGGAATCAGAGGTGGGGAATCAGATATAGGAAAACAGAGGCGGGGAATACAAGGCGGGAAACACAGGCGGGGAATCAGATATGGGGAATCAGAGGTGGGGAATCAGTGGTTGGGAATCAGAGGCAGGGAATCGGATATGGGGAATCAGAGGTGGGGAATCAGTGGTTGGGAATCAGAGGCAGGTAATCAGAGGCGGGGAATCAGAGGCGGGGAATCAGAGGCAGGGAATCAGATGTGCGGAATCAGAGATGGGGAATCAGAGTCCGGGAATCAGAGATGGGGAATCAGAGGCGGGGAATGAGATATGGGGAATCAGAGGCGGGGAATCAGAGGCGGGGAAGCAGTTGAGGGGAATCAGAAATGGGGAATCAGAGGTGGCGAATCAAAGGCGCTGAATCAGAGATGGGGAATCAGAGGCGGGGAATCAGAGGCAGGGAATCAAACACGGGGAATCAGAGGCGGGGAATCAGAGTTGGGGAATGAGAGGCGGGGAATCAGATATGGGGAAACAGAGGCGGGGAATCAGAGGCGGGGAAACAGAGGCGGGGAATCAGATATGGGGAATCAGAGGTGGGGAATCAGAGGCGGCGAATCAGAGGCAGGGAATCAGATGTGCGGAATCAGAGATGGTGAATCAGAGGCGGGGAATCAGAGGCGGGGAATCAGAGGCAGGGAATCAGAGGCCGGGAATCAGAGGCGGGGAATCAGATATGGGGAATCAGAGGTGGGGAATCAGAGGCAGGGTATCAGATGTGCGGAATCAGAGATGGGGAGTCAGAGGCAGAGAATCAGAATCAGAAGCGGGGAATAAGAGGCCGGGAATCAGAGGTGGGGAATCAGATTCCGGGAATCAGAGATGGGGAATCAGAGGCAGGGAATGAGATATTGGGAATCAGAGGCGGGGAATCAGAAGCAGGGAAACAGAGGCGGGGAATCAGATATGGGGAATCAGAGGTTGGGAATCAGAGGCAGGGAATCAGAGGTGGGGAATCAGAGGCAGGGAATCAGATGCGGGGAAGCAGTTGCGGAGAATCAGAAATGGGGAATCAGAGGTGGCGAATCAAAGGCGCTGAATCAGAGATGGGGAATCAGAGGCGGGGAATCAGAGGCAGGGAATCAGATGTGCGGAATCAGAGATGGGGAATCAGAGTCCGGGAATCAGAGATGGGGAATCAGAGGCGGGGAATGAGATATGGGGAATCAGAGGCGGGGAATCAGAGGCGGGGAAGCAGTTGCGGAGAATCAGAAATGGGGAATCAGAGGTGGCGAATCAAAGGCGCTGAATCAGAGATGGGGAATCAGAGGCGGGGAATCAGAGGCAGGGAATCAAACACGGGGAATCAGAGGCGGGGAATCAGAGTTGGGGAATGAGAGGCGGGGAATCAGATATGGGGAAACAGAGGCGGGGAATCAGAGGCGGGGAAACAGAGGCGGGGAATCAGATATGGGGAAGCAGAGGTGGGGAATCAGAGGTTGCGAATCAGAGGAAGGGAATCAGAGGTGGGGAATCAGAGGCGGGGAATCAGAGGCAGGGAATCAGATGTGCGGAATCAGAGATGGTGAATCAGAGGCGGGGAATCAGAGGCGGGGAATCAGAGGCAGGGAATCAGAGGCCGGGAATCAGAGGCGGGGAATCAGATATGGGGAATCAGAGGTGGGGAATCAGAGGCAGGGAATCAGATGTACGGAATCAGAGATGGGGAATCAGAGGCAGAGAATCAGAATCAGAAGCGGGGAATAAGAGGCCGGGAATCAGAGGTGGGGAATCAGATTCCGGGAATCAGAGATGGGGAATCAGAGGCAGGGAATGAGATATTGGGAATCAGAGGCGGGGAATCAGAAGCAGGGAAACAGAGGCGGGGAATCAGATATGGGGAATCAGAGGTTGGGAATCAGAGGCAGGGAATCAGAGGTGGGGAATCAGAGGCAGGGAATCAGATGCGGGGAATCAGAGGCGGGGAATCAGAGCTGGGGAATCAGAGGCGGGGAATCAGAGTTGGGGAATCAGAGGCCGGGAATTAGATATGGGGAAACAGAGGAGGGGAATCAGAGCGGGGTAACAGAGGCGGGGAATCAGATATGGGGAATCAGAGGTGGGGAATAAGTTGCAGGGAAGCAGAGGCCAGGTATCAGAGCTGGGGAATAAGAGGCGGGGAATCTGAGTTGGGGTATCAGAGGCGGGGAATCAGATATGGGGAAACAGAGGCGGGGGATCAGAGGTGGGGAAACAGAGGCGGGGAATCAGATATGGGGAATCAGATGTGGGGAATCAGAGGCAGGGAATCAGATGTGCGGAATCAGAGATGGGGAATCAGAGGCTTGGAATCAGAATCAGAAGCGGGGAATCAGAGGCCGGGAATCAGAGGCCGGGAATCAGATGCCGGGAATAAGAGGCCAGGAATCAGAGGTGGGGAATCAGAGTCCGGGAATCAGAGATGGGGAATCAGAGGCGGGGAATGAGATATGGGGAATCAGTGGTGGGGAATCAGAGGCGGGGAAACAGAGGCGGGGAATCAGATATGGGGAATCAGAGGTGGCGAATCAAAGGTTGTGAATCAGAGATGGTGAATCAGAGGCGGGGAATCAGAGGCAGGGAATCAAACACGGGGAATCAGAGGCTGGGAATCAGAGCTGGGGAACCAGAGGCGGGGATCAGAGTTGGGGAATCAAAGGCGTGGAATCAGATATTGGGAAACAGAGGCAGGGAATCAGAGGCGGGGAAACAGAGGCGGGGACTCAGATATGGGGAATCAGAGGTGGGGAATCAGATATGGGGAAACAGAGGCGGGGAATCAGAGGCGGAAAACAGAGGCGGGGAATCAGTGGTTGGGAATCAGAGGCAGGGAATCAGATATGGGGAATCAGAGGTGGGGAATCAGTGGTTGGGAATCAGAGGCAGGTAATCAGAGGCGGGGAATCAGAGGCGGGGAATCAGAGGCAGGGAATCAGATGTGCGGAATCAGAGATGGGGAATCAGAGTCCGGGAATCAGAGATGGGGAATCAGAGGCGGGGAATGAGATATGGGGAATCAGAGGCGGGGAATCAGAGGCGGGGAAACAGATGCGGTGAATCAGATATGGGGAATCAGAGGTGGCGAATCAAAGGCGCTGAATCAGAGATGGGGAATCAGAGGCGGGGAATCAGAGGCAGGGAATCAAACACGGGGAATCAGAGGCGGGGAATCAGAGTTGGGGAATCAGAGGCGGGGAATCAGAGGTGGGGAAACAGAGGCGGGGAATCAGATATGGGGAATCAGAGGTGGGGAATCAGATGTTACGAATCAGAGGCAGTGAATCAGAGGCGGGGAATCAGAGGCGGGGAATGAGAGGCAGGGAATCAGATGTGCGGAATCAGAGATGGGGAATCAGAGGCAGGGAATCAGAGGCGGGGAATCAGAGGCAGGGAATCAGAGGCCGGGAATCAGAGGCGGGGAATCAGATATGGGGAATCAGAGGTGGGGAATCAGAGGCAGGGTATCAGATGTGCGGAATCAGAGATGGGGAGTCAGAGGCAGAGAATCAGAATCAGAAGCGGGGAATAAGAGGCCGGGAATCAGAGGTGGGGAATCAGAGTCCGGGAATCAGAGATGGGGAATCAGAGGCGGGGAATGAGATATTGGGAATCAGAGGCGGGGAATCAGAGGCAGGGAATCAGAAGTGGGGAATCAGAGGCTGGGAATCAGATGCGGGGAATCAGAGGCGGGGAATCAGAGCTGGGGAATCAGAGGCGGGGAATCAGATTTGGGGAATCAGAGGCAGGGTATTAGATATGGGGAAACAGAGGAGGGGAATCAGAGGCGGGGAAACAGAGGCGTGGAATCAGATATGGGGAATCAGAGGTGGGGAATAAGTGGCAGGGAAGCAGAGGTGGGGTATCAGAGCTGGGGAATCAGAGGCGGTGAATCTGAGTTGGGTTATCAGAGGAGGGGAATCAGATATGGGGAAACATGCGGGGCATCAGAGGCGGGGAAACAGAGGCGGGGAATCAGATATGGGGAATCAGAGGTGGGGAATCAGAGGCAGGGAATCAGATGTGCGGAATCAGAGATTGGGTATCAGAGGCATGGAATCAGAATCAGAAGCGGAGAATCAGAGGCCGGGAATCAGAGGTCGGGAATCAGATGCCGGGAATAAGAGGCCGGGAATCAGAGGTGGGGAATCTGAGTCCGGGATTCAGAAATGGGGAATCAGAGGCGGGGAATGAGATATGGGGAATCAGAGGCGGGGAATCAAAGGTTGTGAATCAGAGATGGGGAATCAGAGGCGGGGAATCAGAGGCAGGGAAACAAACACGGGGAATCACAGGCGGGGAATCAGAGCTGGGGAATCAGAGGCGGGGAATCAGAGTTGGGGAAACAGAGGCGTGGAATCAGATATGGGGAAACAGAGGCGGGGAATCAGAGGCGGGGAAACAGAGGCGGGGAATCAGATATGGGGAATCAGAGGTGGGGAATCAGAGGTTGGGAGTCAGAGGCAGGGAATCAGAGGCGGGGAATCAGAGGCGGGGAATCAGAGGCAGGGAATCAGATGTGCAGAATCAGAGAAGGGGAATCAGAGGCAGGGAATCAGAGGCGGGGAATCAGAGGCAGGGAATCAGAAGCAGGGAAACAGAGGCGGGGAATCAGATATGGGGAATCAGAGGTTGGGAATCAGAGGCATGGAATCAGAGGTGGGGAATCAGAGGCAGGGAATCAGATGCGGGGAATCAGAGGCGGGGAATCAGAGCTGGGGAATCAGAGGCGGGGAATCAGAGTTGGGGAATCAGAGGCCGGGAATTAGATATGGGGAAACAGAGGAGGGGAATCAGAGCTGGGAAACAGAGGCGGGGAATCAGATATGGGGAATCAGAGGTGGGGAATAAGTTGCAGGGAAGCAGAGGCCAGGTATCAGAGCTGGGGAATAAGAGGCGGGGAATCTGAGTTGGGGTATCAGAGGCGGGGAATCAGATATGGGGAAACAGAGGCGGGGGATCAGAGGTGGGGAAACAGAGGCGGGGAATCAGATATGGGGAATCAGATGTGGGGAATCAGAGGCAGGGAATCAGATGTGCGGAATCAGAGATGGGGAATCAGAGGCTTGGAATCAGAATCAGAAGCGGGGAATCAGAGGCCGGGAATCAGAGGCCGGGAATCAGATGCCAGGAATAAGAGGCCAGGAATCAGAGGTGGGGAATCAGAGTCCGGGAATCAGAGATGGGGAATCAGAGGCGGGGAATGAGATATGGGGAATCAGTGGTGGGGAATCAGAGGCGGGGAAACAGAGGCGGGGAATCAGATATGGGGAATCAGAGGTGGCGAATCAAAGGTTGTGAATCAGAGATGGTGAATCAGAGGCGGGGAATCAGAGGCAGGGAATCAAACACGGGGAATCAGAGGCGGGGAATCAGAGCTGGGGAACCAGAGGCGGGGAATCAGAGTTGGGGAATCAGAGGCGTGGAATCAGATATTGGGAAACAGAGGCAGGGAATCAGAGGCGGGGAAACAGAGGCGGGGAATCAGATATGGGGAATCAGAGGTGGGGAATCAGATATGGGGAAACAGAGGCGGGGAATCAGAGGCGGAAAACAGAGGCGGGGAATCAGTGGTTGGGAATCAGAGGCAGGGAATCAGATATGGGGAATCAGAGGTGGGGAATCAGTGGTTGGGAATCAGAGGCAGGTAATCAGAGGCGGGGAATCAGAGGCGGGGAATCAGAGGCAGGGAATCAGATGTGCGGAATCAGAGATGGGGAATCAGAGTCCGGGAATCAGAGATGGGGAATCAGAGGCGGGGAATGAGATATGGGGAATCAGAGGCGGGGAATCAGAGGCGGGGAAACAGATGCGGTGAATCAGATATGGGGAATCAGAGGTGGCGAATCAAAGGCGCTGAATCAGAGATGGGGAATCAGAGGCGGGGAATCAGAGGAAGGGAATCAAACACGGGGAATCAGAGGCGGGGAATCAGAGTTGGGGAATCAGAGGCGGGGAATCAGAGGCGGGGAAACAGAGGCGGGGAATCAGATATGGGGAATCAGAGGTGGGGAATCATATGTTACGAATCAGAGGCAGTGAATCAGAGGCGGGGAATCAGAGGCGGGGAATGAGAGGCAGGGAATCAGATGTGCGGAATCAGAGATGGGGAATCAGAGGCAGGGAATCAGAGATGGGGAATCAGAGGCAGGGAATCAGAGGCGGGGAATCAGAGGCAGGGAATCAGAGGCCGGGAATCAGAGGCGGGGAATCAGATATGGGGAATCAGAGGTGGGGAATCAGAGGCAGGGTATCAGATGTGCGGAATCAGAAATGGGGAGTCAGAGGCAGAGAATCAGAATCAGAAGCGGGGAATAAGAGGCCGGGAATCAGAGGTGGGGAATCAGAGTCCGGGAATCAGAGATGGGGAATCAGAGGCGGGGAATGAGATATTGGGAATCAGAGGCGGGGAATCAGAGGCAGGGAAACAGAGGCGGGGAATCAGATATGGGGAATCAGAGGTGGAGAATCAGAGGCAGGGTATCAGATGTGCGGAATCAGAAATGGGGAGTCAGAGGCAGAGAATCAGAATCAGAAGCGGGGAATAAGAGGCCGGGAATCAGAGGTGGGGAATCAGAGTCCGGGAATCAGAGATGGGGAATCAGAGGCGGGGAATGAGATATTGGGAATCAGAGGCGGGGAATCAGAGGCAGGGAAACAGAGGCGGGGAATCAGATATGGGGAATCAGAGGTTGGGAATCAGAGGCAGGGAATCAGAAGTGGGGAATCAGAGGCTGGGAATCAGATGCGGGGAATCAGAGGCGGGGAATCAGAGCTGGGGAATCAGAGGCGGGGAATCAGATTTGGGGAATCAGAGGCAGGGTATTAGATATGGGGAAACAGAGGAGGGGAATCAGAGGCGGGGAAACAGAGGCTTGGAATCAGATATGGGGAATCAGAGGTGGGGAATAAGTGGCAGGGAAGCAGAGGTGGGGTATCAGAGCTGGGGAATCAGAGGCGGGGAATCTGAGTTGGGTTATCAGAGGAGGGGAATCAGATATGGGGAAACATGCGGGGCATCAGAGGCGGGGAAACAGAGGCGGGGAATCAGATATGGGGAATCAGAGGCCGGGAATCAGAGGCCGGGAATCAGATGCCGGGAATAAGAGGCCGGGAATCAGAGGTGGGGAATCTGAGTCCGGGAATCAGAAATGGGGAATCAGAGGCGGGGAATGAGATATGGGGAAGCAGAGGCGTGGAATCAGATATGGGGAAACAGAGGCGGGGAATCAAAGGTTGTGAATCAGAGATGGGGAATCAGAGGCGGGGAATCAGAGGCAGGGAAACAAACACGGGGAATCAGAGGCGGGGAATCAGAGCTGGGGAATCAGAGACGGGGAATCAGAGTTGGGGAATCAGAGGCGTGGAATCAGATATGGGGAAACAGAGGCGGGGAATCAGAGGCGGGGAAACAGAGGCGGGGAATCAGATATGGGGAATCAGAGAAGGGGAATCAGAGGCAGGGAATCAGAGGCGGGGAATCAGAGGCGGGGAATCAGAGGCCGGGAATCAGAGGCCGGGAATCAGAGGCCGGGAATGAGAGGCCGGGAATCAGAGGCTGGAAATCAGAGGCCGGGAATCAGAGGTGGGGAATAAGAGGCACGGAATCAGATGTGCGGTATCAGAGATGGGGAATCACAGGCAGGGAATCAGAGGCGTGGAATCAGAGGCGAGGAATCAGAGGCAGGGAATCGGATGTGCGGAATCAGAGATGGGGAATCATGGGTGGGGAATCAGAGTCCGGGAATCAGAGATGGGGAATTAGAGGCGGGGAATCAGAGGCGGGGAAACATAGGTGGGGAATCAGATATGGGGAATCAGAGGTGGGGAATCAGAGGTGCTGAATCAGAGATGGTGAATCAGAGGCGGGGAATCAGAGGCAGGAAATCAGACATGGGGAATGAGAGGCTGGGAATCAGACACGGGGAATCAGAGGTGGGGAATCAGAGCTGGGGAATCAGAGGTGGGGAATCAGAGTTGGGGAATCAGAGGCGGGGAATCAGATATGGGGAAACAGAGGCGGGGAATCAGAGGCAGGGAAACAGAGGCGGGGAATCAGATATGGGGAATCAGAGGAGGGGAATCAGAGGTTGGGAATCAGAGGCAGGGACTCAGAGGTTGGGATTCAGATGCAGGGAATCAGATGCGGGGAATAAGAGGTGGGGATTCAGAGGCGAGGAATCAGAGGCAGGGAATCAGAGTTGGGGAATCAGAGGCAGGGAATTAGATATGTGGAAACAGAGGCGGGGAATTAGAGGCGGGGAATCAGATGCCGGGAATAAGAGGCCGGGAATCAGAGGTGGGTAATCAGAGTCCGGGAATCAGAGGCGGGGAATGAGATATGGGGAATTAGAGGCGGGGAATCAGAGGCGGGGAAACAGAGGCGGGGAATCAGATATGGGGAATCAGAGGTGGCGAATCAAAGGCGGTGAATCAGAGATGGGGAATCAGAGGCGGGGAATCAGAGGCAGGGAATCAAACACGGGGAATGAGAGACGGGGAATCATAGCTGGGGAATCAGAGGCGGGGAATCAGAGTTGGGGAATCAGAGGCGGTGAATCAGATATGGGGAAACAGAGGCGGGAAATCAGAGGCGGGGAAACAGAGGCTGGGAATCAGATATGGGGAATCAGAGGTGGGGAATCAGATATGGGGAAACAGAGGCGGGGAATCAGAGGCGGGGAAACAGAGGCGGGGAATCAGATATGGGGAATCAGAGGTGGGGAATCAGTGGTTGGGAATCAGAGGCAGGGAATCAGATATGGGGAATCAGAGGTTGGGAATCAGATGTGCGGAATCAGATATGGGGAATCAGAGTCCGGGAATCAGAGATGGGGAATCAGAGGCGGAAAATGAGATATGGGGAATCAGAGGCGGGGAATCAGAGGCAGGGAATCAGATGTGCGGAATCAGAGATGGGGAATCAGAGTCCGGGGATCAGAGATGGGGAATCAGAGGCGGGGAATGAGATATGGGGAATCAGAGGTGGGGAATCAGAGGCGGGGAAACAGATGCTGGGAATCAGATATGGGGAATCAGAGGTGGCGAATCAAAGCTGCTGAATCAGAGATGGGGAATCAGAGGCGGGGAATCAGAGGCAGGGAATCAAACACGGGGAATCAGAGGCGGGGAATCAGAGTTGGGGAATCAGAGGCGGGGACTCAGATATTGGGGAAACAGTGGCGGGGAATCAGAGGCGGGGAAACAGAGGCGGGGAATCAGATATGGGGAATCAGAGGTGGGGAATCAGAGGTTGCGAATCAGAGGCAGGGAATCAGAGGCGGGGAATCAGAGGCGGGGAATGAGTGGCAGGGAATCAGATATGCGGAATCAGAGATGGGGAATCAGAGGCAGGGAATCAGAGGCGGGGAATCAGAGGCAGGGAATCAGAAGCCGGGAATCAGAGGTGGGGAATCAGATATGGGGAATCAGAGGTGGGGAATCAGAGGCAGGGAATCAGATGTGCGGAATCAGAGATGGGGAATCAGAGGCAGAGAATCAGAATCAGAAGCGGGGAATAAGAGGACGGGAATCAGAGGTGGGGAAACAGAGTCCGGGAATCAGAGATGGGGAATCAGAGGCGGGGAATGAGATATTGGGAATCAGATGCGGCGAATCAGAGGCAGGGAAACAGAGGCGGAGAATCAGATATGGGGAATCAGAGATGGCGAATCAAAGGCGTTGAATCAGAGATGGGGAATCAGAGGCGGGGAATCGGAGGCGGGGAATCAGAGTTGGGGAATCAGAGGCGGGGAATCAGATATGGGGAAACAGAGGTGGGGAATCAGAGGCGGGGAAACAGAGGTGGGGAATCAGATATGGGGAATCAGAGGTGGCGAATCAAAGGTTGTGAATCAGAGATGGGGAATCAGAGGCGGGGAATCAGAGGCAGGGAAACAAACACGGGGAATCAGAGGCGGGGAATCAGAGCTGGGGAATCAGAGGCGGGGAATCAGAGTTGGGGAATCAGGGGCATGGAATCAGATATGGGGAAACAGAGGCGGGGAATCAGAGGCGGGAAATCAGAGGCAGGGAATCAGAGGTCGGGAATCAGAGGCGGGGAATCAGATATGGGGAATCAGAGGTGGGAAATCAGAGGCAGGGAATCAGATGTGCGGAATCAGAGGTGGGGAATCAGAGTCCGGGAATCAGAGATGGGGAATCAGAGGCGGGGAATGAGATATTGGGAATCAGAGGCGGGGAATCAGAGGCGGGGAATCAGAGGCGGGGAATCAGATATGGGGAAACAGAGGTGGGAAATCAGAGGCGGGGAAACAGAGGTGGGGAATCAGATATGGGGAATCAGAGGTGGGGAATCAGAGGTTGGGAATCAAACACGGGGAATGAGAGACGGGGAATCATAGCTGGGGAATCAGAGGCGGGGAATCAGAGTTGGGGAATCAGAGGCGGGGAATCAGATATGGGGAAACAGAGGCGGGGAACAGAGGCGGGGAATCAGATATGGGGAAACAGAGGCGGGGAATCAGAGGCGGGGAAACAGAGGCGGGGAATCAGATATGGGGAATCAGAGGTGGGGAATCAGATATAGGAAAACAGAGGCGGGGAATACAAGGCGGGAAACACAGGCGGGGAATCAGATATGGGGAATCAGAGGTGGGGAATCAGTGGTTGGGAATCAGAGGCAGGGAATCGGATATGGGGAATCAGAGGTGGGGAATCAGTGGTTGGGAATCAGAGGC
This sequence comes from Narcine bancroftii, assembly GCF_036971445.1. Lineage (NCBI taxonomy): Eukaryota > Metazoa > Chordata > Chondrichthyes > Torpediniformes > Narcinidae > Narcine > Narcine bancroftii. The sequence goes on along the minus strand of NC_091469.1, from coordinate 308,135,712 downwards.
AGGTAATCAGAGGCGGGGAATCAGAGGCGGGGAATCAGAGGCAGGGAATCAGATGTGCGGAATCAGAGATGGGGAATCAGAGTCCGGGAATCAGAGATGGGGAATCAGAGGCGGGGAATGAGATATGGGGAATCAGAGGCGGGGAATCAGAGGCGGGGAAGCAGTTGAGGGGAATCAGAAATGGGGAATCAGAGGTGGAGAATCAAAGGCGCTGAATCAGAGATGGGGAATCAGAGGCGGGGAATCAGAGGCAGGGAATCAAACACGGGGAATCAGAGGCGGGGAATCAGAGTTGGGGAATGAGAGGCGGGGAATCAGATATGGGGAAACAGAGGCGGGGAATCAGAGGCGGGGAAACAGAGGCGGGGAATCAGATATGGGGAATCAGAGGTGGGGAATCAGAGGCGGCGAATCAGAGGCAGGGAATCAGATGTGCGGAATCAGAGATGGTGAATCAGAGGCGGGGAATCAGAGGCGGGGAATCAGAGGCAGGGAATCAGAGGCCGGGAATCAGAGGCGGGGAATCAGATATGGGGAATCAGAGGTGGGGAATCAGAGGCAGGGTATCAGATGTGCGGAATCAGAGATGGGGAGTCAGAGGCAGAGAATCAGAATCAGAAGCGGGGAATAAGAGGCCGGGAATCAGAGGTGGGGAATCAGATTCCGGGAATCAGAGATGGGGAATCAGAGGCAGGGAATGAGATATTGGGAATCAGAGGCGGGGAATCAGAAGCAGGGAAGCAGAGGCGGGGAATCAGATATGGGGAATCAGAGGTTGGGAATCAGAGGCAGGGAATCAGAGGTGGGGAATCAGAGGCAGGGAATCAGATGCGGGGAATCAGAGGCAGGGAATCAGAGCTGGGGAATCAGAGGCGGGGAATAAGAGTTGGGGAATCAGAGGCCGGGAATTAGATATGGGGAAACAGAGGAGGGGAATCAGAGCGGGGAAACAGAGGCGGGGAATCAGATATGGGGAATCAGAGGTGGGGAATAAGTTGCAGGGAAGCAGAGGCCAGGTATCAGAGCTGGGGAATAAGAGGCGGGGAATCTGAGTTGGGGTATCAGAGGCGGGGAATCAGATATGGGGAAACAGAGGCGGGGGATCAGAGGTGGGGAAACAGAGGCGGGGAATCAGATATGGGGAATCAGATGTGGGGAATCAGAGGCAGGGAATCAGATGTGCGGAATCAGAGATGGGGAATCACAGGCTTGGAATCAGAATCAGAAGCGGGGAATCAGAGGCCGGGAATCAGAGGCCGGGAATCAGATGCCGGGAATAAGAGGCCAGGAATCAGAGGTGGGGAATCAGAGTCCGGGAATCAGAGATGGGGAATCAGAGGCGGGGAATGAGATATGGGGAATCAGTGGTGGGGAATCAGAGGTGGGGAAACAGAGGCGGGGAATCAGATATGGGGAATCAGAGGTGGCGAATCAAAGGTTGTGAATCAGAGATGGTGAATCAGAGGCGGGGAATCAGAGGCAGGGAATCAAACACGGGGAATCAGAGGCGGGGAATCAGAGCTGGGGAACCAGAGGCGGGGAATCAGAGTTGGGGAATCAGAGGCGTGGAATCAGATATTGGGAAACAGAGGCAGGGAATCAGAGGCGGGGAAACAGAGGCGGGGAATCAGATATGGGGAATCAGAGGTGGGGAATCAGATATGGGGAAACAGAGGCGGTGAATCAGAGGCGGAAAACAGAGGCGGGGAATCAGTGGTTGGGAATCAGATGCAGGGAATCAGATATGGGGAATCAGAGGTGGGGAATCAGTGGTTGGGAATCAGAGGCAGGTAATCAGAGGCGGGGAATCAGAGGCGGGGAATCAGAGGCAGGGAATCAGATGTGCGGAATCAGAGATGGGGAATCAGAGTCCGGGAATCAGAGATGGGGAATCAGAGGCGGGGAATGAGATATGGGGAATCAGAGGCGGGGAATCAGAGGCGGGGAAACAGATGCGGTGAATCAGATATGGGGAATCAGAGGTGGCGAATCAAAGGCGCTGATTCAGAGATGGGGAATCAGAGGCGGGGAATCAGAGGCAGGGAATCAAACACGGGGAATCAGAGGCGGGGAATCAGAGTTGGGGAATCAGAGGCGGGGAATCAGAGGCGGGGAAACAGAGGCGGGGAATCAGATATGGGGAATCAGAGGTGGGGAATCAGATGTTACGAATCAGAGGCAGTGAATCAGAGGCGGGGAATCAGAGGCGGGGAATGAGAGGCAGGGAATCAGATGTGCGGAATCAGAGATGGGGAATCAGAGGCAGGGAATCAGAGGCGGGGAATCAGAGGCAGGGAATCAGAGGCCGGGAATCAGAGGCGGGGAATCAGATATGGGGAATCAGAGGTGGGGAATCAGAGGCAGGGTATCAGATGTGCGGAATCAGAGATGGGGAGTCAGAGGCAGAGAATCAGAATCAGAAGCGGGGAATAAGAGGCCGGGAATCAGAGGTGGGGAATCAGAGTCCGGGAATCAGAGATGGGGAATCAGAGGCTGGGAATGAGATATTGGGAATCAGAGGCGGGGAATCAGAGGCAGGGAAACAGAGGCGGGGAATCAGATATGGGGAATCAGAGGTTGGGAATCAGAGGCAGGGAATCAGAAGTGGGGAATCAGAGGCTGGGAATCAGATGCGGGGAATCAGAGGCGGGGAATCAGAGCTGGGGAATCAGAGGCGGGGAATCAGATTTGGGGAATCAGAGGCAGGGTATTAGATATGGGGAAACAGAGGAGGGGAATCAGAGGCGGGGAAACAGAGGCGTGGAATCAGATATGGGGAATCAGAGGTGGGGAATAAGTGGCAGGGAAGCAGAGGTGGGGTATCAGAGCTGGGGAATCAGAGGCAGGGAATCAGATGTGCGGAATCAGAGATTGGGTATCAGAGGCATGGAATCAGAATCAGAAGCGGAGATTCAGAGGCCGGGAATCAGAGGCCAGGAATCAGATGCCGGGAATAAGAGGCCTGGAATCAGAGGTGGGGAATCTGAGTCCGGGAATCAGAAATGGGGAATCAGAGGCGGGGAATGAGATATGAGGAATCAGAGGTGGGGAATCAGAGGCGGGGAAACAGAGGCGGGGAATCAGATATGGGGAATCAGAGGTGGCGAATCAAAGGTTGTGAATCAGAGATGGGGAATCAGAGGCGGGGAATCAGAGGCAGGGAAACAAACACGGGGAATCAGAGGCGGGGAATCAGAGCTGGGGAATCAGAGTCGGGGAATCAGAGTTGGGGAATCAGAGGCGTGGAATCAGATATGGGGAAACAGAGGCGGGGCATCAGAGGCGGGGAAACAGAGGCGGGGAATCAGATATGGGGAATCAGAGGTGGGGAATAAGAGGTTGGGAGTCAGAGGCAGGGAATCAGAGGCGGGGAATCAGAGGCGGGGAATCAGAGGCAGGGAATCAGATGTGCAGGATCAGAGAAGGGGAATCAGAGGCAGGGAATCAGAGGCGGGGAATCAGAGGCGGGGAATCAGAGGCCGGGAATCAGAGGCCGGGAATCAGAGGCCGGGAATGAGAGGCCGGGAATCAGAGGCTGGAAATCAGAGGCCGGGAATCAGAGGGGGAATAAGAGGCACGGAATCAGATGTGCGGTATCAGAGATGGGGAATCACAGGCAGGGAATCAGAGGCGGGGAATCAGAGGCGCGGAATCAGAGGTAGGGAATCGGATGTGCGGAATCTGAGATGGGGAATCAGAGGTGGGGAATCAGAGTCCGGGAATCAGAGATGGGGAATTAGAGGCGGGGAATCAGAGGCGGGGAAACATAGGTGGGGAATCAGATATGGGGAATCAGAGGTGGGGAATCAGAGGCGCTGAATCAGAGATGGTGAATCAGAGGCGGGGAATCAGAGGCAGGAAATCAGACATGGGGAATGAGAGGCTGGGAATCAGACACGGGGAATCAGAGGTGGGGAATCAGAGCTGGGGAATCAGAGGTGGGGAATCAGAGGTGGGGAATCAGAGTTGGGGAATCAGAGGCGGGGAATCAGATATGGGGAAACAGAGGCGGGGAATCAGAGGAAGGGAAACAGAGGCGGGGAATCAGATATGGGGAATCAGAGGAGGGGAATCAGAGGTTGGGAATCAGAGGCAGGGACTCAGAGGTTGGGATTCAGATGCAGGGAATCAGATGCGGGGAATAAGAGGTGGGGATTCAGAGGCGAGAAATCAGAGGCAGGGAATCAGAGTTGGGGAATCAGAGGCAGGGAATTAGATATGGGGAAACAGAGGCGGGGAATTAGAGGCGGGGAATCAGAGGCCGGGAATAAGAGGCCGGGAATCAGAGGTGGGTAATCAGAGTCCGGGAATCAGAGGCGGGGAATGAGATATGGGGAATTAGAGGCGGGGAATCAGAGGCGGGGAAACAGAGGCGGGGAATCAGATATGGGGAATCAGAGGTGGCGAATCAATGGCGGTGAATCAGAGATGGGGAATCAGAGGCGGGGAATCAGAGGCAGGGCATCAAACACGGGGAATGAGAGACGGGGAATCATAGCTGGGGAATCAGAGGCGGGGAATCAGAGTTGGGGAATCAGAGGCGGTGAATCAGATATGGGGAAACAGAGGCGGGAAATCAGAGGCGGGGAAACAGAGGCGGGGAATCAGATATGGGGAATCAGAGGTGGGGAATCAGATATGGGGAAACAGAGGCGGGGAATCAGAGGCGGGGAAACAGAGGCGGGGAATCAGATATGGGGAATCAGAGGTGGGGAATCAGTGGTTGGGAATCAGAGGCAGGGAATCAGATATGGGGAATCAGAGGTGGGGAATCAGTGGTTGGGAATCAGATGTGCGGAATCAGATATGGGGAATCAGAGTCCGGGAATCAGAGATGGGGAATCAGAGGCGGGGAATGAGATATGGGGAATCAGAGGCGGGGAATCAGAGGCAGGGAATCAGATGTGCGGAATCAGAGATGGGGAATCAGAGTCCGGGAATCAGAGATGGGGAATCAGAGGCGGGGAATGAGATATGGGGAATCAGAGGTGGGGAATCAGAGGCGGGGAAACAGAGGCGGGGAATCAGATATGGGGAATCAGAGGTGGGGAATCAGATGTTACGAATCAGAGGCAGTGAATCAGAGGCGGGGAATCAGAGGCGGGGAATCAGAGGCAGGGAATCAGATGTGCGGAATCAGAGATGGGGAATCAGAGGCAGGGAATCAGAGGCGGGGAATCAGAGGCAGGGAATCAGAGGCCGGGAATCAGAGGCGGGGAATCAGATATGGGGAATCAGAGGTGGGGAATCAGAGGCAGGGTATCAGATGTGCGGAATCAGAGATGGGGAGTCAGAGGCAGAGAATCAGAATCAGAAGCGGGGAATAAGAGGCCGGGAATCAGAGGTGGGGAATCAGAGGCGCTGAATCAGAGATGGTGAATCAGAGGTGGGGAATCAGAGGCAGGGTATCAGATGTGCGGAATCAGAGATGGGGAGTCAGAGGCAGAGAATCAGAATCAGAAGCGGGGAATAAGAGGCCGGGAATCAGAGGTGGGGAATCAGAGTCCGGGAATCAGAGATGGGGAATCAGAGGCGGGTAATGAGATATTGGGAATCAGAGGCGGGGAATCAGAGGCAGGGAAACAGAGGCGGGGAATCAGATATGGGGAATCAGAGGTTGGGAATCAGAGGCAGGGAATCAGAAGTGGGGAATCAGAGGCTGGGAATCAGATGCGGGGAATCAGAGGCGGGGAATCAGAGCTGGGGAATCAGAGGCGGGGAATCAGATTTGGGGAATCAGAGGCAGGGTATTAGATATGGGGAAACAGAGGAGGGGAATCAGAGGCGGGGAAACAGAGGCGTGGAATCAGATATGGGGAATCAGAGGTGGGGAATAAGTGGCAGGGAAGCAGAGGTGGGGTATCAGAGCTGGGGAATCAGAGGCGGGGAATCTGAGTTGGGTTATCAGAGGAGGGGAATCAGATATGGGGAAACATGCGGGGCATCAGAGGCGGGGAAACAGAGGCGGGGAATCAGATATGGGGAATCAGAGGTGGGGAATCAGAGGCAGGGAATCAGATGTGCGGAGTCAGAGATTGGGTATCAGAGGCATGGAATCAGAATCAGAAGCGGAGAATCAGAGGCCGGGAATCAGAGGCCGGGAATCAGACGCCGGGAATAAGAGGCCGGGAATCAGAGGTGGGGAATCTGAGTCCGGGAATCAGAAATGGGGAATCAGAGGCGGGGAATGAGATATGGGGAATCAGAGGCGTGGAATCAGATATGGGGAAACAGAGGCGGGGAATCAAAGGTTGTGAATCAGAGATGGGGAATCAGAGGCGGGGAATCAGAGGCAGGGAAACAAACACGGGGAATCAGAGGCGGGGAATCAGAGCTGGGGAATCAGAGGCGGGGAATCAGAGTTGGGGAATCAGAGGCGTGGAATCAGATATGGGGAAACAGAGGCGGGGAATCAGAGGCGGGGAAACAGAGGCGGGGAATCAGATATGGGGAATCAGAGGTGGGGAATCAGAGAAGGGGAATCAGAGGCAGGGAATCAGAGGCGGGGAATCAGAGGCGGGGAATCAGAAGCAGGGAAACAGAGGCGGGGAATCAGATATGGGGAATCAGAGGTTGGGAATCAGAGGCAGGGAATCAGAGGTGGGGAATCAGAGGCAGGGAATCAGATGCGGGGAATCAGAGGCGGGGAATCAGAGCTGGGGAATCAGAGGCGGGGAATCAGAGTTGGGGAATCAGAGGCCGGGAATTAGATATGGGGAAACAGAGGAGGGGAATCAGAGCGGGGAAACAGAGGCGGGGAATCAGATATGGGGAATCAGAGGTGGGGAATAAGTTGCAGGGAAGCAGAGGCCAGGTATCAGAGCTGGGGAATAAGAGGCGGGGAATCTGAGTTGGGGTATCAGAGGCAGGGAATCAGATATGGGGAAACAGAGGCGGGGGATCAGAGGTGGGGAAACAGAGGCGGGGAATCAGATATGGGGAATCAGATGTGGGGAATCAGAGGCAGGGAATCAGATGTGCGGAATCAGAGATGGGGAATCAGAGGCTTGGAATCAGAATCAGAAGCGGGGAATCAGAGGCCGGGGATCAGAGGCCGGGAATCAGATGCCGGGAATAAGAGGCCAGGAATCAGAGGTGGGGAATCAGAGTCCGGGAATCAGAGATGGGGAATCAGAGGCGGGGAATGAGATATGGGGAATCAGTGGTGGGGAATCAGAGGCGGGGAAACAGAGGCGGGAAATCAGATATGGGGAATCAGAGGTGGCGAATCAAAGGTTGTGAATCAGAGATGGTGAATCAGAGGCGGGGAATCAGAGGCAGGGAATCAAACACGGGGAATCAGAGGCGGGGAATCAGAGCTGGGGAACCAGAGGCGGGGAATCAGAGTTGGGGAATCAGAGGCGTGGAATCAGATATTGGGAAACAGAGGCAGGGAATCAGAGGCGGGGAAACAGAGGCGGGGAATCAGATATGGGGAATCAGAGGTGGGGAATCAGATATGGGGAAACAGAGGCGGAAAACAGAGGCGGGGAATCAGTGGTTGGGAATCAGAGGCAGGGAATCAGATATGGGGAATCAGAGGTGGGGAATCAGTGGTTGGGAATCAGAGGCAGGTAATCAGAGGCGGGGAATCAGAGGCGGGGAATCAGAGGCAGGGAATCAGATGTGCGGAATCAGAGATGGGGAATCAGAGTCCGGGAATCAGAGATGGGGAATCAGAGGCGGGGAATGAGATATGGGGAATCAGAGGCGGGGAATCAGAGGCGGGGAAACAGATGCGGTGAATCAGATATGGGGAATCAGAGGTGGCGAATCAAAGGCGCTGAATCAGAGATGGGGAATCAGAGGCGGGGAATCAGAGGCAGGGAATCAAACACGGGGAATCAGAGGCGGGGAATCAGAGTTGGTGAATCAGAGGCGGGGAATCAGAGGCGGGGAAACAGAGGCGGGGAATCTGATATGGGGAATCAGAGGTGGGGAATCAGATGTTACGAATCAGAGGCAGTGAATCAGAGGCGGGGAATCAGAGGCGGGGAATGAGAGGCAGGGAATCAGATGTGCGGAATCAGAGATGGGGAATCAGAGGCAGGGAATCAGAGGCGGGGAATCAGAGGCAGGGAATCAGAGGCCGGGAATCAGAGGCGGGGAATCAGATATGGGGAATCAGAGGTGGGGAATCAGAGGCAGGGTATCAGATGTTCGGAATCAGAGATGGGGAGTCAGAGGCAGAGAATCAGAATCAGAAGCGGGGAATAAGAGGCCGGGAATCAGAGGTGGGGAATCAGAGTCCGGGAATCAGAGATGGGGAATCAGAGGCGGGGAATGAGATATTGGGAATCAGAGGCGGGGAATCAGAGGCAGGGAAACAGAGGCGGGGAATCAGATATGGGGAATCAGAGGTTGCGAATCAGAGGCAGGGAATCAGAAGTGGGGAATCAGAGGCTGGGAATCAGATGCGGGGAATCAGAGGCGGGGAATCAGAGCTGGGGAATCAGAGGCGGGGAATCAGATTTGGGGAATCAGAGGCAGGGTATTATATATGGGGAAACAGAGGAGGGGAATCAGAGGCGGGGAAACAGAGGCGTGGAATCAGATATGGGGAATCAGAGGTGGGGAATAAGTGGCAGGGAAGCAGAGGTGGGGTATCAGAGCTGGGGAATCAGAGGCGGGGAATCTGAGTTGGGTTATCAGAGGAGGGGAATCAGATATGGGGAAACATGCGGGGCATCAGAGGCGGGGAAACAGAGGCGGGGAATCAGATATGGGGAATCAGAGGTGGGGAATCAGAGGCAGGGAATCAGATGTGCAGAATCAGAGATTGGGTATCAGAGGCATGGAATCAGAATCAGAAGCGGAGAATCAGAGGCCGGGAATCAGAGGCCGGGAATCAGATGCCGGGAATAAGAGGCCGGGAATCAGAGGTGGGGAATCTGAGTCCGGGAATCAGAAATGGGGAATCAGAGGCGGGGAATGAGATATGGGGAATCAGAGGCATGGAATCAGATATGGGGAAACAGAGGCGGGGAATCAAAGGTTGTGAATCAGAGATGGGGAATCAGAGGCGGGGAATCAGAGGCAGGGAAACAAACACGGGGAATCAGAGGCGGGGAATCAGAGCTGGGGAATCAGAGGCGGGGAATCAGAGTTGGGGAATCAGAGGCGTGGAATCAGATATGGGGAAACAGAGGCGGGGAATCAGAGGCGGGGAAACAGAGGCGGGGAATCAGATATGGGGAATCAGAGGTGGGGAATCAGAGGTTGGGAGTCAGAGGCAGGGAATCAGAGGCGGGGAATCAGAGACGGGGAATCAGAGGCAGGGAATCAGATGTGCAGAATCAGAGAAGGGGAATCAGAGGCAGGGAATCAGAGGCGGGGAATCAGAGGCGGGGAATCAGAGGCCGGGAATCAGAGGCCGGGAATCAGAGGCCGGGAATGAGAGGCCGGGAATCAGAGGCTGGAAATCAGAGGCCGGGAATCAGAGGTGGGGAATAAGAGGCACGGAATCAGATGTGCGGTATCAGAGATGGGGAATCACAGGCAGGGAATCAGAGGCGTGGAATCAGAGGCGCGGAATCAGAGGCAGGGAATCGGATGTGCGGAATCAGAGATGGGGAATCAGAGGTGGGGAATCAGAGTCCGGGAATCAGAGATGGGGAATTAGAGGCGGGGAATCAGAGGCGGGGAAACATAGGTGGGGAATCAGATATGGGGAATCAGAGGTGGGGAATCAGAGGTGCTGAATCAGAGATGGTGAATCAGAGGCGGGGAATCAGAGGCAGGAAATCAGACATGGGGAATGAGAGGCTGGGAATCAGACACGGGGAATCAGAGGTGGGGAATCAGAGCTGGGGAATCAGAGGTGGGGAATCAGAGTTGGGGAATCAGAGGCGGGGAATCAGATATGGGGAAACAGAGGCGGGGAATCAGAGGCAGGGAAACAGAGGCGGGGAATCAGATATGGGGAATCAGAGGAGGGGAATCAGAGGTTGGGAATCAGAGGCAGGGACTCAGAGGTTGGGATTCAGATGCAGGGAATCAGATGCGGGGAATAAGAGGTGGGGATTCAGAGGCGAGGAATCAGAGGCAGGGAATCAGAGTTGGGGAATCAGAGGCAGGGAATTAGATATGGGGAAACAGAGGCGGGGAATTAGAGGCGGGGAATCAGAGGCCGGGAATAAGAGGCCGGGAATCAGAGGTGGGTAATCAGAGTCCGGGAATCAGAGGCGGGGAATGAGATATGGGGAATTAGAGGCGGGGAATCAGAGGCGGGGAAACAGAGGCGGGGAATCAGATATGGGGAATCAGAGGTGGCGAATCAAAGGCGGTGAATCAGAGATGGGGAATCAGAGGCGGGGAATCAGAGGCAGGGAATCAAACACGGGGAATGAGAGACGGGGAATCATAGCTGGGGAATCAGAGGCGGGGTATCAGAGTTGGGGAATCAGAGGCGGTGAATCAGATATGGGGAAACAGAGGCGGGAAATCAGAGGCGGGGAAACAGAGGCTGGGAATCAGATATGGGGAATCAGAGGTGGGGAATCAGATATGGGGAAACAGAGGTGGGGAATCAGAGGTGGGGAAACAGAGGCGGGGAATCAGATATGGGGAATCAGAGGTGGGGAATCAGTGGTTGGGAATCAGAGGCAGGGAATTAGATATGGGGAATCAGAGGTTGGGAATCAGATGTGCGGAATCAGATATGGGGAATCAGAGTCCGGGAATCAGAGATGGGGAATCAGAGGCGGGGAATGAGATATGGGGAATCAGAGGCGGGGAATCAGAGGCAGGGAATCAGATGTGCGGAATCAGAGATGGGGAATCAGAGTCCGGGAATCAGAGATGGGGAATCAGAGGCGGGGAATGAGATATGGGGAATCAGAGGTGGGGAATCAGAGGCGGGGAAACAGATTCTGGGAATCAGATATGGGGAATCAGAGGTGGCGAATCAAAGGCGCTGAATCAGAGATGGGGAATCAGAGGCGGGGAATCAGAGGCAGGGAATCAAACACGGGGAATCAGAGGCGGGGAATCAGAGTTGGGGAATCAGAGGCGGGGACTCAGATATTGGGGAAACAGAGGCGGGGAATCAGAGGCGGGGAAACAGAGGCGGGGAATCAGATATGGGGAATCAGAGGTGGGGAATCAGAGGTTGCGAATCAGAGGCAGGGAATCAGAGGCGGGGAATCAGAGGCGGGGAATGAGTGGCAGGGAATCAGATATGCGGAATCAGAGATGGGGAATCAGAGGCAGGGAATCAGAGGCGGGGAATCAGAGGCAGGGAATCAGAAGCCGGGAATCAGAGGCGGGGAATCAGATATGGGGAATCAGAGGTGGGGAATCAGAGGCAGGGAATCAGATGTGCGGAATCAGAGATGGGGAATCAGAGGCAGAGAATCAGAATCAGAAGCGGGGAATAAGAGGACGGGAATCAGAGGTGGGGAAACAGAGTCCGGGAATCAGAGATGGGGAATCAGAGGCGGGGAATGAGATATTGGGAATCAGAGGCGGGGAATCAGAGGCAGGGAAACAGAGGCGGAGAATCAGATATGGGGAATCAGAGATGGCGAATCAAAGGCGTTGAATCAGAGATGGGGAATCAGAGGCGGGGAATCAGAGGCGGGGAATCAGAGTTGGGGAATCAGAGGCGGGGAATCAGATATGGGGAAACAGAGGTGGGGAATCAGAGGCGGGGAAACAGAGGTGGGGAATCAGATATGGGGAATCAGAGGTGGCGAATCAAAGGTTGTGAATCAGAGATGGGGAATCAGAGGCGGGGAATCAGAGGCAGGGAAACAAACACGGGGAATCAGAGGCGGGGAATCAGAGCTGGGGAATCAGAGGCGGGGAATCAGAGTTGGGGAATCAGAGGCGTGGAATCAGATATGGGGAAACAGAGGCGGGGAATCAGAGGCGGGGAATCAGAGGCAGGGAATCAGAGGTCGGGAATCAGAGGCGGGGAATCAGATATGGGGAATCAGAGGTGGGAAATCAGAGGCAGGGAATAAGATGTGCGGAATCAGAGGTGGGGAATCAGAGTCCGGGAATCAGAGATGGGGAATCAGAGGCGGGGAATCAGAGTTGGGGAATCAGAGGCGGGGAATCAGATATGGGGAAACAGAGGTGGGAAATCAGAGGCGGGGAAACAGAGGTGGGGAATCAGATATGGGGAATCAGAGGTGGGGAATCAGAGGTTGGGAATCAAACACGGGGAATGAGAGACGGGGAATCATAGCTGGGGAATCAGAGGCGGGGAATCAGAGTTGGGGAATCAGAGGCGGGGAATCAGATATGGGGAAACAGAGGCGGGGAACAGAGGCGGGGAATCAGATATGGGGAAACAGAGGCGGGGAATCAGAGGCGGGGAAACAGAGGCGGGGAATCAGATATGGGGAATCAGAGGTGGGGAATCAGATATGGGGAAACAGAGGCGGGGAATACAAGGCGGGAAACACAGGCGGGGAATCTGATATGGGGAATCAGAGGTGGGGAATCAGTGGTTGGGAATCAGAGGCAGTGAATCGGATATGGGGAATCAGAGGTGGGGAATCAGTGGTTGGGAATCAGAGGCAGGTAATCAGAGGCGGGGAATCAGAGGCGGGGAATCAGAGGCAGGGAATCAGATGTGCGGAATCAGAGATGGGGAATCAGAGTCCGGGAATCAGAGATGGGGAATCAGAGGCGGGGAATGAGATATGGGGAATCAGAGGCGGGGAATCAGAGGCGGGGAAGCAGTTGCGGGGAATCAGAAATGGGGAATCAGAGGTGGCGAATCAAAGGCGCTGAATCAGAGATGGGGAATCAGAGGCGGGGAATCAGAGGCAGGGAATCAAACACGGGGAATCAGAGGCGGGGAATCAGAGTTGGGGAATGAGAGGCGGGGAATCAGATATGGGGAAACAGAGGCGGGGAATCAGAGGCGGGGAAACAGAGGCGGGGAATCAGATATGGGGAATCAGAGGTGGGGAATCAGAGGTTGCGAATCAGAGGAAGGGAATCAGATGTGCGGAATCAGAGATGGTGAATCAGAGGCGGGGAATCAGAGGCGGGGAATCAGAGGCAGGGAATCAGAGGCCGGGAATCAGAGGCGGGGAATCAGATATGGGGAATCAGAGGTGGGGAATCAGAGGCAGGGAATCAGATATACGGAATCAGAGATGGGGAATCAGAGGCAGAGAATCAGAATCAGAAGCGGGGAATAAGAGGCCGGGAATCAGAGGTGGGGAATCAGATTCCGGGAATCAGAGATGGGGAATCAGAGGCAGGGAATGAGATATTGGGAATCAGAGGCGGGGAATCAGAAGCAGGGAAACAGAGGCGGGGAATCAGATATGGGGAATCAGAGGTTGGGAATCAGAGGCAGGGAATCAGAGGTGGGGAATCAGAGGCAGTGAATCAGATGCGGGGAATCAGAGGCGGGGAATCAGAGCTGGGGAATCAGAGGCGGGGAATCAGAGTTGGGGAATCAGAGGCCGGGAATTAGATATGGGGAAACAGAGGAGGGGAATCAGAGCGGGGAAACAGAGGCGGGGAATCAGATATGGGGAATCAGAGGTGGGGAATAAGTTGCAGGGAAGCAGAGGCCAGGTATCAGAGCTGGGGAATAAGAGGCGGGGAATCTGAGTTGGGGTATCAGAGGCGGGGAATCAGATATGGGGAAACATATGTGGGGAATCAGAGGCAGGGAATCAGATATGCGGAATCAGAGATGGGGAATCAGAGGCTTGGAATCAGAATCAGAAGCGGGGAATCAGAGGCCGGGAATCAGAGGCCGGGAATCAGATGCCGGGAATAAGAGGCCAGGAATCAGAGGTGGGGAATCAGAGTCCGGGAATCAGAGATGGGGAATCAGAGGCGGGGAATGAGATATGGGGAATCAGTGGTGGGGAATCAGAGGTGGGGAAACAGAAGCGGGGAATCAGATATGGGGAATCAGAGGTGGCGAATCAAAGGTTGTGAATCAGAGATGGTGAATCAGAGGCGGGGAATCAGAGGCAGGGAATCAAACACGGGGAATCAGAGGCGGGGAAACAGAGCTGGGGAACCAGAGGCTGGGAATCAGAGTTGGGGAATCAGAGGCGTGGAATCAGATATTGGGAAACAGAGGCAGGGAATCAGAGGCGGGGAAACAGAGGCGGGGAATCAGATATGGGGAATCAGAGATGGGGAATCAGATATGGGGAAACAGAGGCGGGGAATCAGATATGGGGAATCAGAGGTGGGGAATAAGAGGTTGGGAGTCAGAGGCAGGGAATCAGAGGCGGGGAATCAGAGGCGGGGAATCAGAGGCAGGGAATCAGATGTGCAGGATCAGAGAAGGGGAATCAGAGGCAGGGAATCAGAGGCGGGGAATCAGAGGCGGGGAATCAGAGGCCGGGAATCAGAGGCCGGGAATCAGAGGCCGGGAATGAGAGGCCGGGAATCAGAGGCTGGAAATCAGAGGCCGGGAATCAGAGGGGGAATAAGAGGCACGGAATCAGATGTGCGGTATCAGAGATGGGGAATCACAGGCAGGGAATCAGAGGCGGGGAATCAGAGGCGCGGAATCAGAGGCAGGGAATCGGATGTGCGGAATCTGAGATGGGGAATCAGAGGTGGGGAATCAGAGTCCGGGAATCAGAGATGGGGAATTAGAGGCGGGGAATCAGAGGCGGGGAAACATAGGTGGGGAATCAGATATGGGGAATCAGAGGTGGGGAATCAGAGGCGCTGAATCAGAGATGGTGAATCAGAGGCGGGGAATCAGAGGCAGGAAATCAGACATGGGGAATGAGAGGCTGGGAATCAGACACGGGGAATCAGAGGTGGGGAATCAGAGCTGGGGAATCAGAGGTGGGGAATCAGAGGTGGGGAATCAGAGTTGGGGAATCAGAGGCGGGGAATCAGATATGGGGAAACAGAGGCGGGGAATCAGAGGAAGGGAAACAGAGGCGGGGAATCAGATATGGGGAATCAGAGGAGGGGAATCAGAGGTTGGGAATCAGAGGCAGGGACTCAGAGGTTGGGATTCAGATGCAGGGAATCAGATGCGGGGAATAAGAGGTGGGGATTCAGAGGCGAGAAATCAGAGGCAGGGAATCAGAGTTGGGGAATCAGAGGCAGGGAATTAGATATGGGGAAACAGAAGCGGGGAATTAGAGGCGGGGAATCAGAGGCCGGGAATAAGAGGCCGGGAATCAGAGGTGGGTAATCAGAGTCCGGGAATCAGAGGCGGGGAATGAGATATGGGGAATTAGAGGCGGGGAATCAGAGGCGGGGAAACAGAGGCGGGGAATCAGATATGGGGAATCAGAGGTGGCGAATCAATGGCGGTGAATCAGAGATGGGGAATCAGAGGCGGGGAATCAGAGGCAGGGCATCAAACACGGGGAATGAGAGACGGGGAATCATAGCTGGGGAATCAGAGGCGGGGAATCAGAGTTGGGGAATCAGAGGCGGTGAATCAGATATGGGGAAACAGAGGCGGGAAATCAGAGGCGGGGAAACAGAGGCGGGGAATCAGATATGGGGAATCAGAGGTGGGGAATCAGATATGGGGAAACAGAGGCGGGGAATCAGAGGCGGGGAAACAGAGGCGGGGAATCAGATATGGGGAATCAGAGGTGGGGAATCAGTGGTTGGGAATCAGAGGCAGGGAATCAGATATGGGGAATCAGAGGTGGGGAATCAGAGTTGGGGAATCAGAGGCGGGGAATCAGATATGGGGAAACAGAGGTGGGGAATCAGAGGCGGGGAAACAGAGGTGGGGAATCAGATATGGGGAATCAGAGGTGGCGAATCAAAGGTTGTGAATCAGAGATGGGGAATCAGAGGCGGGGAATCAGATATGGGGAATCAGAGGTGGGGAATCAGTGGTTGGGAATCAGAGGCAGGGAATCAGATATGGGGAATCAGAGGTGGGGAATCAGTGGTTGGGAATCAGATGTGCGGAATCAGATATGGGGAATCAGAGTCCGGGAATCAGAGATGGGGAATCAGAGGCGGGGAATGAGATATGGGGAATCAGAGGCGGGGAATCAGAGGCAGGGAATCAGATGTGCGGAATCAGAGATGGGGAATCAGAGTCCGGGAATCAGAGATGGGGAATCAGAGGCGGGGAATGAGATATGGGGAATCAGAGGTGGGGAATCAGAGGCGGGGAAACAGAGGCGGGGAATCAGATATGGGGAATCAGAGGTGGGGAATCAGATGTTACGAATCAGAGGCAGTGAATCAGAGGCGGGGAATCAGAGGCGGGGAATCAGAGGCAGGGAATCAGATGTGCGGAATCAGAGATGGGGAATCAGAGGCAGGGAATCAGAGGCGGGGAATCAGAGGCAGGGAATCAGAGGCCGGGAATCAGAGGCGGGGAATCAGATATGGGGAATCAGAGGTGGGGAATCAGAGGCAGGGTATCAGATGTGCGGAATCAGAGATGGGGAGTCAGAGGCAGAGAATCAGAATCAGAAGCGGGGAATAAGAGGCCGGGAATCAGAGGTGGGGAATCAGAGGCGCTGAATCAGAGATGGTGAATCAGAGGTGGGGAATCAGAGGCAGGGTATCAGATGTGCGGAATCAGAGATGGGGAGTCAGAGGCAGAGAATCAGAATCAGAAGCGGGGAATAAGAGGCCGGGAATCAGAGGTGGGGAATCAGAGTCCGGGAATCAGAGATGGGGAATCAGAGGCGGGTAATGAGATATTGGGAATCAGAGGCGGGGAATCAGAGGCAGGGAAACAGAGGCGGGGAATCAGATATGGGGAATCAGAGGTTGGGAATCAGAGGCAGGGAATCAGAAGTGGGGAATCAGAGGCTGGGAATCAGATGCGGGGAATCAGAGGCGGGGAATCAGAGCTGGGGAATCAGAGGCGGGGAATCAGATTTGGGGAATCAGAGGCAGGGTATTAGATATGGGGAAACAGAGGAGGGGAATCAGAGGCGGGGAAACAGAGGCGTGGAATCAGATATGGGGAATCAGAGGTGGGGAATAAGTGGCAGGGAAGCAGAGGTGGGGTATCAGAGCTGGGGAATCAGAGGCGGGGAATCTGAGTTGGGTTATCAGAGGAGGGGAATCAGATATGGGGAAACATGCGGGGCATCAGAGGCGGGGAAACAGAGGCGGGGAATCAGATATGGGGAATCAGAGGTGGGGAATCAGAGGCAGGGAATCAGATGTGCGGAATCAGAGATTGGGTATCAGAGGCATGGAATCAGAATCAGAAGCGGAGAATCAGAGGCCGGGAATCAGAGGCCGGGAATCAGATGCCGGGAATAAGAGGCCGGGAATCAGAGGTGGGGAATCTGAGTCCGGGAATCAGAAATGGGGAATCAGAGGCGGGGAATGAGATATGGGGAATCAGAGGCGTGGAATCAGATATGGGGAAACAGAGGCGGGGAATCAAAGGTTGTGAATCAGAGATGGGGAATCAGAGGCGGGGAATCAGAGGCAGGGAAACAAACACGGGGAATCAGAGGCGGGGAATCAGAGCTGGGGAATCAGAGGCGGGGAATCAGAGTTGGGGAATCAGAGGCGTGGAATCAGATATGGGGAAACAGAGGCGGGGAATCAGAGGCGGGGAAACAGAGGCGGGGAATCAGATATGGGGAATCAGAGGTGGGGAATCAGAGGTTGGGAGTCAGAGGCAGGGAATCAGAGGCGGGGAATCAGAGGCGGGGAATCAGAGGCAGGGAATCAGATGTGCAGAATCAGAGAAGGGGAATCAGAGGCAGGGAATCAGAGGCGGGGAATCAGAGGCGGGGAATCAGAAGCAGGGAAACAGAGGCGGGGAATCAGATATGGGGAATCAGAGGTTGGGAATCAGAGGCAGGGAATCAGAGGTGGGGAATCAGAGGCAGGGAATCAGATGCGGGGAATCAGAGGCGGGGAATCAGAGCTGGGGAATCAGAGGCGGGGAATCAGAGTTGGGGAATCAGAGGCCGGGAATTAGATATGGGGAAACAGAGGAGGGGAATCAGAGCGGGGAAACAGAGGCGGGGAATCAGATATGGGGAATCAGAGGTGGGGAATAAGTTGCAGGGAAGCAGAGGCCAGGTATCAGAGCTGGGGAATAAGAGGCGGGGAATCTGAGTTGGGGTATCAGAGGCAGGGAATCAGATATGGGGAAACAGAGGCGGGGGATCAGAGGCAGGGAATCAGATGTGCGGAATCAGAGATGGGGAATCAGAGGCTTGGAATCAGAATCAGAAGCGGGGAATCAGAGGCCGGGAATCAGAGGCCGGGAATCAGATGCCGGGAATAAGAGGCCAGGAATCAGAGGTGGGGAATCAGAGTCCGGGAATCAGAGATGGGGAATCAGAGGCGGGGAATGAGATATGGGGAATCAGTGGTGGGGAATCAGAGGCGGGGAAACAGAGGCGGGAAATCAGATATGGGGAATCAGAGGTGGCGAATCAAAGGTTGTGAATCAGAGATGGTGAATCAGAGGCGGGGAATCAGAGGCAGGGAATCAAACACGGGGAATCAGAGGCGGGGAATCAGAGCTGGGGAACCAGAGGCGGGGAATCAGAGTTGGGGAATCAGAGGCGTGGAATCAGATATTGGGAAACAGAGGCAGGGAATCAGAGGCGGGGAAACAGAGGCGGGGAATCAGATATGGGGAATCAGAGGTGGGGAATCAGATATGGGGAAACAGAGGCGGGGAATCAGAGGCGGAAAACAGAGGCGGGGAATCAGTGGTTGGGAATCAGAGGCAGGGAATCAGATATGGGGAATCAGAGGTGGGGAATCAGTGGTTGGGAATCAGAGGCAGGTAATCAGAGGCGGGGAATCAGAGGCGGGGAATCAGAGGCAGGGAATCAGATGTGCGGAATCAGAGATGGGGAATCAGAGTCCGGGAATCAGAGATGGGGAATCAGAGGCGGGGAATGAGATATGGGGAATCAGAGGCGGGGAATCAGAGGCGGGGAAACAGATGCGGTGAATCAGATATGGGGAATCAGAGGTGGCGAATCAAAGGCGCTGAATCAGAGATGGGGAATCAGAGGCGGGGAATCAGAGGCAGGGAATCAAACACGGGGAATCAGAGGCGGGGAATCAGAGTTGGTGAATCAGAGGCGGGGAATCAGAGGCGGGGAAACAGAGGCGGGGAATCTGATATGGGGAATCAGAGGTGGGGAATCAGATGTTACGAATCAGAGGCAGTGAATCAGAGGCGGGGAATCAGAGGCGGGGAATGAGAGGCAGGGAATCAGATGTGCGGAATCAGAGATGGGGAATCAGAGGCAGGGAATCAGAGGCGGGGAATCAGAGGCAGGGAATCAGAGGCCGGGAATCAGAGGCGGGGAATCAGATATGGGGAATCAGAGGTGGAGAATCAGAGGCAGGGTATCAGATGTGCGGAATCAGAGATGGGGAGTCAGAGGCAGAGAATCAGAATCAGAAGCGGGGAATAAGAGGCCGGGAATCAGAGGTGGGGAATCAGAGTCCGGGAATCAGAGATGGGGAATCAGAGGCGGGGAATGAGATATTGGGAATCAGAGGCGGGGAATCAGAGGCAGGGAAACAGAGGCGGGGAATCAGATATGGGGAATCAGAGGTTGCGAATCAGAGGCAGGGAATCAGAAGTGGGGAATCAGAGGCTGGGAATCAGATGCGGGGAATCAGAGGCTGGGAATCAGAGCTGGGGAATCAGAGGCGGGGAATCAGATTTGGGGAATCAGAGGCAGGGTATTATATATGGGGAAACAGAGGAAGGGAATCAGAGGCGGGGAAACAGAGGCGTGGAATCAGATATGGGGAATCAGAGGTGGGGAATAAGTGGCAGGGAAGCAGAGGTGGGGTATCAGAGCTGGGGAATCAGAGGCGGGGAATCTGAGTTGGGTTATCAGAGGAGGGGAATCAGATATGGGGAAACATGCGGGGCATCAGAGGCGGGGAAACAGAGGCGGGGAATCAGATATGGGGAATCAGAGGTGGGGAATCAGAGGCAGGGAATCAGATGTGCAGAATCAGAGATTGGGTATCAGAGGCATGGAATCAGAATCAGAAGCGGAGAATCAGAGGCCGGGAATCAGAGGCCGGGAATCAGATGCCGGGAATAAGAGGCCGGGAATCAGAGGTGGGGAATCTGAGTCCGGGAATCAGAAATGGGGAATCAGAGGCGGGGAATGAGATATGGGGAATCAGAGGCATGGAATCAGATATGGGGAAACAGAGGCGGGGAATCAAAGGTTGTGAATCAGAGATGGGGAATCAGAGGCGGGGAATCAGAGGCAGGGAAACAAACACGGGGAATCAGAGGCGGGGAATCAGAGCTGGGGAATCAGAGGCGGGGAATCAGAGTTGGGGAATCAGAGGCGTGGAATCAGATATGGGGAAACAGAGGCGGGGAATCAGAGGCGGGGAAACAGAGGCGGGGAATCAGATATGGGGAATCAGAGGTGGGGAATCAGAGGTTGGGAGTCAGAGGCAGGGAATCAGAGGCGGGGAATCAGAGGCGGGGAATCAGAGGCAGGGAATCAGATGTGCAGAATCAGAGAAGGGGAATCAGAGGCAGGGAATCAGAGGCGGGGAATCAGAGGCGGGGAATCAGAGGCCGGGAATCAGAGGCCG
This sequence comes from Narcine bancroftii, assembly GCF_036971445.1. Lineage (NCBI taxonomy): Eukaryota > Metazoa > Chordata > Chondrichthyes > Torpediniformes > Narcinidae > Narcine > Narcine bancroftii. The sequence goes on along the minus strand of NC_091469.1, from coordinate 308,115,204 downwards.
GGAATCAGAGGCCGGGAATGAGAGGCCGGGAATCAGAGGCTGGAAATCAGAGGCCGGGAATCAGAGGTGGGGAATAAGAGGCACGGAATCAGATGTGCGGTATCAGAGATGGGGAATCACAGGCAGGGAATCAGAGGCGTGGAATCAGAGGCGCGGAATCAGAGGCAGGGAATCGGATGTGCGGAATCAGAGATGGGGAATCAGAGGTGGGGAATCAGAGTCCGGGAATCAGAGATGGGGAATTAGAGGCGGGGAATCAGAGGCGGGGAAACATAGGTGGGGAATCAGATATGGGGAATCAGAGGTGGGGAATCAGAGGTGCTGAATCAGAGATGGTGAATCAGAGGCGGGGAATCAGAGGCAGGAAATCAGACATGGGGAATGAGAGGCTGGGAATCAGACACGGGGAATCAGAGGTGGGGAATCAGAGCTGGGGAATCAGAGGTGGGGAATCAGAGTTGGGGAATCAGAGGCGGGGAATCAGATATGGGGAAACAGAGGCGGGGAATCAGAGGCAGGGAAACAGAGGCGGGGAATCAGATATGGGGAATCAGAGGAGGGGAATCAGAGGTTGGGAATCAGAGGCAGGGACTCAGAGGTTGGGATTCAGATGCAGGGAATCAGATGCGGGGAATAAGAGGTGGGGATTCAGAGGCGAGGAATCAGAGGCAGGGAATCAGAGTTGGGGAATCAGAGGCAGGGAATTAGATATGGGGAAACAGAGGCGGGGAATTAGAGGCGGGGAATCAGAGGCCGGGAATAAGAGGCCGGGAATCAGAGGTGGGTAATCAGAGTCCGGGAATCAGAGGCGGGGAATGAGATATGGGGAATTAGAGGCGGGGAATCAGAGGCGGGGAAACAGAGGCGGGGAATCAGATATGGGGAATCAGAGGTGGCGAATCAAAGGCGGTGAATCAGAGATGGGGAATCAGAGGCGGGGAATCAGAGGCAGGGAATCAAACACGGGGAATGAGAGACGGGGAATCATAGCTGGGGAATCAGAGGCGGGGTATCAGAGTTGGGGAATCAGAGGCGGTGAATCAGATATGGGGAAACAGAGGCGGGAAATCAGAGGCGGGGAAACAGAGGCTGGGAATCAGATATGGGGAATCAGAGGTGGGGAATCAGATATGGGGAAACAGAGGTGGGGAATCAGAGGCGGGGAAACAGAGGCGGGGAATCAGATATGGGGAATCAGAGGTGGGGAATCAGTGGTTGGGAATCAGAGGCAGGGAATCAGATATGGGGAATCAGAGGTTGGGAATCAGATGTGCGGAATCAGATATGGGGAATCAGAGTCCGGGAATCAGAGATGGGGAATCAGAGGCGGGGAATGAGATATGGGGAATCAGAGGCGGGGAATCAGAGGCAGGGAATCAGATGTGCGGAATCAGAGATGGGGAATCAGAGTCCGGGAATCAGAGATGGGGAATCAGAGGCGGGGAATGAGATATGGGGAATCAGAGGTGGGGAATCAGAGGCGGGGAAACAGATTCTGGGAATCTGATATGGGGAATCAGAGGTGGCGAATCAAAGGCGCTGAATCAGAGATGGGGAATCAGAGGCGGGGAATCAGAGGCAGGGAATCAAACACGGGGAATCAGAGGCGGGGAATCAGAGTTGGGGAATCAGAGGCGGGGACTCAGATATTGGGGAAACAGAGGCGGGGAATCAGAGGCGGGGAAACAGAGGCGGGGAATCAGATATGGGGAATCAGAGGTGGGGAATCAGAGGTTGCGAATCAGAGGCAGGGAATCAGAGGCGGGGAATCAGAGGCGGGGAATGAGTGGCAGGGAATCAGATATGCGGAATCAGAGATGGGGAATCAGAGGCAGGGAATCAGAGGCGGGGAATCAGAGGCAGGGAATCAGAAGCCGGGAATCAGAGGCGGGGAATCAGATATGGGGAATCAGAGGTGGGGAATCAGAGGCAGGGAATCAGATGTGCGGAATCAGAGATGGGGAATCAGAGGCAGAGAATCAGAATCAGAAGCGGGGAATAAGAGGACGGGAATCAGAGGTGGGGAAACAGAGTCCGGGAATCAGAGATGGGGAATCAGAGGCGGGGAATGAGATATTGGGAATCAGAGGCGGGGAATCAGAGGCAGGGAAACAGAGGCGGAGAATCAGATATGGGGAATCAGAGATGGCGAATCAAAGGCGTTGAATCAGAGATGGGGAATCAGAGGCGGGGAATCAGAGGCGGGGAATCAGAGTTGGGGAATCAGAGGCGGGGAATCAGATATGGGGAAACAGAGGTGGGGAATCAGAGGCGGGGAAACAGAGGTGGGGAATCAGATATGGGGAATCAGAGGTGGCGAATCAAAGGTTGTGAATCAGAGATCGGGAATCAGAGGCAGGGAAACAAACACGGGGAATCAGAGGCGGGGAATCAGAGCTGGGGAATCAGAGGCGGGGAATCAGAGTTGGGGAATCAGAGGCGTGGAATCAGATATGGGGAAACAGAGGCGGGGAATCAGAGGCGGGGAATCAGAGGCAGGGAATCAGAGGTCGGGAATCAGAGGCGGGGAATCAGATATGGGGAATCAGAGGTGGGAAATCAGAGGCAGGGAATAAGATGTGCGGAATCAGAGGTCGGGAATCAGAGTCCGGGAATCAGAGATGGGGAATCAGAGGCGGGGAATCAGAGTTGGGGAATCAGAGGCGGGGAATCAGATATGGGGAAACAGAGGTGGGAAATCAGAGGCGGGGAAACAGAGGTGGGGAATCAGATATGGGGAATCAGAGGTGGGGAATCAGAGGTTGGGAATCAAACACGGGGAATGAGAGACGGGGAATCATAGCTGGGGAATCAGAGGCGGGGAATCAGAGTTGGGGAATCAGAGGCGGGGAATCAGATATGGGGAAACAGAGGCGGGGAACAGAGGCGGGGAATCAGATATGGGGAAACAGAGGCGGGGAATCAGAGGCGGGGAAACAGAGGCGGGGAATCAGATATGGGGAATCAGAGGTGGGGAATCAGATATGGGGAAACAGAGGCGGGGAATACAAGGCGGGAAACACAGGCGGGGAATCTGATATGGGGAATCAGAGGTGGGGAATCAGTGGTTGGGAATCAGAGGCAGTGAATCGGATATGGGGAATCAGAGGTGGGGAATCAGTGGTTGGGAATCAGAGGCAGGTAATCAGAGGCGGGGAATCAGAGGCAGGGAATCAGAGGCAGGGAATCAGATGTGCGGAATCAGAGATGGGGAATCAGAGTCCGGGAATCAGAGATGGGGAATCAGAGGCGGGGAATGAGATATGGGGAATCAGAGGCGGGGAATCAGAGGCGGGGAAGCAGTTGCGGGGAATCAGAAATGGGGAATCAGAGGTGGCGAATCAAAGGCGCTGAATCAGAGATGGGGAATCAGAGGCGGGGAATCAGAGGCAGGGAATCAAACACGGGGAATCAGAGGCGGGGAATCAGAGTTGGGGAATGAGAGGCGGGGAATCAGATATGGGGAAACAGAGGCGGGGAATCAGAGGCGGGGAAACAGAGGCGGGGAATCAGATATGGGGAATCAGAGGTGGGGAATCAGAGGTTGCGAATCAGAGGAAGGGAATCAGAGGTGGGGAATCAGAGGCGGGGAATCAGAGGCAGGGAATCAGATGTGCGGAATCAGAGATGGTGAATCAGAGGCGGGGAATCAGAGGCGGGGAATCAGAGGCAGGGAATCAGAGGCCGGGAATCAGAGGCGGGGAATCAGATATGGAGAATCAGAGGTGGGGAATCAGAGGCAGGGAATCAGATATACGGAATCAGAGATGGGGAATCAGAGGCAGAGAATCAGAATCAGAAGCGGGGAATAAGAGGCCGGGAATCAGAGGTGGGGAATCAGATTCCGGGAATCAGAGATGGGGAATCAGAGGCAGGGAATGAGATATTGGGAATCAGAGGCGGGGAATCAGAAGCAGGGAAACAGAGGCGGGGAATCAGATATGGGGAATCAGAGGTTGGGAATCAGAGGCAGGGAATCAGAGGTGGGGAATCAGAGGCAGTGAATCAGATGCGGGGAATAAGAGGCGGGGAATCAGAGCTGTGGAATCAGAGGCGGGGAATCAGAGTTGGGGAATCAGAGGCCGGGAATTAGATATGGGGAAACAGAGGAGGGGAATCAGAGCGGGGAAACAGAGGCGGGGAATCAGATATGGGGAATCAGAGGTGGGGAATAAGTTGCAGGGAAGCAGAGGCCAGGTATCAGAGCTGGGGAATAAGAGGCGGGGAATCTGAGTTGGGGTATCAGAGGCGGGGAATCAGATATGGGGAAACATATGTGGGGAATCAGAGGCAGGGAATCAGATGTGCGGAATCAGAGATGGGGAATCAGAGGCTTGGAATCAGAATCAGAAGCGGGGAATCAGAGGCCGGGAATCAGAGGCCGGGAATCAGATGCCGGGAATAAGAGGCCAGGAATCAGAGGTGGGGAATCAGAGTCCGGGAATCAGAGATGGGGAATCAGAGGCGGGGAATGAGATATGGGGAATCAGTGGTGGGGAATCAGAGGTGGGGAAACAGAAGCGGGGAATCAGATATGGGGAATCAGAGGTGGCGAATCAAAGGTTGTGAATCAGAGATGGTGAATCAGAGGCGGGGAATCAGAGGCAGGGAATCAAACACGGGGAATCAGAGGCGGGGAAACAGAGCTGGGGAACCAGAGGCTGGGAATCAGAGTTGGGGAATCAGAGGCGTGGAATCAGATATTGGGAAACAGAGGCAGGGAATCAGAGGCGGGGAAACAGAGGCGGGGAATCAGATATGGGGAATCAGAGATGGGGAATCAGATATGGGGAAACAGAGGCGGGGAATCAGAGGCGGAAAACAGAGGCGGGGAATCAGTGGTTGGGAATCAGAGGCAGGGAATCAGATATGGGGAATCAGAGGTGGGGAATCAGTGGTTGGGAATCAGAGGCAGGTAATCAGAGGCGGGGAATCAGAGGCGGGGATTCAGAGGCAGGGAATCAGATGTGCGGAATCAGAGATGGGGAATCAGAGTCCGGGAATCAGAGATGGGGAATCAGAGGCGGGGAATGAGATATGGGGAATCAGAGGCGGGGAATCAGAGGCGGGGAAACAGATGCGGTGAATCAGATATGGGGAATCAGAGGTGGCGAATCAAAGGCGCTGAATCAGAGATGGGGAATCAGAGGCGGGGAATCAGAGGCAGGGAATCAAACACGGGGAATCAGAGGCGGGGAATCAGAGTTGGGGAATCAGAGGCGGGGAATCAGAGGCGGGGAAACAGAGGCGGGGAATCAGATATGGGGAATCAGAGGAGGGGAATCAGAGGTTGGGAATCAGAGGCAGGGACTCAGAGGTTGGGATTCAGATGCAGGGAATCAGATGCGGGGAATAAGAGGTGGGGATTCAGAGGCGAGGAATCAGAGGCAGGGAATCAGAGTTGGGGAATCAGAGGCAGGGAATTAGATATGGGGAAACAGAGGCGGGGAATTAGAGGCGGGGAATCAGAGGCCGGGAATAAGAGGCCGGGAATCAGAGGTGGGTAATCAGAGTCCGGGAATCAGAGGCGGGGAATGAGATATGGGGAATTAGAGGCGGGGAATCAGAGGCGGGGAAACAGAGGCGGGGAATCAGATATGGGGAATCAGAGGTGGCGAATCAAAGGCGGTGAATCAGAGATGGGGAATCAGAGGCGGGGAATCAGAGGCAGGGAATCAAACACGGGGAATGAGAGACGGGGAATCATAGCTGGGGAATCAGAGGCGGGGTATCAGAGTTGGGGAATCAGAGGCGGTGAATCAGATATGGGGAAACAGAGGCGGGAAATCAGAGGCGGGGAAACAGAGGCTGGGAATCAGATATGGGGAATCAGAGGTGGGGAATCAGATATGGGGAAACAGAGGTGGGGAATCAGAGGCGGGGAAACAGAGGCGGGGAATCAGATATGGGGAATCAGAGGTGGGGAATCAGTGGTTGGGAATCAGAGGCAGGGAATCAGATATGGGGAATCAGAGGTTGGGAATCAGATGTGCGGAATCAGATATGGGGAATCAGAGTCCGGGAATCAGAGATGGGGAATCAGAGGCGGGGAATGAGATATGGGGAATCAGAGGCGGGGAATCAGAGGCAGGGAATCAGATGTGCGGAATCAGAGATGGGGAATCAGAGTCCGGGAATCAGAGATGGGGAATCAGAGGCGGGGAATGAGATATGGGGAATCAGAGGTGGGGAATCAGAGGCGGGGAAACAGATTCTGGGAATCAGATATGGGGAATCAGAGGTGGCGAATCAAAGGCGCTGAATCAGAGATGGGGAATCAGAGGCGGGGAATCAGAGGCAGGGAATCAAACACGGGGAATCAGAGGCGGGGAATCAGAGTTGGGGAATCAGAGGCGGGGACTCAGATATTGGGGAAACAGAGGCGGGGAATCAGAGGCGGGGAAACAGAGGCGGGGAATCAGATATGGGGAATCAGAGGTGGGGAATCAGTGGTTGCGAATCAGAGGCAGGGAATCAGAGGCGGGGAATCAGAGGCGGGGAATGAGTGGCAGGGAATCAGATATGCGGAATCAGAGATGGGGAATCAGAGGCAGGGAATCAGAGGCGGGGAATCAGAGGCAGGGAATCAGAAGCCGGGAATCAGAGGCGGGGAATCAGATATGGGGAATCAGAGGTGGGGAATCAGAGGCAGGGAATCAGATGTGCGGAATCAGAGATGGGGAATCAGAGGCAGAGAATCAGAATCAGAAGCGGGGAATAAGAGGACGGGAATCAGAGGTGGGGAAACAGAGTCCGGGAATCAGAGATGGGGAATCAGAGGCGGGGAATGAGATATTGGGAATCAGAGGCGGGGAATCAGAGGCAGGGAAACAGAGGCGGAGAATCAGATATGGGGAATCAGAGATGGCGAATCAAAGGCGTTGAATCAGAGATGGGGAATCAGAGGCGGGGAATCAGAGGCGGGGAATCAGAGTTGGGGAATCAGAGGCGGGGAATCAGATATGGGGAAACAGAGGTGGGGAATCAGAGGCGGGGAAACAGAGGTGGGGAATCAGATATGGGGAATCAGAGGTGGCGAATCAAAGGTTGTGAATCAGAGATGGGGAATCAGAGGCGGGGAATCAGAGGCAGGGAAACAAACACGGGGAATCAGAGGCGGGGAATCAGAGCTGGGGAATCAGAGGCGGGGAATCAGAGTTGGGGAATCAGAGGCGTGGAATCAGATATGGGGAAACAGAGGCGGGGAATCAGAGGCGGGGAATCAGAGGCAGGGAATCAGAGGTCGGGAATCAGAGGCGGGGAATCAGATATGGGGAATCAGAGGTGGGAAATCAGAGGCAGGGAATAAGATGTGCGGAATCAGAGGTCGGGAATCAGAGTCCGGGAATCAGAGATGGGGAATCAGAGGCGGGGAATCAGAGTTGGGGAATCAGAGGCGGGGAATCAGATATGGGGAAACAGAGGTGGGAAATCAGAGGCGGGGAAACAGAGGTGGGGAATCAGATATGGGGAATCAGAGGTGGGGAATCAGAGGTAGGGAATCAAACACGGGGAATGAGAGACGGGGAATCATAGCTGGGGAATCAGAGGCGGGGAATCAGAGTTGGGGAATCAGAGGCGGGGAATCAGATATGGGGAAACAGAGGCGGGGAACAGAGGCGGGGAATCAGATATGGGGAAACAGAGGCGGGGAATCAGAGGCGGGGAAACAGAGGCGGGGAATCAGATATGGGGAATCAGAGGTGGGGAATCAGATATGGGGAAACAGAGGCGGGGAATACAAGGCGGGAAACACAGGCGGGGAATCTGATATGGGGAATCAGAGGTGGGGAATCAGTGGTTGGGAATCAGAGGCAGTGAATCGGATATGGGGAATCAGAGGTGGGGAATCAGTGGTTGGGAATCAGAGGCAGGTAATCAGAGGCGGGGAATCAGAGGCAGGGAATCAGAGGCAGGGAATCAGATGTGCGGAATCAGAGATGGGGAATCAGAGTCCGGGAATCAGAGATGGGGAATCAGAGGCGGGGAATGAGATATGGGGAATCAGAGGCGGGGAATCAGAGGCGGGGAAGCAGTTGCGGGGAATCAGAAATGGGGAATCAGAGGTGGCGAATCAAAGGCGCTGAATCAGAGATGGGGAATCAGAGGCGGGGAATCAGAGGCAGGGAATCAAACACGGGGAATCAGAGGCGGGGAATCAGAGTTGGGGAATGAGAGGCGGGGAATCAGATATGGGGAAACAGAGGCGGGGAATCAGAGGCGGGGAAACAGAGGCGGGGAATCAGATATGGGGAATCAGAGGTGGGGAATCAGAGGTTGCGAATCAGAGGAAGGGAATCAGAGGTGGGGAATCAGAGGCGGGGAATCAGAGGCAGGGAATCAGATGTGCGGAATCAGAGATGGTGAATCAGAGGCGGGGAATCAGAGGCGGGGAATCAGAGGCAGGGAATCAGAGGCCGGGAATCAGAGGCGGGGAATCAGATATGGAGAATCAGAGGTGGGGAATCAGAGGCAGGGAATCAGATATACGGAATCAGAGATGGGGAATCAGAGGCAGAGAATCAGAATCAGAAGCGGGGAATAAGAGGCCGGGAATCAGAGGTGGGGAATCAGATTCCGGGAATCAGAGATGGGGAATCAGAGGCAGGGAATGAGATATTGGGAATCAGAGGCGGGGAATCAGAAGCAGGGAAACAGAGGCGGGGAATCAGATATGGGGAATCAGAGGTTGGGAATCAGAGGCAGGGAATCAGAGGTGGGGAATCAGAGGCAGTGAATCAGATGCGGGGAATCAGAGGCGGGGAATCAGAGCTGTGGAATCAGAGGCGGGGAATCAGAGTTGGGGAATCAGAGGCCGGGAATTAGATATGGGGAAACAGAGGAGGGGAATCAGAGCGGGGAAACAGAGGCGGGGAATCAGATATGGGGAATCAGAGGTGGGGAATAAGTTGCAGGGAAGCAGAGGCCAGGTATCAGAGCTGGGGAATAAGAGGCGGGGAATCTGAGTTGGGGTATCAGAGGCGGGGAATCAGATATGGGGAAACATATGTGGGGAATCAGAGGCAGGGAATCAGATGTGCGGAATCAGAGATGGGGAATCAGAGGCTTGGAATCAGAATCAGAAGCGGGGAATCAGAGGCCGGGAATCAGAGGCCGGGAATCAGATGCCGGGAATAAGAGGCCAGGAATCAGAGGTGGGGAATCAGAGTCCGGGAATCAGAGATGGGGAATCAGAGGCGGGGAATGAGATATGGGGAATCAGTGGTGGGGAATCAGAGGTGGGGAAACAGAAGCGGGGAATCAGATATGGGGAATCAGAGGTGGCGAATCAAAGGTTGTGAATCAGAGATGGTGAATCAGAGGCGGGGAATCAGAGGCAGGGAATCAAACACGGGGAATCAGAGGCGGGGAAACAGAGCTGGGGAACCAGAGGCTGGGAATCAGAGTTGGGGAATCACAGGCGTGGAATCAGATATTGGGAAACAGAGGCAGGGAATCAGAGGCGGGGAAACAGAGGCGGGGAATCAGATATGGGGAATCAGAGATGGGGAATCAGATATGGGGAAACAGAGGCGGGGAATCAGAGGCGGAAAACAGAGGCGGGGAATCAGTGGTTGGGAATCAGAGGCAGGGAATCAGATATGGGGAATCAGAGGTGGGGAATCAGTGGTTGGGAATCAGAGGCAGGTAATCAGAGGCGGGGAATCAGAGGCGGGGATTCAGAGGCAGGGAATCAGATGTGCGGAATCAGAGATGGGGAATCAGAGTCCGGGAATCAGAGATGGGGAATCAGAGGCGGGGAATGAGATATGGGGAATCAGAGGCGGGGAATCAGAGGCGGGGAAACAGATGCGGTGAATCAGATATGGGGAATCAGAGGTGGCGAATCAAAGGCGCTGAATCAGAGATGGGGAATCAGAGGCGGGGAATCAGAGGCAGGGAATCAAACACGGGGAATCAGAGGCGGGGAATCAGAGTTGGGGAATCAGAGGCGGGGAATCAGAGGCGGGGAAACAGAGGCGGGGAATCAGATATGGGGAATCAGAGGTGGGGAATCAGATGTTACGAATCAGAGGCAGTGAATCAGAGGCGGGGAATCAGAGGCGGGGAATGAGAGGCAGGGAATCAGATGTGCGGAATCAGAGATGGGGAATCAGAGGCAGGGAATCAGAGGCGGGGAATCAGAGGCAGGGAATCAGAGGCCGGGAATCAGAGGCGGGGAATCAGATATGGGGAATCAGAGGTGGGGAATCAGAGGCAGGGTATCAGATGTGCGGAATCAGAGATGGGGAGTCAGAGGCAGAGAATCAGAATCAGAAGCGGGGAATAAGAGGCCGGGAATCAGAAGTGGGGAATCAGAGTCCGGGAATCAGAGATGGGGAATCAGAGGCGGGGAATGAGATATTGGGAATCAGAGGCGGGGAATCAGAGGCAGGGAAACAGAGGCGGGGAATCAGATATGGGGAATCAGAGGTTGGGAATCAGAGGCAGGGAATCAGAAGTGGGGAATCAGAGGCTGGGAATCAGATGTGGGGAATCAGAGGCGGGGAATCAGAGCTGGGGAATCAGAGGCGGGGAATCAGATTTGGGGAATCAGAGGCAGAGTATTAGATATGGGGAAACAGAGGAGGGGAATCAGAGGCGGGGAAACAGAGGCGTGGAATCAGATATGGGGAATCAGAGGTGGGGAATAAGTGGCAGGGAAGCAGAGGTGGGGTATCAGAGCTGGGGAATCAGAGGCGGGGAATCTGAGTTGGGTTATCAGAGGCGGGGAATCAGATATGGGGAATCAGAGGTGGGAATCAGAGGCAGGGAATCAGATGTGCGGAATCAGAGATTGGGTATCAGAGGCATGGAATCAGAATCAGAAGCGGAGAATCAGAGGCCGGGAATCAGAGGCCGGGAATCACATGCCGGGAATAAGAGGCCGGGAATCAGAGCTGGGGAATCTGAGTCCGGGAATCAGAAATGGGGAATCAGAGGCGGGGAATGAGATATGGGGAATCAGAGGCGGGGAATCAGAGGCGGGGAAACAGAGGCGGGGAATCAGATATGGGGAATCAGAGGTGGCGAATCAAAGGTTGTGAATCAGAGATGGGGAATCAGAGGCGGGGAATCAGAGGCAGGGAAACAAACACGGGGAATCAGAGGCGGGGAATCAGAGCTGGGGAATCAGAGTCGGGGAATCAGAGTTGGGGAATCAGAGGCGTGGAATCAGATATGGGGAAACAGAGGCGGGGAATAAGAGGCGGGGAAACAGAGGCGGGGAATCAGATATGGGGAATCAGAGGTGGGGAATCAGAGGTTGGGAGTCAGAGGCAGGGAATCAGAGGAGGGGAATCAGAGGCGGGGAATCAGAGGCAGGGAATCAGATGTGCAGGATCAGAGAAGGGGAATCAGAGGCAGGGAATCAGAGGCGGGGAATCAGAGGCGGGGAATCAGAGGCCGGGAATCAGAGGCCGGGAATCAGAGGCCGGGAATGAGAGGCCGGGAATCAGAGGCTGGAAATCAGAGGCCGGGAATCAGAGGGGGAATAAGAGGCACGGAATCAGATGTGCGGTATCAGAGATGGGGAATCACAGGCAGGGAATCAGAGGCGGGGAATCAGAGGCGCGGAATCAGAGTTGGGGAATGAGAGGCGGGGAATCAGATATGGGGAAACAGAGGCGGGGAATCAGAGGCGGGGAAACAGAGGCGGGGAATCAGATATGGGGAATCAGAGGTGGGGAATCAGAGGTTGCGAATCAGAGGAAGGGAATCAGAGGTGGGGAATCAGAGGCGGGGAATCAGAGGCAGGGAATCAGATGTGCGGAATCAGAGATGGTGAATCAGAGGCGGGGACTCAGAGGCGGGGAATCAGAGGCAGGGAATCAGAGGCCGGGAATCAGAGGCGGGGAATCAGATATGGGGAATCAGAGGTGGGGAATCAGAGGCAGGGAATCAGATGTACGGAATCAGAGATGGGGAATCAGAGGCAGAGAATCAGAATCAGAAGCGGGGAATAAGAGGCCGGGAATCAGAGGTGGGGAATCAGATTCCGGGAATCAGAGATGGGGAATCAGAGGCAGGGAATGAGATATTGGGAATCAGAGGCGGGGAATCAGAAGCAGGGAAACAGAGGCGGGGAATCAGATATGGGGAATCAGAGGTTGGGAATCAGAGGCAGGGAATCAGAGGTGGGGAATCAGAGGCAGGGAATCAGATGCGGGGAATCAGAGGCGGGGAATCAGAGCTGGGGAATCAGAGGCGGGGAATCAGAGTTGGGGAATCAGAGGCCGGGAATTAGATATGGGGAAACAGAGGAGGGGAATCAGAGCGGGGAAACAGAGGCGGGGAATCAGATATGGGGAATCAGAGGTGGGGAATAAGTTGCAGGGAAGCAGAGGCCAGGTATCAGAGCTGGGGAATAAGAGGCGGGGAATCTGAGTTGGGGTATCAGAGGCGGGGAATCAGATATGGGGAAACATATGTGGGGAATCAGAGGCAGGGAATCAGATGTGCGGAATCAGAGATGGGGAATCAGAGGCTTGGAATCAGAATCAGAAGCGGGGAATCAGAGGCCGGGAATCAGAGGCCGGGAATCAGATGCCGGGAATAAGAGGCCAGGAATCAGAGGTGGGGAATCAGAGTCCGGGAATCAGAGATGGGGAATCAGAGGCGGGGAATGAGATATGGGGAATCAGTGGTGGGGAATCAGAGGTGGGGAAACAGAGGCGGGGAATCAGATATGGGGAATCAGAAGTGGCGAATCAAAGGTTGTGAATCAGAGATGGTGAATCAGAGGCGGGGAATCAGAGGCAGGGAATCAAACACGGGGAATCAGAGGCGGGGAATCAGAGCTGGGGAACCAGAGGCGGGGAATCAGAGTTGGGGAATCAGAGGCGTGGAATCAGATATTGGGAAACAGAGGCAGGGAATCAGAGGCGGGGAAACAGAGGCGGGGAATCAGATATGGGGAATCAGAGGTGGGGAATCAGATATGGGGAAACAGAGGCGGGGAATCAGAGGCGGAAAACAGAGGCGGGGAATCAGTGGTTGGGAATCAGAGGCAGGGAATCAGATATGGGGAATCAGAGGTGGGGAATCAGTGGTTGGGAATCAGAGGCAGGTAATCAGAGGCGGGGAATCAGAGGCGGGGATTCAGAGGCAGGGAATCAGATGTGCGGAATCAGAGATTGGGTATCAGAGGCATGGAATCAGAATCAGAAGCGGAGAATCAGAGGCCGGGAATCAGAGGCCGGGAATCACATGCCGGGAATAAGAGGCCGGGAATCAGAGCTGGGGAATCTGAGTCCGGGAATCAGAAATGGGGAATCAGAGGCGGGGAATGAGATATGGGGAATCAGAGGCGGGGAATCAGAGGCGGGGAAACAGAGGCGGGGAATCAGATATGGGGAATCAGAGGTGGCGAATCAAAGGTTGTGAATCAGAGATGGGGAATCAGAGGCGGGGAATCAGAGGCAGGGAAACAAACACGGGGAATCAGAGGCGGGGAATCAGAGCTGGGGAATCAGAGTCGGGGAATCAGAGTTGGGGAATCAGAGGCGTGGAATCAGATATGGGGAAACAGAGGCGGGGAATCAGATATGGGGAATCAGAGGTGGGGAATCAGAGGTTGGGAGTCAGAGGCAGGGAATCAGAGGAGGGGAATCAGAGGCGGGGAATCAGAGGCAGGGAATCAGATGTGCAGGATCAGAGAAGGGGAATCAGAGGCAGGGAATCAGAGGCGGGGAATCAGAGGCGGGGAATCAGAGGCCGGGAATCAGAGGCCGGGAATCAGAGGCCGGGAATGAGAGGCCGGGAATCAGAGGCTGGAAATCAGAGGCCGGGAATCAGAGGGGGAATAAGAGGCACGGAATCAGATGTGCGGTATCAGAGATGGGGAATCACAGGCAGGGAATCAGAGGCGGGGAATCAGAGGCGCGGAATCAGAGTTGGGGAATGAGAGGCGGGGAATCAGATATGGGGAAACAGAGGCGGGGAATCAGAGGCGGGGAAACAGAGGCGGGGAATCAGATATGGGGAATCAGAGGTGGGGAATCAGAGGTTGCGAATCAGAGGAAGGGAATCAGAGGTGGGGAATCAGAGGCGGGGAATCAGAGGCAGGGAATCAGATGTGCGGAATCAGAGATGGTGAATCAGAGGCGGGGACTCAGAGGCGGGGAATCAGAGGCAGGGAATCAGAGGCCGGGAATCAGAGGCGGGGAATCAGATATGGGGAATCAGAGGTGGGGAATCAGAGGCAGGGAATCAGATGTACGGAATCAGAGATGGGGAATCAGAGGCAGAGAATCAGAATCAGAAGCGGGGAATAAGAGGCCGGGAATCAGAGGTGGGGAATCAGATTCCGGGAATCAGAGATGGGGAATCAGAGGCAGGGAATGAGATATTGGGAATCAGAGGCGGGGAATCAGAAGCAGGGAAACAGAGGCGGGGAATCAGATATGGGGAATCAGAGGTTGGGAATCAGAGGCAGGGAATCAGAGGTGGGGAATCAGAGGCAGGGAATCAGATGCGGGGAATCAGAGGCGGGGAATCAGAGCTGGGGAATCAGAGGCGGGGAATCAGAGTTGGGGAATCAGAGGCCGGGAATTAGATATGGGGAAACAGAGGAGGGGAATCAGAGCGGGGAAACAGAGGCGGGGAATCAGATATGGGGAATCAGAGGTGGGGAATAAGTTGCAGGGAAGCAGAGGCCAGGTATCAGAGCTGGGGAATAAGAGGCGGGGAATCTGAGTTGGGGTATCAGAGGCGGGGAATCAGATATGGGGAAACATATGTGGGGAATCAGAGGCAGGGAATCAGATGTGCGGAATCAGAGATGGGGAATCAGAGGCTTGGAATCAGAATCAGAAGCGGGGAATCAGAGGCCGGGAATCAGAGGCCGGGAATCAGATGCCGGGAATAAGAGGCCAGGAATCAGAGGTGGGGAATCAGAGTCCGGGAATCAGAGATGGGGAATCAGAGGCGGGGAATGAGATATGGGGAATCAGTGGTGGGGAATCAGAGGTGGGGAAACAGAGGCGGGGAATCAGATATGGGGAATCAGAAGTGGCGAATCAAAGGTTGTGAATCAGAGATGGTGAATCAGAGGCGGGGAATCAGAGGCAGGGAATCAAACACGGGGAATCAGAGGCGGGGAATCAGAGCTGGGGAACCAGAGGCGGGGAATCAGAGTTGGGGAATCAGAGGCGTGGAATCAGATATTGGGAAACAGAGGCAGGGAATCAGAGGCGGGGAAACAGAGGCGGGGAATCAGATATGGGGAATCAGAGGTGGGGAATCAGATATGGGGAAACAGAGGCGGGGAATCAGAGGCGGAAAACAGAGGCGGGGAATCAGTGGTTGGGAATCAGAGGCAGGGAATCAGATATGGGGAATCAGAGGTGGGGAATCAGTGGTTGGGAATCAGAGGCAGGTAATCAGAGGCGGGGAATCAGAGGCGGGGATTCAGAGGCAGGGAATCAGATGTGCGGAATCAGAGATGGGGAATCAGAGTCCGGGAATCAGAGATGGGGAATCAGAGGCGGGGAATGAGATATGGGGAATCAGAGGCGGGGAATCAGAGGCGGGGAAACAGATGCGGTGAATCAGATATGGGGAATCAGAGGTGGCGAATCAAAGGCGCTGAATCAGAGATGGGGAATCAGAGGCGGGGAATCAGAGGCAGGGAATCAAACACGGGGAATCAGAGGCGGGGAATCAGAGTTGGGGAATCAGAGGCGGGGAATCAGAGGCGGGGAAACAGAGGCGGGGAATCAGATATGGGGAATCAGAGGTGGGGAATCAGATGTTACGAATCAGAGGCAGTGAATCAGAGGCGGGGAATCAGAGGCGGGGAATGAGAGGCAGGGAATCAGATGTGCGGAATCAGAGATGGGGAATCAGAGGCAGGGAATCAGAGGCGGGGAATCAGAGGCAGGGAATCAGAGGCCGGGAATCAGAGGCGGGGAATCAGATATGGGGAATCAGAGGTGGGGAATCAGAGGCAGGGTATCAGATGTGCGGAATCAGAGATGGGGAGTCAGAGGCAGAGAATCAGAATCAGAAGCGGGGAATAAGAGGCCGGGAATCAGAAGTGGGGAATCAGAGTCCGGGAATCAGAGATGGGGAATCAGAGGCGGGGAATGAGATATTGGGAATCAGAGGCGGGGAATCAGAGGCAGGGAAACAGAGGCGGGGAATCAGATATGGGGAATCAGAGGTTGGGAATCAGAGGCAGGGAATCAGAAGTGGGGAATCAGAGGCTGGGAATCAGATGTGGGGAATCAGAGGCGGGGAATCAGAGCTGGGGAATCAGAGGCGGGGAATCAGATTTGGGGAATCAGAGGCAGGGTATTAGATATGGGGAAACAGAGGAGGGGAATCAGAGGCGGGGAAACAGAGGCGTGGAATCAGATATGGGGAATCAGAGGTGGGGAATAAGTGGCAGGGAAGCAGAGGTGGGGTATCAGAGCTGGGGAATCAGAGGCGGGGAATCTGAGTTGGGTTATCAGAGGCGGGGAATCAGATATGGGGAATCAGAGGTGGGGAATCAGAGGCAGGGAATCAGATGTGCGGAATCAGAGATTGGGTATCAGAGGCATGGAATCAGAATCAGAAGCGGAGAATCAGAGGCCGGGAATCAGAGGCCGGGAATCAGATGCCGGGAATAAGAGGCCGGGAATCAGAGCTGGGGAATCTGAGTCCGGGAATCAGAAATGGGGAATCAGAGGCGGGGAATGAGATATGGGGAATCAGAGGCGGGGAATCAGAGGCGGGGAAACAGAGGCGGGGAATCAGATATGGGGAATCAGAGGTGGCGAATCAAAGGTTGTGAATCAGAGATGGGGAATCAGAGGCGGGGAATCAGAGGCAGGGAAACAAACACGGGGAATCAGAGGCGGGGAATCAGAGCTGGGGAATCAGAGTCGGGGAATCAGAGTTGGGGAATCAGAGGCGTGGAATCAGATATGGGGAAACAGAGGCGGGGAATAAGAGGCGGGGAAACAGAGGCGGGGAATCAGATATGGGGAATCAGAGGTGGGGAATCAGAGGTTGGGAGTCAGAGGCAGGGAATCAGAGGCGGGGAATCAGAGGCGGGGAATCAGAGGCAGGGAATCAGATGTGCAGGATCAGAGAAGGGGAATCAGAGGCAGGGAATCAGAGGCGGGGAATCAGAGGCGGGGAATCAGAGGCCGGGAATCAGAGGCCGGGAATCAGAGGCCGGGAATGAGAGGCCGGGAATCAGAGGCTGGAAATCAGAGGCCGGGAATCAGAGGGGGAATAAGAGGCACGGAATCAGATGTGCGGTATCAGAGATGGGGAATCACAGGCAGGGAATCAGAGGCGGGGAATCAGAGGCGCGGAATCAGAGGCAGGGAATCGGATGTGCGGAATCTGAGATGGGGAATCAGAGGTGGGGAATCAGAGTCCGGGAATCAGAGATGGGGAATTAGAGGCGGGGAATCAGAGGCGGGGAAACATAGGTGGGGAATCAGATATGGGGAATCAGAGGTGGGGAATCAGAGGCTCTGAATCAGAGATGGTGAATCAGAGGCGGGGAATCAGAGGCAGGAAATCAGACATGGGGAATGAGAGGCTGGGAATCAGACACGGGGAATCAGAGGTGGGGAATCAGAGCTGGGGAATCAGAGGTGGGGAATCAGAGGTGGGGAATCAGAGTTGGGGAATCAGAGGCGGGGAATCAGATATGGGGAAACAGAGGCGGGGAATCAGAGGAAGGGAAACAGAGGCGGGGAATCAGATATGGGGAATCAGAGGAGGGGAATCAGAGGTTGGGAATCAGAGGCAGGGACTCAGAGGTTGGGATTCAGATGCAGGGAATCAGATGCGGGGAATAAGAGGTGGGGATTCAGAGGCGAGAAATCAGAGGCAGGGAATCAGAGTTGGGGAATCAGAGGCAGGGAATTAGATATGGGGAAACAGAGGCGGGGAATTAGAGGCTGGGAATCAGAGGCCGGGAATAAGAGGCCGGGAATCAGAGGTGGGTAATCAGAGTCCGGGAATCAGAGGCGGGGAATGAGATATGGGGAATTAGAGGCGGGGAATCAGAGGCGGGGAAACAGAGGCGGGGAATCAGATATGGGGAATCAGAGGTGGCGAATCAATGGTGGTGAATCAGAGATGGGGAATCAGAGGCGGGGAATCAGAGGCAGGGCATCAAACACGGGGAATGAGAGACGGGGAATCATAGCTGGGGAATCAGAGGCGGGGAATCAGAGTTGGGGAATCAGAGGCGGTGAATCAGATATGGGGAAACAGAGGCGGGAAATCAGAGGCGGGGAAACAGAGGCGGGGAATCAGATATGGGGAATCAGAGGTGGGGAATCAGATATGGGGAAACAGAGGCGGGGAATCAGAGGCGGGGAAACAGAGGCGGGGAATCAGATATGGGGAATCAGAGGTGGGGAATCAGTGGTTGGGAATCAGAGGCAGGGAATCAGATATGGGGAATCATAGGTGGGGAATCAGTGGTTGGGAATCAGATGTGCGGAATCAGATATGGGGAATCAGAGTCCGGGAATCAGAGATGGGGAATCAGAGGCGGGGAATGAGATATGGGGAATCAGAGGCGGGGAATCAGAGGCAGGGAATCAGATGTGCGGAATCAGAGATGGGGAATCAGAGTCCGGGAATCAGAGATGGGGAATCAGAGGCGGGGAATGAGATATGGGGAATCAGAGGTGGGGAATCAGAGGCGGGGAAACAGAGGCGGGGAATCAGATATGGGGAATCAGAGGTGGGGAATCAGATGTTACGAATCAGAGGCAGTGAATCAGAGGCGGGGAATCAGAGGTGGGGAATCAGAGGCAGGGAATCAGATGTGCGGAATCAGAGATGGGGAATCAGAGGCAGGGAATCAGAGGCGGGGAATCAGAGGCAGGGAATCAGAGGCCGGGAATCAGAGGCGGGGAATCAGATATGGGGAATCAGAGGTGGGGAATCAGAGGCAGGGTATCAGATGTGCGGAATCAGAGATGGGGAGTCAGAGGCAGAGAATCAGAATCAGAAGCGGGGAATAAGAGGACGGGAATCAGAGGTGGGGAATCAGAGTCCGGGAATCAGAGATGGGGAATCAGAGGCGGGGAATGAGATATTGGGAATCAGAGGCGGGGAATCAGAGGCAGGGAAACAGAGGCGGGGAATCAGATATGGGGAATCAGAGGTTGGGAATCAGAGGCAGGGAATCAGAAGTGGGGAATCAGAGGCTGGGAATCAGATGCGGGGAATCGGAGGCGGGGAATCAGAGCTGGGGAATCAGAGGCGGGGAATCAGATTTAGGGAATCAGAGGCAGGGAATTAGATATGGGGAAACAGAGGAGGGGAATGAGAGGCGGGGAAACAGAGGCGTGGAATCAGATATGGGGAATCAGAGGTGGGGAATAAGTGGCAGGGAAGCAGAGGCGGGGTATCAGAGCTGGGGAATCAGAGGCGGGGAATCTGAGTTGGGTTATCAGAGGAGGGGAATCAGATATGGGGAAACATGCGGGGCATCAGAGGCGGGGAAACAGAGGCGGGGAATCAGATATGGGGAATCAGAGGTGGGGAATCAGAGGCAGGGAATCAGATGTGCGGAATCAGAGATGGGGTATCAGAGGCATGGAATCAGAATCAGAAGCGGAGAATCAGAGGCCGGGAATCAGAGGCCGGGAATCAGATGCCGGGAATAAGAGGCCGGGAATCAGAGGTGGGGAATCTGAGTCCGGGAATCAGAAATGGGGAATCAGAGGCGGGGAATGAGATATGGGGAATCAGAGGCGGGGAATCAGAGGCGGGGAAACAGAGGCGGGGAATCAGATATGGGGAATCAGAGGTGGCGAATCAAAGGTTGTGAATCAGAGATGGGGAATCAGAGGCGGGGAATCAGAGGCAGGGAAACAAACACGGGGAATCAGAGGCGGGGAATCAGAGCTGGGGAATCAGAGGCGGGGAATCAGAGTTGGGGAATCAGAGGCGTGGAATCAGATATGGGGAAACAGAGGCGGGGAATCAGAGGCGGGGAAACAGAGGCGGGGAATCAGATATGGGGAATCAGAGGTGGGGAATCAGAGGTTGGGAGTCAGAGGCAGGGAATCAGAGGCGGGGAATCAGAGGCGGGGAATCAGAGGCAGGGAATCAGATGTGCAGAATCAGAGAAGGGGAATCAGAGGCAGGGAATCAGAGGCGGGGAATCAGAGGCGGGGAATCAGAGGCCGGGAATCAGAGGCCGGGAATCAGTGGCCGGGAATGAGAGGCCGGGAATCAGAGGCTGGAAATCAGAGGCCGGGAATCAGAGGTGGGGAATAAGAGGCACGGAATCAGATGTGCGGTATCAGAGATGGGGAATCACAGGCAGGGAATCAGAGGCAGGAATCAGAGGCGCGGAATCAGAGGCAGGGAATCGGATGTGCGGAATCAGAGATGGGGAATCAGAGGTGGGGAATCAGAGTCCGGGAATCAGAGATGGGGAATTAGAGGCGGGGAATCAGAGGCGGGGAAACATAGGTGGGGAATCAGATATGGGGAATCAGAGGTGGGGAATCAGAGGCGCTGAATCAGAGATGGTGAATAAGAGGCGGGGAATCAGAGGCAGGAAATCAGACATGGGGAATGAGAGGCTGGGAATGAGACACGGGGAATCAGAGGTGGGGAATCAGAGCTGGGGAATCAGAGGTGGGGAATCAGAGTTGGGGAATCAGAGGCGGGGAATCAGATATGGGGAAACAGAGGCGGGGAATCAGAGGCAGGGAAACAGAGGCGGGGAATCAGATATGGGGAATCAGAGGAGGGGAATCAGAGGTTGGGAATCAGAGGCAGGGACTCAGAGGTTGGGATTCAGATGCAGGGAATCAGATGCGGGGAATAAGAGGTGGGGATTCAGAGGCGAGAAATCAGAGGCAGGGAATCAGAGTTGGGGAATCAGAGGCAGGGAATTAGATATGGGGAAACAGAGGCGGGGAATTAGAGGCGGGGAATCAGAGGCCGGGAATAAGAGGCCGGGAATCAGAGGTGGGTAATCAGAGTCCGGGAATCAGAGGCGGGGAATGAGATATGGGGAATTAGAGGCGGTGAATCAGAGGCGGGGAAACAGAGGCGGGGAATCAGATATGGGGAATCAGAGGTGGCGAATCAATAGCGGTGAATCAGAGATGGGGAATCAGAGGCGGGGAATCAGAGGCAGGGCATCAAACACGGGGAATGAGAGACGGGGAATCATAGCTGGGGAATCAGAGGCGGGGAATCAGAGTTGGGGAATCAGAGGCGGTGAATCAGATATGGGGAAACAGAGGCGGGAAATCAGAGGCGGGTAAACAGAGGCGGGGAATCAGATATGGGGAATCAGAGGTGGGGAATCAGATATGGGGAAACAGAGGCGGGGAATCAGAGGCGGGGAAACAGAGGCGGGGAATCAGATATGGGGAATCAGAGGTGGGGAATCAGTGGTTGGGAATCAGAGGCAGGGAATCAGATATGGGGAATCAGAGGTGGGGAATCAGTGGTTGGGAATCAGATGTGCGGAATCAGATATGGGGAATCAGAGTCCGGGAGTCAGAGATGGGGAATCAGAGGCGGGGAATGAGATATGGGGAATCAGAGGCGGGGAATCAGAGGCAGGGAATCAGATGTGCGGAATCAGAGATGGGGAATCAGAGTCCGGGAATCAGAGATGGGGAATCAGAGGCGGGGAATGAGATATGGGGAATCAGAGGCGGGGAATCAGAGGCGGGGAATGAGTGGCAGGGAATCAGATATGCGGAATCAGAGATGGGGAATCAGAGGCAGGGAATCAGAGGCGGGGAATCAGAGGCAGGGAATCAGAGGCCGGGAATCAGAGGCGGGGAATCAGATATGAAGAATCAGAGGTGGGGAATCAGAGGCAGGGAATCAGATGTGCGGAATCAGAGATGGGGAATCAGAGGCAGAGAATCAGAATCAGAAGCGGGGAATAAGAGGCCGGGAATCAGAGGTGGGGAATCAGAGTCCGGGAATCAGAGATGGGGAATCAGAGGCGGGGAATGAGATATTGGGAATCAGAGTCGGGGAATCAGAGGCAGGGAAACAGATGCGGAGAATCAGATATGGGGAATCAGAGATGGCGAATCAAAGGCGTTGAATCAGAGATGGGGAATCAGAGGCGGGGAATCAGAGGCGGGGAATCAGAGTTGGGGAATCAGAGGCGGGGAATCAGATGTGGGGAAACAGAGGTGGGGAATCAGAGGCAGGGAAACAGAGGCGGGGAATCAGATATGGGGAATCAGAGGTTGGGAATCAGAGGCAGGGAATCAGAAGTGGGGAATCAGAGGCTGGGAATCAGATGCGGGGAATCGGAGGCGGGAATCAGAGCTGGGGAATCAGAGGCGGGGAATCAGATTTGGGGAATCAGAGGCAGGGAATTAGATATGGGGAAACAGAGGAGGGGAATCAGAGGCGGGGAAACAGAGGCGTGGAATCAGATATGGGGAATCAGAGGTGGGGAATAAGTGGCAGGGAAGCAGAGGCGGGGTATCAGAGCTGGGGAATCAGAGGCGGGGAATCTGAGTTGGGTTATCAGAGGAGGGGAATCAGATATGGGGAAACATGCGGGGCATCAGAGGCGGGGAAACAGAGGGGGGGAATCAGATATGGGGAATCAGAGGTGGGGAATCAGAGGCAGGGAATCAGATGTGCGGAATCAGAGATGGGGTATCAGAGGCATGGAATCAGAATCAGAAGCGGAGAATCAGAGGCCGGGAATCAGAGGCCGGGAATCAGATGCTGGGAATAAGAGGCCGGGAATCAGAGGTGGGGAATCTGAGTCTGGGAATCAGAAATGGGGAATCAGAGGCGGGGAATGAGATATGGGGAATCAGAGGCGGGGAATCAGAGGCGGGGAAACAGAGGCGGGGAATCAGATATGGGGAATCAGAGGTGGCGAATCAAAGGTTGTGAATCAGAGATGGGGAATCAGAGGCGGGGAATCAGAGGCAGGGAAACAAACACGGGGAATCAGAGGCGGGGAAACAGAGCTGGGGAATCAGAGGCGGGGAATCAGAGTTGGGGAATCAGAGGCGTGGAATCAGTTATGGGGAAACAGAGGCGGGGAATCAGAGGCGGGGAAACAGAGGTGGGGAATCAGATATGGGGAATCAGAGGTGGGGAATCAGAGGTTGGGAGTCAGAGGCAGGGAATCAGATGCGGGGAATCAGAGGCGGGGAATCAGAGGCAGGGAATCAGATGTGCAGAATCAGAGAAGGGGAATCAGAGGCAGGGAATCAGAGGCGGGGAATCAGAGGCGGGGAATCAGAGGCCGGGAATCAGAGGCCGGGAATCAGTGGCCGGGAATGAGAAGCCGGGAATCAGAGGCTGGAAATCAGAGTCCGGGAATCAGAGGTGGGGAATAAGAGGCACGGAATCAGATGTGCGGTATCAGAGATGGGGAATCACAGGCAGGGAATCAGAGGCAGGAATCAGAGGCGCGGAATCAGAGGCAGGGAATCGGATGTGCGGAATCAGAGATGGGGAATCAGAGGTGGGGAATCAGAGTCCGGGAATCAGAGATGGGGAATTAGAGGCGGGGAATCAGAGGCGGGGAAACATAGGTGGGGAATCAGATATGGGGAATCAGAGGTGGGGAATCAGAGGCGCTGAATCAGAGATGGTGAATCAGAGGCGGGGAATCAGAGGCAGGAAATCAGACATGGGGAATGAGAGGCAGGGAATGAGACACGGGGATTCAGAGGTGGGGAATCAGAGCTGGGGAATCAGAGGTGGGGAATCAGAGTTGGGGAATCAGAGGCGGGGAATCAGATATGGGGCAACAGAGGCGGAGAATCAGAGGCAGGGAAACAGAGGCTGGGAATCAGATATGGGGAATCAGAGGAGGGGAATCAGAGGTTGGGAATCAGAGGCAGGGACTCAGAGGTTGGGATTCAGATGCAGGGAATCAGATGCGGGGAATAAGAGGTGGGGATTCAGAGGCGAGAAATCAGAGGCAGGGAATCAGAGTTGGGGAATCAGAGGCAGGGAATTAGATATGGGGAAACAGAGGCGGGGAATTAGAGGCGGGGAATCAGAGGCCGGGAATAAGAGGCCGGGAATCAGAGGTGGGTAATCAGAGTCCGGGAATCAGAGGCGGGGAATGAGATATGGGGAATTAGAGGCGGGGAATCAGAGGCGGGGAAACAGAGGTGGGGAATCAGATATGGGGAATCAGAGGTGGCGAATCAATGGCGGTGAATCAGAGATGGGGAATCAGAGGCGGGGAATCAGAGGCAGGGCATCAAACACGGGGAATGAGAGACGGGGAATCATAGCTGGGGAATCAGAGGCGGGGAATCAGAGTTGGGGAATCAGAGGCGGTGAATCAGATATGGGGAAACAGAGGCGGGAAATCAGAGGCGGGGAAACAGAGGCGGGGAATCAGATATGGGGATTCAGAGGTGGGGAATCAGATATGGGGAAACAGAAGCGGGGAATCAGAGGCGGGGAAACAGAGGCGGGGAATCAGATATGGGAAATCAGAGGTGGGGAATCAGTGGTTGGGAATCAGAGGCAGGGAATCAGATATGGGGAATCAGAGGTGGGGAATCAGTTGTTGGGAATCAGATGTGCGGAATCAGATATGGGGAATCAGAATCCGGGAATCAGAGATGGGGAATCAGAGGCGGGGAATGAGATATGGGGAATCAGAGGCGGGGAATCAGAGGCAGGGAATCAGATGTGCGGAATCAGAGATGGGGAATCAGAGTCCGGGAATCAGAGATGGGGAATCAGAGGCGGGGAATGAGATATGGGGAATCAGAGGCGGGGAATCAGAGGCGGGGAATGAGTGGCAGGGAATCAGATATGCGGAATCAGAGATGGGGAATCAGAGGCAGGGAATCAGAGGCGGGGAATCAGAGGCAGGGAATCAGAGGCCGGGAATCAGAGGCGGGGAATCAGATATGGGGAATCAGAGGTGGGGAATCAGAGGCAGGGAATCAGATGTGCGGAATCAGAGATGGGGAATCAGAGGCAGAGAATCAGAATCAGAAGCGGGGAATAAGAGGCCGGGAATCAGAGGTGGGGAATCAGAGTCCGGGAATCAGAGATGGGGAATCAGAGGCGGGGAATGAGATATTGGGAATCAGAGTCGGGGAATCAGAGGCAGGGAAACAGAGGCGGAGAATCAGATATGGGGAATCAGAGATGGCGAATCAAAGGCGTTGAATCAGAGATGGGGAATCAGAGGCGGGGAATCAGAGGCGGGGAATCAGAGTTGGGGAATCAGAGGCGGGGAATCAGATGTGGGGAAACAGAGGTGGGGAATCAGAGGCGGGGATACAGAGGTGGGGAATCAGATATGGGGAATCAGAGGTGGCGAATCAAAGGTTGTGAATCAGAGATGGGGAATCAGAGGCGGGGAATCAGAGGCAGGGAAACAAACACGGGGAATCAGAGGCGGGGATTCAGAGCTGGGGAATCAGAGGCGGGGAATCAGAGTTGGGGAATCAGAGGCGTGGAATCAGATATGGGGAAACAGAGGCGGGGAATCAGAGGCGGGGAAACAGAGGCGGGGAATCAGATATGGGGAATCAGATGTGGGGAATCAGAGGTTGGTAGTCAGAGGCAGGGAATCAGAGGCGGGGAATCAGAGGCGGGGAATCAGAGGCAGGGAATCAGATGTGCAGAATCAGAGAAGGGGAATCAGAGGCAGGGAATCAGAGGCGGGGAATCAGAGGCGGGGAATCAGAGGCCGGGAATCAGAGGCCGGGAATCAGAGGCCGGGAATGAGAGGCCGGGAATCAGAGGCTGGAAATCAGAGGCCGGGAATCAGAGGTGGGGAATAAGAGGCACGGAATCAGATGTGCGGTATCAGAGATGGGGAATCACAGGCAGGGAATCAGAGGCGGGGAATCAGAGGCGCGGAATCAGAGGCAGGGAATCGGATGTGCGGAATCAGAGATGGGGAATCAGAGGTGGGGAATCAGTGTCCGGGAATCAGAGATGGGGAATTAGAGGCGGGGAATCAGAGGCGGGGAAACATAGGTGGGGAATCAGATATGGGGAATCAGAGGTGGGGAATCAGAGGCGCTGAATCAGAGATGGTGAATCAGAGGCGGGGAATCAGAGGCAGGAAATCAGACATGGGGAATGAGAGGCTGGGAATCAGACACGGGGTATCCGAGGTGGGGAATCAGAGCTGGGGAATCAGAGGTGGGGAATCAGAGTTGGGGAATCAGAGGCGGGGAATCAGATATGGGGAAACAGAGGCGGGGAATCAGAGGCAGGGAAACAGAGGCGGGGAATCAGATATGGGGAATCAGAGGTGGGGAATCAGAGGCAGGGAATCAGATGTGAGGAATCAGAGATGGGGAATCAGAGGCAGAGAATCAGAATCAGAAGCGGGGAATAAGAGGCCGGGAATCAGAGGTGGGGAATCAGAGTCCGGGAATCAGAGATGGGGAATCAGAGGCGGGGAATGAGATATTGGGAATCAGAGTCGGGGAATCAGAGGCAGGGAAACAGAGGCGGAGAATCAGATATGGGGAATCAGAGATGGCGAATCAAAGGCGTTGAATCAGAGATGAGGAATCAGAGGCGGGGAATCAGAGGCGGGGAATCAGAGTTGGGGAATCAGAGGCGGGGAATCAGATATGGGGAAACAGAGGTGGGGAATCAGAGGCGGGGAAACAGAGGTGGGGAATCAGATATGGGGAATCAGAGGTGGCGAATCAAAGGTTGTGAATCAGAGATGGGGAATCAGAGGCGGGGAATCAGAGGCAGGGAAACAAACACGGGGAATCAGAGGCGGGGATTCAGAGTCAGGGAAACAGAGGCGGGGAATCAGATATGGGGAATTAGAGGTTGGGAATCAGAGGCAGGGAATCAGAAGTGGAGAATCAGAGGCTGGGAATCAGATGCGGGGAATCAGAGGCGGGGAATCAGAGCTGGGGAATCAGAGGTGGGGAATCAGAGTTGGGGAATCAGAGGCAGGGAATTAGATATGGGGAAACAGAGGAGCGGAATCAGATGCGGGGAAACAGAGGCGAGGAATCAGATATGGGGAATCAGAGGTGGGGAATAAGTGGCAGGGAAGCAGAGGCGGGGTATCAGAGCTGGGGAGTCAGAGGCGGGGAATCTGAGTTGGGGTATCAGAGGCGGGGAATCATATATGGGGAAACAGGCGGGGCATCAGAGGCGGGGAAACAGAGGCGGGGAATCAGATATGGGGAATCAGAGATGGGGAATCAGAGGCAGGGAATCAGATGTGCGGAATCAGAGATGGGGTATCAGAGGCATGGAATCAGAATCAGAAGCGCGGAATCAGAGGCCGGGAATCAGAGTCCAGGAATCAGATGCCGGGAATAAGAGGCCGGGAATCAGAGGTGGGGAATCAGAGGCGGGGAATAAGATATGGGGAATCAGAGGTGGGGAATCAGAGGTGGGGAAACAGAGGCGGTGAATCAGAGATGGGGAATCAGAGGTGGCGAATCAACGGTTGTGAATCAGAGATGGGGAATCAGAGGCAGGGAATCAGAGGCAGGGAAACAAACACGGGGAATCAGAGGTGGGGAATAAGAGCTGGGGAATCAGAGGCGGGGAATCAGAGTTGGGGAAACAGAGGCGGGGAATCAGAGGCGGGGAAACAGAGGCGGGGAATCAGATATGGGGAATCAGAGGCGGGGAATCAGAGGCAGGGAATCAGATGTGCAGAATCAGAGAAGGGGAATCAGAGGCAGGGAATCAGAGGCGGGGAATTAGAGGCGGGGATTCAGAGGCCGGGAATCAGAGGCCGGGAATGAGAGGCCGGGAATGAGAGGCCGGGAATCAGAGGCCGGAAATCAAAGGCCGGGAATGAGAGGTGGGGAATAAGAGGCACGGAATCAGATGTGCGGTATCAGAGATGGGGAATCACAGGCAGGGAATCAGAGGCGGGGAATCAGAGGCGCGGAATCAGAGGCAGGGAATCGGATGTGCGGAATCAGAGATGGGGAATCAGAGGTGGGGAATCAGAGTCCGGGAATCAGAGATGGGGAATTAGAGGGGGGGAATCAGAGGCGGGGAAACATAGGTGGGGAATCAGATATGGGGAATCAGAGGTGGGGAATCAGAGGCGCTGAATCAGAGATGGTGAATCAGAGGCGGGGAATCAGAGGCAGGAAATCAGACATGGGGAATGAGAGGCTGGGAATCAGACACGGGGAATCAGAGGTGGGGAATCAGAGCTGGGGAATCAGAGGCGGGGAATCAGATATGGGGAAACGGAGGCAGGGAATCAGATGCAGGGAAACAGAGGCGGGGAATCAGATATGGGAAATCAGAGGAGGGGAATCAGAGGTTGGGAATCAGAGGCAGGGACTCAGAGGTTGGGATTCAGAGGCAGGGAATCAGATGCGGGGAATAAGACGCGGGGAATCAGAGTTGGGGAATCAGAGGCGGGGAATTAGATATGGGGAAACAGAGGCGGGGAATTAGAGGCGGGGAAACAGAGGCGGGGAATCAGATATGGGGAAACAGAGGTGGGGAATCAGAGGCAGGGAATCAGATGTGCGGAATCAGAGATGGGGAATCAGAGTCCGGGAATCAGAGATGGGGAATCAGAGGCGGGGAATGAGATATGGGGAATCAGAGGCGGGGAATCAGAGGCGGGGAAACAGATGCTGGGAATCAGATATGGGGAATGAGAGGTGGCGAATCAAAGGCGCTGAATCAGAGATGGGGAATCAGAGGCGGGGAATCAGAGGCAGGGAATCAAACACGGGGAATCAGAGGCAGGGAATCAGAGTTGGGGAATCAGAGGCGGGGACTCAGATATTGGGGAAACAGAGGCGGGGAATCAGAGGCGGGGAAACAGAGGCGGGGAATCAGATATGGGGAATCAGAGGTGGGGAATCAGAGGTTGCGAATCATAGGCAGGGAATCAGAGGCGGGGAATCAGAGGCGGGGAATGAGTGGCAGGGAATCGGATGTGCGGAATCAGAGATGGGGAATCAGAGGCAGGGAATCAGAGGCGGGGAATCAGAGGCAGGGAATCAGAGGCCGGGAATCAGAGGCGGGGAATCAGATATGGGGAATCAGAGGTGGGGAATCAGAGGCAGGGAATCAGATGTGCGGAATCAGAGATGGGGAATCAGAGGCAGAGAATCAGAATCAGAAGCGGGGAATAAGAGGCCGGGAATCAGAGGTGGGGAATCAGAGTCCGGGAATCAGAGATGGGGAATCAGAGGCGGGGAATGAGATATTGGGAATCAGAGGCGGGGAATCAGAGGCAGGGAAACAGAGGCGGAGAATCAGATATGGGGAATCAGAGATGGCGAATCAAAGGTGTTGAATCAGAGATGGGGAATCAGAGATGGGGAATCAGAGGCGGGGAATCAGATATGGGGAAACAGAGGCGGGGAATCAGAGGCGGGGAATCAGAGGCGGGGAAGCAGATGCGGGGAATCAGATATGGGGAATCTGAGCTGGCGAATCAAATGCGCTGAATCAGAGATGGGGAATCAGAGGCGGGGAATCAGAGTCAGGGAATCAAACACGGGGAATCAGAGGCGGGGAATCAGAGTTGGGGAATCAGAGGCGGGGAATCAGATATGGGGAAACAGAGGCGGGGAATCAGAGGCGGGGAAACAGAGGCGGGGAATCAGATATGGGGAATCAGAGGTGGGGAATCAGAGGTTGCGAATCAGAGGAAGGGAATCAGAGGCGGGGAATCAGAGGCGGGGAATCAGAGGCAGGGAATCAGATGTGCGGAATCAGAGATGGGGAATCATAGGCAGAGAATCAGAGACGGGGAATCAGAGGCAGGGAATCAGAGGCCGGGAATCAGAGGCGTGGAATCAGATATGGGGAATCAGAGGTGGGGAATCAGAGGCAGGGAATCAGATGTGCGGAATCAGAGATGGGGAATCAGAGGCAGAGAATCAGAATCAGAAGCGGGGAATAAGAGGCCGGGAATCAGAGGTGGGGAATCAGAGTCCGGGAATCAGAGATGGGGAATCAGAGGCGGGGAATGAGATATTGGGAATCAGAGGCGGGGAATCAGAGGCAGGGAAACAGAGGCGGGGAATCAGATATGGGGAATCAGAGGTTGGGAATCAGAGGCAGGGAATCAGAGGTGGGGAATCAGAGGCAGGGAATCAGGTGCGGGGAATCAGAGGCGGGGAATCAGAGCTGGGGAATCAGAGGTGGGGAATCAGAGTTGGGGAATCAGAGGCCGGGAATTAGATATGGGGAAACAGAGGAGGGGAATCAGAGGCGGGGAAACAGAGGCGGGGAATCAGATATGGGGAATGAGAGGTGGGGAATAAGTTGCAGGGAAGCAGAGGCCGGGTATCAGAGCTGGGGAATAAGAGGCGGGGAATCTGAGTTGGGGTATCAGAGGCGGGGAATCAGATATGGGGAAACAGAGGCGGGGCATCAGAGGTGGGGAAACAGAGGCGGGGAATCAGATATGGGGAGTCAGAGGTGGGGAATCAGAGGCAGGGAATCAGATGTGCGGAATCAGAGATGGGGAATCAGAGGCATGGAATCAGAATCAGAAGCGGGGAATCAGAGGCCGGGAATCAGAGGACGGGAATCAGATGCCGGGAATAAGAGGCCAGGAATCAGAGGTGGGGAATCAGAGTCTGGGAATCAGAGATGGGGAATCAGAGGCGGGGAATGAGATATGGAGAATCAGAGGTGGGGAATCAGAGGCGGGGAAACAGAGGCGGGGAATCAGATATGGGGAATCAGAGGTGGCGAATCAAAGGTTGTGAATCAGAGATGGTGAATCAGAGGCGGGGAATCAGAGGCAGGGAAACAAACACGGGGAATCAGAGGCGGGCAATCAGAGCTGGGGAATCAGAGGCGGGGAATCAGAGTTGGGGAATCAGAGGCGTGGAATCAGATATGGGAAAACAGAGGCGGGGAAACAGAGGCGGGGAATCAGATATGGGGAATGAGAGGTGGGGAATCAGAGGTTGGGAGTCAGAGGCAGGGAATCAGAGGCGGGGAATCAGAGGCGGGGAATCAGAGGCAGGGAATCAGAGGCGGGGAATGAGATATGGGGAATCAGAGGCAGGGAATCAGAGGCGGGGAAACAGATGCTGGGAATCAGATATGGGGAATGAGAGGTGGCGAATCAAAGGCGCTGAATCAGAGATGGGGAATCAGAGGCGGGGAATCAGAGGCAGGGAATCAAACACGGGGAATCAGAGGCAGGGAATCAGAGTTGGGGAATCAGAGGCGGGGACTCAGATATTGGGGAAACAGAGGCGGGGAATCAGAGGCGGGGAAACAGAGGCGGGGAATCAGATATGGGGAATCAGAGGTGGGGAAACAGAGGTTGCGAATCATAGGCAGGGAATCAGAGGCGGGGAATCAGAGGCGGGGAATGAGTGGCAGGGAATCAGATGTGCGGAATCAGAGATGGGGAATCAGAGGCAGGGAATCAGAGGCGGGGAATCAGAGGCAGGGAATCAGAGGCCGGGAATCAGAGGCGGGGAATCAGATATGGGGAATCAGAGGTGGGGAATCAGAGGCAGGGAATCAGATGTGCGGAATCAGAGATGGGGAATCAGAGGCAGAGAATCAGAATCAGAAGCGGGGAATAAGAGGCCGGGAATCAGAGGTGGGGAATCAGAGTCCGGGAATCAGAGATGGGGAATCAGAGGTGGGGAATGAGATATTGGGAATCAGAGGCGGGGAATCAGAGGCAGGGAAACAGAGGCGGAGAATCAGATATGGGGAATCAGAGATGGCGAATCAAAGGTGTTGAATCAGAGATGGGGAAACAGAGATGGGGAATCAGAGGCGGGGAATCAGATATGGGGAAACAGAGGCGGGGAATCAGAGGCGGGGAATCAGAGGCGGGGAAGCAGATGCGGGGAATCAGATATGGGGAATCTGAGGTGGCGAATCAAAGGCGCTGAATCAGAGATGGGGAATCAGAGGCGGGGAATCAGAGTCAGGGAATCAAACACGGGGAATCAGAGGCGGGGAATCAGAGTTGGGGAATCAGAGGCGGGGAATCAGATATGGGGAAACAGAGGCGGGGAATCAGAGGCGGGGAAACAGAGGCGGGGAATCAGATATGGGGAATCAGAGGTGGGGAATCAGAGGTTGCGAATCAGAGGAAGGGAATCAGAGGCGGGGAATCAGAGGCGGGGAATCAGAGGCAGGGAATCAGATGTGCGGAATCAGAGATGGGGAATCATAGGCAGAGAATCAGAGACGGGGAATCAGAGGCAGGGAATCAGAGGCCGGGAATCAGAGGCGTGGAATCAGATATGGGGAATCAGAGGTGGGGAATCAGAGGCAGGGAATCAGATGTGCGGAATCAGAGATGGGGAATCAGAGGCAGAGAATCAGAATCAGAAGCGGGGAATAAGAGGCCGGGAATCAGAGGTGGGGAATCAGAGTCCGGGAATCAGAGATGGGGAATCAGAGGCGGGGAATGAGATATTGGGAATCAGAGGCGGGGAATCAGAGGCAGGGAAACAGAGGCGGGGAATCAGATATGGGGAATCAGAGGTTGGGAATCAGAGGCAGGGAATCAGAGGTGGGGAATCAGAGGCAGGGAATCAGGTGCGGGGAATCAGAGGCGGGGAATCAGAGCTGGGGAATCAGAGGTGGGGAATCAGAGTTGGGGAATCAGAGGCCGGGAATTAGATATGGGGAAACAGAGGAGGGGAATCAGAGGCGGGGAAACAAAGGCGGGGAATCAGATATGGGGAATCAGAGGTGGGGAATAAGTTGCAGGGAAGCAGAGGCCGGGTATCAGAGCTGGGGAATAAGAGGCGGGGAATCTGAGTTGGGGTATCAGAGGCGGGGAATCAGATATGGGGAAACAGAGGCGGGGCATCAGAGGTGGGGAAACAGAGGCGGGGAATCAGATATGGGGAGTCAGAGGTGGGGAATCAGAGGCAGGGAATCAGATGTGCGGAATCAGAGATGGGGAATCAGAGGCATGGAATCAGAATCAGAAGCGGGGAATCAGAGGCCGGGAATCAGAGGACGGGAATCAGATGCCGGGAATAAGAGGCCAGGAATCAGAGGTGGGGAATCAGAGTCCGGGAATCAGAGATGGGGAATCAGAGGCGGGGAATGAGATATGGAGAATCAGAGGTGGGGAATCAGAGGCGGGGAAACAGAGGCGGGGAATCAGATATGGGGAATCAGAGGTGGCGAATCAAAGGTTGTGAATCAGAGATGGTGAATCAGAGGCGGGGAATCAGAGGCAGGGAAACAAACACGGGGAATCAGAGGCGGGCAATCAGAGCTGGGGAATCAGAGGCGGGGAATCAGAGTTGGGGAATCAGAGGCGTGGAATCAGATATGGGAAAACAGAGGCGGGGAAACAGAGGCGGGGAATCAGATATGGGGAATGAGAGGTGGGGAATCAGAGGTTGGGAGTCAGAGGCAGGGAATCAGAGGCGGGGAATCAGAGGCGGGGAATCAGAGGCAGGGAATCAGATGTGCGGAATCAGAGATGGGGAATCAGAGGCAGGGAATCAGAGGCGGGGAATCAGACGCGGGGAATCAGAGGCCGGGAATCAGAGGCCGGGAATGAGAGGCCGGGAATGAGAGGCCGGGAATCAGAAGCCGGAAATCAGAGGCCGGGAATCAGAGATGGGGAATAAGAGGCACGGAATCAGATGTGCAGAATCAGAGATGGGGTATCACAGGCAGGGAATCAGTGGCGGGGAATCAGAGGCGCGGAATCAGAGTCAGGGAATCGGATGTGCGGAATCAGAGATGGGGAATCAGAGGCAGAGAATCAGATTCAGAAGCGGGGAATAAGAGGCCGGGAATCAGAGGTGGGGAATCAGAGTCCGGGAATCAGAGATGGGGAATCAGAGGAGGGCAATCAGAGGCAGGGCATCAAACACGGGGAATGAGAGACGGGGAATCATAGCTGGGGAATCAGAGGCGGGGAATCAGAGTTGGGGAATCAGAGGCGGGGAATCAGAGTTGGGGAATCAGAGGCGGTGAATCAGATATGGGGAAACAGAGGCGGGAAATCAGAGGCGGGGAAACAGAGGCGGGGAATCAGATATGGGGAATCAGAGGTGGGGAATCAGAGGCGGGGAAACAGAGGCGGGGAATCAGAGGCGGGGAAACAGAGGCGGGGAATCAGATATGGGGAATCAGAGGTGGGGAATAAGTGGTTGGGAATCAGAGGCAGGGAATCAGATATGGGGAATCAGAGGTGGGGAATCAGTGGTTGGGAATCAGATGTGCGGAATCAGATATGGGGAATCAGAGTCCGGGAATCAGAGATGGGGAATCAGAGGCGGGGAATGAGATATGGGGAATCAGAGGCGGGGAATCAGAGGCAGGGAATCAGATGTGCGGAATCAGAGATGGGGAATCAGAGTCTGGGAATCAGAGATGGGGAATCAGAGGCGGGGAATGAGATATGGGGAATTAGAGGTGGGGAATCAGAGGCGGGGAAACAGAGGCGGTGAATCAGATATGGGGAATCAGAGGTGGGGAATCAGATGTTACGAATCAGAGGCAGTGAATCAGAGGCGGGGAATCAGAGGCGGGGAATCAGAGGCAGGGAATCAGATGTGCGGAATCAGAGATGGGGAATCAGAGGCAGGGAATCAGAGGCGGGGAATCAGAGGCAGGGAATCAGAGGCCGGGAATCAGAGGCTGGGAATCAGATATGGGGAATCAGAGGTGGGGAATCAGAGGCAGGGTATCAGATGTGCGGAATCAGAGATGGGGAGTCAGAGGCAGAGAATCAGAATCAGAAGCGGGGAATAAGAGGCCGGGAATCAGAGGTGGGGAATCAGAGTCCGGGAATCAGAGATGGGGAATCAGAGGCGGGGAATGAGATATTGGGAATCAGAGGCGGGGAATCAGAGGCAGGGAAACAGAGGCGGGGAATCAGATATGGGGAATCAGAGGTTGGGAATCAGAGGCAGGGAATCAGAAGTGGGGAATCAGAGGCTGGGAATCAGATGCGGGGAATCGGAGGCGGGGAATCAGAGCTGGGGAATCAGAGGCGGGGAATCAGATTTGGGGAATCAGAGGCAGGGAATTAGATATGGGGAAACAGAGGAGGGGAATCAGAGGCGGGGAAACAGAGGCGTGGAATCAGATATGGGGAATCAGAGGTGGGGAATAAGTGGCAGGGAAGCAGAGGCGGGGTATCAGAGCTGGGGAATAAGAGGCGGGGAATCTGAGTTGGGGTATCAGAGGCGGGGAATCAGATATGGGGAAACAGAGGCGGGGCATCAGAGGTGGGGAAACAGAGGCGGGGAATAAGATATGGGGAGTCAGAGGTGGGGAATCAGAGGCAGGGAATCAGATGTGCGGAATCAGAGATGGGGAATCAGAGGCATGGAATCAGAATCAGAAGCGGGGAATCAGAGGCCGGGAATCAGAGGACGGGAATCAGATGCCGGGAATAAGAGGCCAGGAATCAGAGGTGGGGAATCAGAGTCCGGGAATCAGAGATGGGGAATCAGAGGCGGGGAATGAGATATGGAGAATCAGAGGTGGGGAATCAGAGGCGGGGAAACAGAGGCGGGGAATCAGATATGGGGAATCAGAGGTGGCGAATCAAAGGTTGTGAATCAGAGATGGTGAATCAGAGGCGGGGAATCAGAGGCAGGGAAACAAACACGGGGAATCAGAGGCGGGCAATCAGAGCTGGGGAATCAGAGGCGGGGAATCAGAGTTGGGGAATCAGAGGCGTGGAATCAGATATGGGAAAACAGAGGCGGGGTAACAGAGGCGGGGAATCAGATATGGGGAATGAGAGTTGGGGAATCAGAGGTTGGGAGTCAGAGGCAGGGAATCAGAGGCGGGGAATCAGAGGCGGGGAATCAGAGGCAGGGAATCAGATGTGCGGAATCAGAGATGGGGAATCAGAGGCAGGGAATCAGAGGCGGGGAATCAGAGGCGGGGAATCAGAGGCCGGGAATCAGAGGCCGGGAATGAGAGGCCGGGAATGAGAGGCCGGGAATCAGAAGCCGGAAATCAGAGGCCGGGAATCAGAGATGGGGAATAAGAGGCACGGAATCAGATGTGCAGAATCAGAGATGGGGTATCACAGGCAGGGAATCAGTGGCGGGGAATCAGAGGCGCGGAATCAGAGTCAGGGAATCGGATGTGCGGAATCAGAGATGGGGAATCAGAGGCAGAGAATCAGATTCAGAAGCGGGGAATAAGAGGCCGGGAATCAGAGGTGGGGAATCAGAGTCCGGGAATCAGAGATGGGGAATCAGAGGAGGGCAATCAGAGGCAGGGCATCAAACACGGGGAATGAGAGACGGGGAATCATAGCTGGGGAATCAGAGGCGGGGAATCAGAGTTGGGGAATCAGAGGCGGGGAATCAGAGTTGGGGAATCAGAGGCGGTGAATCAGATATGGGGAAACAGAGGCGGGAAATCAGAGGCGGGGAAACAGAGGCGGGGAATCAGATATGGGGAATCAGAGGTGGGGAATCAGAGGCGGGGAAACAGAGGCGGGGAATCAGAGGCGGGGAAACAGAGGCGGGGAATCAGATATGGGGAATCAGAGGTGGGGAATAAGTGGTTTGGAATCAGAGGCAGGGAATCAGATATGGGGAATCAGAGGTGGGGAATCAGTGGTTGGGAATCAGATGTGCGGAATCAGATATGGGGAATCAGAGTCCGGGAATCAGAGATGGGGAATCAGAGGCGGGGAATGAGATATGGGGAATCAGAGGCGGGGAATCAGAGGCAGGGAATCAGATGTGCGGAATCAGAGATGGGGAATCAGAGTCTGGGAATCAGAGATGGGGAATCAGAGGCGGGGAATGAGATATGGGGAATTAGAGGTGGGGAATCAGAGGCGGGGAAACAGAGGCGGGGAATCAGATATGGGGAATCAGAGGTGGGGAATCAGATGTTACGAATCAGAGGCAGTGAATCAGAGGCGGGGAATCAGAGGCGGGGAATCAGAGGCAGGGAATCAGATGTGCGGAATCAGAGATGGGGAATCAGAGGCAGGGAATCAGAGGCGGGGAATCAGAGGCAGGGAATCAGAGGCCGGGAATCAGAGGCTGGGAATCAGATATGGGGAATCAGAGGTGGGGAATCAGAGGCAGGGTATCAGATGTGCGGAATCAGAGATGGGGAGTCAGAGGCAGAGAATCAGAATCAGAAGCGGGGAATAAGAGGCCGGGAATCAGAGGTGGGGAATCAGAGTCCGGGAATCAGAGATGGGGAATCAGAGGCGGGGAATGAGATATTGGGAATCAGAGGCGGGGAATCAGAGGCAGGGAAACAGAGGCGGGGAATCAGATATGGGGAATCAGAGGTTGGGAATCAGAGGCAGGGAATCAGAAGTGGGGAATCAGAGGCTGGGAATCAGATGCGGGGAATCGGAGGCGGGGAATCAGAGCTGGGGAATCAGAGGCGGGGAATCAGATTTGGGGAATCAGAGGCAGGGAATTAGATATGGGGAAACAGAGGAGGGGAATCAGAGGCGGGGAAACAGAGGCGTGGAATCAGATATGGGGAATCAGAGGTGGGGAATAAGTGGCAGGGAAGCAGAGGCGGGGTATCAGAGCTGGGGAATCAGAGGCGGGGAATCTGAGTTGGGTTATCAGAGGAGGGGAATCAGATATGGGGAAACATGCGGGGCATCAGAGGCGGGGAAACAGAGGCGGGGAATCAGATATGGGGAATCAGAGGTGGGTAATCAGAGGCAGGGAATCAGATGTGCGGAATCAGAGATGGGGTATCAGAGGCATGGAATCAGAATCAGAAGCGGAGAATCAGAGGCCGGGAATCAGAGGCCGGGAATCAGATGCCGGGAATAACAGGCCGGGAATCAGAGGTGGGAAATCTGAGTCCGGGAATAAGAAACGGGGAATCAGAGGCGGGGAATGAGATATGGGGAATCAGAGGCGGGGAATCAGAGGCGGGGAAACAGAGGCGGGGAATCAGATATGGGGAATCAGAGGTGGCGAATCAAAGGTTGTGAATCAGAGATGGGGAATCAGAGGCGTGGAATCAGAGGCAGGGAAACAAACACGGGGAATCAGAGGCGGGGAATCAGAGCTGGGGAATCAGAGGCGGGGAATCAGAGTTGGGGAATCAGAGGCGTGGAATCAGATATGGGGAAACAGAGGTGGGGAATCAGAGGTTGGGAGTCAGAGGCAGGGAATCAGAGGCGGGGAATCAGAGGCGGGGAATCAGAGGCAGGGAATCAGATGTGCAGAATCAGAGAAGGGGAATCAGAGGCAGGGAATCAGAGGCGGGGAATCAGAGGCGGGGAATCAGAGGCCGGGAATCAGAGGCCGGGAATCAGTGGCCGGGAATGAGAGGCCGGGAATCAGAGGCTGGAAATCAGAGGCCGGGAATCAGAGGTGGGGAATAAGAGGCACGGAATCAGATGTGCGGTATCAGAGATGGGGAATCACAGGCAGGGAATCAGAGGCTGGGATTCAGAGGCGCGGAATCAGAGGCAGGGAATCGGATGTGCGGAATCAGAGATGGGGAATCAGAGGTGGGGAATCAGAGGCGCTGAATCAGAGATGGTGAATCAGAGGCGGGGAATCAGAGGCAGGAAATCAGACATGGGGAATGAGAGGCTGGGAATCAGACACGGGGAATCAGAGGTGGGGAATCAGAGCTGGGGAATCAGAGGTGGGGAATTAGAGTTGGGGAATCAGAGGCGGGGAATCAGATATGGGGAAACAGAAGCGGGGAATCAGAGGCAGGGAAACAGAGGCGGGGAATCAGATATGGGGAATCAGAGGAGGGGAATCAGAGGTTGGGAATCAGAGGCAGGGACTCAGAGGTTGGGATTCAGATGCAGGGAATCAGATGCGGGGAATAAGAGGTGGGGATTCAGAGGCGAGAAATCAGAGGCAGGGAATCAGAGTTGGGGAATCAGAGGCTGGGAATTAGATATGGGGAAACAGAGGCGGGGAATTAGAGGCGGGGAATCAGAGGCCGGGAATAAGAGGCCGGGAATCAGAGGTGGGTAATCAGAGTCCGGGAATCAGAGGCGGGGAATGAGATATGGGGAATTAGAGGCGGGGAATCAGAGGCGGGGAAACAGAGGTGGGGAATCAGATATGGGGAATCAGAGGTGGCGAATCAATGGCGGTGAATCAGAGATGGGGAATCAGAGGCGGGGAATCAGAGGCAGGGCATCAAACACGGGGAATGAGAGACGGGGAATCATAGCTGGGGAATCAGAGGCGGGGAATCAGAGTTGGGGAATCAGAGGCGGTGAATCAGATATGGGGAAACAGAGGCGGGAAATCAGAGGCGGGGAAACAGAGGCGGGGAATCAGATATGGGGAATCAGAGGTGGGGAATCAGATATGGGGAAACAGAGGCGGGGAATCAGAGGCGGGGAAACAGAGGCGGGGAATCAGATATGGGGAATCAGAGGTGGGGAATCAGTGGTTGGGAATCAGAGGCAGGGAATCAGATATGGGGAATCAGAGGTGGGGAATCAGTGGTTGGGAATCAGATGTGCGGAATCAGATATGGGGAATCAGAGTCCGGGAATCAGAGATGGGGAATCAGAGGCGGGGAATGAGATATGGGGAATCAGAGGCGGGGAATCAGAGGCAGGGAATCAGATGTGCGGAATCAGAGATGGGGAATCAGAGTCCGGGAATCAGAGATGGGGAATCAGAGGCGGGGAATGAGATATGGGGAATCAGAGGTGGGGAATCAGAGGCGGTGAAACAGATGTTGGGAATCAGATATGGGGAATCAGAGGTGGCGAATCAAAGGCGCTGAATCAGAGATGGGGAATCAGAGGCAGGGAATCAGAGGCAGGGAATCAAACACGGGGAATCATAGAGGCGGGGTATCAGAGTTGGGGAATCAGAGGCGGGGACTCAGATATTGGGGAAACAGAGGCGGGGAATCAGAGGCGGGGAAACAGAGGCGGGGAATCAGATATGGGGAATCAGAGGTGGGGAATCAGAGGTTGCGAATCAGAGGCAGGGAATCAGAGGCGGGGAATCAGAGGCGGGGAATGAGTGGCAGGGAATCAGATATCCGAAATCAGAGATGGG
Source organism: Narcine bancroftii (assembly GCF_036971445.1). Lineage (NCBI taxonomy): Eukaryota > Metazoa > Chordata > Chondrichthyes > Torpediniformes > Narcinidae > Narcine > Narcine bancroftii. The sequence goes on along the minus strand of NC_091469.1, from coordinate 308,075,290 downwards.
GAATCAGAGGCAGGGAATCAGAGGCGGGGAATCAGAGGCAGGGAATCAGAGGCCGGGAATCAGAGGCGGGGAATCAGATATGGGGAATCAGAGGTGGGGAATCAGAGGCAGGGAATCAGATGTGCGGAATCAGAGATGGGGAATCAGAGGCAGAGAATCAGAATCAGAAGCGGGGAATAAGAGGCCGGGAATCAGAGGCGGGGAATCAGAGTTGGGGAATCAGAGGTGGCGAATCAAAGGTTGTGAATCAGAGATGGGGAATCAGAGGCGGGGAATCAGAGGCAGGGAAACAAACACGGGGAATCAGAGGCGGGGAATCAGAGCTGGGGAATCAGAGGCGGGGAATCAGAGTTGGGGAATCAGAGACGTGGAATCAGATATGGGGAAACTGAGGCGGGGAATCAGAGGCGGGGAAACAGAGGCGGGGAATAAGATATGGGGAATCAGATGTGGGGAATCAGAGGTTGGTAGTCAGAGGCAGGAAATCAGAGGCGGGGAATCAGAGGCGGGGAATCAGAGGCAGGGAATCAGATGTGCAGAATCAGAGAAGGGGAATCAGAGGCAGGGAATCAGAGGCGGGGAATCAGTGTCGGGGAATCAGAGGCCGGGAATCAGAGGCCGGGAATGAGAGGCCGGGAATGAGAGGCCGGGAATCAGAGGCTGGAAATCAGAGGCCGGGAATCAGAGGTGGGGAATAAGAGGCACAGAATCAGATGTGTGGTATCAGAGATGGGGAATCACAGGCAGGGAATCAGAGGCGGGGAATCAGAGGCGCGGAATCAGAGGCAGGGAATCGGATGTGCGGAATCAGAGATGGGGAATCAGAGGTTGGGAATCAGTGTCCGGGAATCAGAGATGGGGAATTAGAGGCGGGGAATCAGAGGCGGGGAAACATAGGTGGGGAATCAGATATGGGGAATCAGAGGTGGGGAATCAGAGGCGCTGAATCAGAGATGGTGAATCAGAGGCGGGGAATCAGAGGAAGGAAATCAGACATGGGGAATGAGAGGCTGGGAATCAGACACGGGGTATCAGAGGTGGGGAATCAGAGCTGGGGAATCAGAGGTGGGGAATCAGAGTTGGGGAATCAGAGGCGGGGAATCAGATATGGGGAAACAGAGGCGGGGAATCAGAGGCAGGGAAACAGAGGCGGGGAATCAGATATGGGGAATCAGAGGTGGGGAATCAGAGGCAGGGAATCAGATGTGCGGAATCAGAGATGGGGAATCAGAGGCAGAGAATCAGAATCAGAAGCGGGGAATAAGAGGCCGGGAATCAGAGGTGGGGAATCAGAGTCCGGGAATCAGAGATGGGGAATCAGAGGTGGGGAATGAGATATTGGGAATCAGAGTCGGGGAATCAGAGGCAGGGAAACAGAGGCGGAGAATCAGATATGGGGAATCAGAGATGGCGAATCAAAGGCGTTGAATCAGAGATGGGGAATCAGAGGTGGGGAATCAGAGGCGGGGAATCAGAGTTGGGGAATCAGAGGCGGGGAATCAGATATGGGGAAACAGAGGTGGGGAATCAGAGGCGGGGAAACAGAGGTGGGGAATCAGATATGGGGAATCAGAGGTGGCGAATCAATGGCGGTGAATCAGAGATGGGGAATCAGAGGCGGGGAATCAGAGGCAGGGCATCAAACACGGGGAATGAGAGACGGGGAATCATAGCTGGGGAATCAGAGGCGGGGAATCAGAGTTGGGGAATCAGAGGCGGTGAATCAGATATGGGGAAACAGAGGCGGGAAATCAGAGGCGGGGAAACAGAGGCGGGGAATCAGATATGGGGAATCAGAGGTGGGGAATCAGATATGGGGAAACAGAGGCGGGGAATCAGAGGCGGGGAAACAGAGGCGGGGAATCAGATATGGGGAATCAGAGGTGGGGAATCAGTGGTTGGGAATCAGAGGCAGGGAATCAGATATGGGGAATCAGAGGTGGGGAATCAGTGGTTGGGAATCAGATGTGCGGAATCAGACATGTGGAATCAGAGTCCGGGAATCAGAGATGGGGAATCAGAGGCGGGGAATGAGATATGGGGAATCAGAGGCGGGGAATCAGAGGCAGGGAATCAGATGTGCGGAATCAGAGATGGGGAATCAGAGTCCGGGAATCAGAGATGGGGAATCAGAGGCGGGGAATGAGATATGGGGAATCAGAGGTGGGGAATCAGAGGCGGTGAAACAGATGCTGGGAATCAGATATGGGGAATCAGAGGTGGCGAATCAAAGGCGCTGAATCAGAGATGGGGAATCAGAGGCAGGGAATCAGAGGCAGGGAATCAAACACGGGGAATCATAGAGGCGGGGAATCAGAGTTTGGGAATCAGAGGCGGGGACTCAGATATTGGGGAAACAGAGGCGGGGAATCAGAGGCGGGGAAACAGAGGCGGGGAATCAGATATGGGGAATCAGAGGTGGGGAATCAGAGGTTGCGAATCAGAGGCAGGGAATCAGAGGCGGGGAATCAGAGGCGGGGAATGAGTGGCAGGGAATCAGATATGCGGAATCAGAGATGGGGAATCAGAGGCAGGGAATCAGAGGCGGGGAATCAGAGGCAGGGAATCAGAGGCGGGGAATCAGAGTTGGGGAATCAGAGGCATGGAATCAGATATGGGGAAACAGAGGCGGGGAATCAGAGGCGGGGAAACAGAGGCGGGGAATCAGATATGGGGAATCAGAGGTGGGGAATCAGAGGTTGGTAGTCAAAGGCAGGGAATCAGAGGTGGGGAATCAGAGGCGGGGAATCAGAGGCAGGGAATCAGATGTGCAGAATCAGAGAAGGGGAATCAGAGGCAGGGAATCAGAGGCCGGGAATCAGAGGCCGGGAATCAGAGGCCGGGAATGAGAGGCCGGGAATCAGAGGCTGGAAATCAGAGGCCGGGAATCAGAGGTGGGGAATAAGAGGCACGGAATCAGATGTGCGGTATCAGAAATGGGGAATCACAGGCAGGGAATCAGAGGCGGGGAATCAGAGGCCGGGAATCAGAGGCCGGGAATCAGTGGCCGGGAATGAGAGGCCGGGAATCAGAGGCTGGAAATCAGAGGCCGGGAATCAGAGGTGGGGAATAAGAGGCACGGAATCAGATGTGCGGTATCAGAGATGGGGAATCACAGGCAGGGAATCAGAGGCTGGGATTCAGAGGCGCGGAATCAGAGGCAGGGAATCGGATGTGCGGAATCAGAGATGGGGAATCAGAGGTGGGGAATCAGAGGCGCTGAATCAGAGATGGTGAATCAGAGGCGGGGAATCAGAGGCAGGAAATCAGACATGGGGAATGAGAGGCTGGGAATCAGACACGGGGAATCAGAGGTGGGGAATCAGAGCTGGGGAATCAGAGGTGGGGAATTAGAGTTGGGGAATCAGAGGCGGGGAATCAGATATGGGGAAACAGAAGCGGGGAATCAGAGGCAGGGAAACAGAGGCGGGGAATCAGATATGGGGAATCAGAGGAGGGGAATCAGAGGTTGGGAATCAGAGGCAGGGACTCAGAGGTTGGGATTCAGATGCAGGGAATCAGATGCGGGGAATAAGAGGTGGGGATTCAGAGGCGAGAAATCAGAGGCAGGGAATCAGAGTTGGGGAATCAGAGGCTGGGAATTAGATATGGGGAAACAGAGGCGGGGAATTAGAGGCGGGGAATCAGAGGCCGGGAATAAGAGGCCGGGAATCAGAGGTGGGTAATCAGAGTCCGGGAATCAGAGGCGGGGAATGAGATATGGGGAATTAGAGGCGGGGAATCAGAGGCGGGGAAACAGAGGTGGGGAATCAGATATGGGGAATCAGAGGTGGCGAATCAATGGCGGTGAATCAGAGATGGGGAAACAGAGGCGGGAAATCAGAGGCGGGGAAACAGAGGCGGGAAATCAGAGGCGGGGAAACAGAGGCGGGGAATCAGATATGGGGAATCAGAGGTGGGGAATCAGATATGGGGAAACAGAGGCGGGGAATCAGAGGCGGGGAAACAGAGGCGGGGAATCAGATATGGGGAATCAGAGGTGGGGAATCAGTGGTTGGGAATCAGAGGCAGGGAATCAGATATGGGGAATCAGAGGTGGGGAATCAGTGGTTGGGAATCAGATGTGCGGAATCAGATATGGGGAATCAGAGTCCGGGAATCAGAGATGGGGAATCAGAGGCGGGGAATGAGATATGGGGAATCAGAGGCGGGGAATCAGAGGCAGGGAATCAGATGTGCGGAATCAGAGATGGGGAATCAGAGTCCGGGAATCAGAGATGGGGAATCAGAGGCGGGGAATGAGATATGGGGAATCAGAGGTGGGGAATCAGAGGCGGTGAAACAGATGTTGGGAATCAGATATGGGGAATCAGAGGTGGCGAATCAAAGGCGCTGAATCAGAGATGGGGAATCAGAGGCAGGGAATCAGAGGCAGGGAATCAAACACGGGGAATCATAGAGGCGGGGAATCAGAGTTGGGGAATCAGAGGCGGGGACTCAGATATTGGGGAAACAGAGGCGGGGAATCAGAGGCGGGGAAACAGAGGCGGGGAATCAGATATGGGGAATCAGAGGTGGGGAATCAGAGGTTGCGAATCAGAGGCAGGGAATCAGAGGCGGGGAATCAGAGGCGGGGAATGAGTGGCAGGGAATCAGATATCCGAAATCAGAGATGGGGAATCAGAGGCAGGGAATCAGAGGCGGGGAATCAGAGGCAGGGAATCAGAGGCCGGGAATCAGAGGCGGGGAATCAGATATGGGGAATCAGAGGTGGGGAATCAGAGGCAGGGAATCAGATGTGCGGAATCAGAGATGGGGAATCAGAGGCAGAGAATCAGAATCAGAAGCGGGGAATAAGAGGCCGGGAATCAGAGGCGGGGAATCAGAGTTGGGGAATCAGAGGTGGCGAATCAAAGGTTGTGAATCAGAGATGGGGAATCAGAGGCGGGGAATCAGAGGCAGGGAAACAAACACGGGGAATCAGAGGCGGGGAATCAGAGCTGGGGAATCAGAGGCGGGGAATCAGAGTTGGGGAATCAGAGGCGTGGAATCAGATATGGGGAAACAGAGGCGGGGAATCAGAGGCGGGGAAACAGAGGCGGGGAATAAGATATGGGGAATCAGATGTGGGGAATCAGAGGTTGGTAGTCAGAGGCAGGAAATCAGAGGCGGGGAATCAGAGGCGGGGAATCAGAGGCAGGGAATCAGATGTGCAGAATCAGAGAAGGGGAATCAGAGGCAGGGAATCAGAGGCGGGGAATCAGTGTCGGGGAATCAGAGGCCGGGAATCAGAGGCCGGGAATCAGAGGCCGGGAATGAGAGGCCGGGAATCAGAGGCTGGAAATCAGAGGCCGGGAATCAGAGGTGGGGAATAAGAGGCACAGAATCAGATGTGTGGTATCAGAGATGGGGAATCACAGGCAGGGAATCAGAGGCGGGGAATCAGAGGCGCGGAATCAGAGGCAGGGAATCGGATGTGCGGAATCAGAGATGGGGAATCAGAGGTTGGGAATCAGTGTCCGGGAATCAGAGATGGGGAATTAGAGGCGGGGAATCAGAGGCGGGGAAACATAGGTGGGGAATCAGATATGGGGAATCAGAGGTGGGGAATCAGAGGCGCTGAATCAGAGATGGTGAATCAGAGGCGGGGAATCAGAGGCAGGAAATCAGACATGGGGAATGAGAGGCTGGGAATCAGACACGGGGTATCAGAGGTGGGGAATCAGAGCTGGGGAATCAGAGGTGGGGAATCAGAGTTGGGGAATCAGAGGCGGGGAATCAGATATGGGGAAACAGAGGCGGGGAATCAGAGGCAGGGAAACAGAGGCGGGGAATCAGATATGGGGAATCAGAGGTGGGGAATCAGAGGCAGGGAATCAGATGTGCGGAATCAGAGATGGGGAATCAGAGGCAGAGAATCAGAATCAGAAGCGGGGAATAAGAGGCCGGGAATCAGAGGTGGGGAATCAGAGTCCGGGAATCAGAGATGGGGAATCAGAGGTGGGGAATGAGATATTGGGAATCAGAGTCGGGGAATCAGAGGCAGGGAAACAGAGGCGGAGAATCAGATATGGGGAATCAGAGATGGCGAATCAAAGGCGTTGAATCAGAGATGGGGAATCAGAGGCGGGGAATCAGAGGCGGGGAATCAGAGTTGGGGAATCAGAGGCGGGGAATCAGATATGGGGAAACAGAGGTGGGGAATCAGAGGCGGGGAAACAGAGGTGGGGAATCAGATATGGGGAATCAGAGGTGGCGAATCAATGGCGGTGAATCAGAGATGGGGAATCAGAGGCGGGGAATCAGAGGCAGGGCATCAAACACGGGGAATGAGAGACGGGGAATCATAGCTGGGGAATCAGAGGCGGGGAATCAGAGTTGGGGAATCAGAGGCGGTGAATCAGATATGGGGAAACAGAGGCGGGAAATCAGAGGCTGGGAAACAGAGGCGGGGAATCAGATATGGGGAATCAGAGGTGGGGAATCAGATATGGGGAAAGAGAGGCGGGGAATCAGAGGCGGGGAAACAGAGGCGGGGAATCAGATATGGGGAATCAGAGGTGGGGAATCAGTGGTTGGGAATCAGAGGCAGGGAATCAGATATGGGGAATCAGAGGTGGGGAATCAGTGGTTGGGAATCAGATGTGCGGAATCAGACATGTGGAATCAGAGTCCGGGAATCAGAGATGGGGAATCAGAGGCGGGGAATGAGATATGGGGAATCAGAGGCGGGGAATCAGAGGCAGGGAATCAGATGTGCGGAATCAGAGATGGGGAATCAGAGTCCGGGAATCAGAGATGGGGAATCAGAGGCGGGGAATGAGATATGGGGAATCAGAGGTGGGGAATCAGAGGCGGTGAAACAGATGCTGGGAATCAGATATGGGGAATCAGAGGTGGCGAATCAAAGGCGCTGAATCAGAGATGGGGAATCAGAGGCAGGGAATCAGAGGCAGGGAATCAAACACGGGGAATCATAGAGGCGGGGAATCAGAGTTTGGGAATCAGAGGCGGGGACTCAGATATTGGGGAAACAGAGGCGGGGAATCAGAGGCGGGGAAACAGAGGCGGGGAATCAGATATGGGGAATCAGAGGTGGGGAATCAGAGGTTGCGAATCAGAGGCAGGGAATCAGAGGCGGGGAATCAGAGGCGGGGAATGAGTGGCAGGGAATCAGATATGCGGAATCAGAGATGGGGAATCAGAGGCAGGGAATCAGAGGCGGGGAATCAGAGGCAGGGAATCAGAGGCGGGGAATCAGAGTTGGGGAATCAGAGGCATGGAATCAGATATGGGGAAACAGAGGCGGGGAATCAGAGGCGGGGAAACAGAGGCGGGGAATCAGATATGGGGAATCAGAGGTGGGGAATCAGAGGTTGGTAGTCAAAGGCAGGGAATCAGAGGTGGGGAATCAGAGGCGGGGAATCAGAGGCAGGGAATCAGATGTGCAGAATCAGAGAAGGGGAATCAGAGGCAGGGAATCAGAGGCCGGGAATCAGAGGCCGGGAATCAGAGGCCGGGAATGAGAGGCCGGGAATCAGAGGCTGGAAATCAGAGGCCGGGAATCAGAGGTGGGGAATAAGAGGCACGGAATCAGATGTGCGGTATCAGAAATGGGGAATCACAGGCAGGGAATCAGAGGTGGGGAATCAGAGGCGCGGAATCAGAGGCAGGGAATCGGATGTGCGGAATCAGAGATGGGGAATCAGAGGTGGGGATTCAGTGTCCGGGAATCAGAGATGGGGAATTAGAGGCGGGGAATCAGAGGCGGCGAAACATAGGTGGGGAATCAGATATGGGGAATCAGAGGTGGGGAATCAGAGGCGCTGAATCAGAGATGGTGAATCAGAGGCGGGGAATCAGAGGCAGGAAATCAGACATGGGGAATGAGAGGCTGGGAATCAGACACGGGGAATCAGAGGTGGGGAATCAGATATGGGGAATCAGAGGTGGCGAATCAATGGCGGTGAATCAGAGATGGGGAATCAGAGGCGGGGAATCAGAGGCAGGGCATCAAACACGGGGAATGAGAGACGAGGAATCATAGCTGGGGAATCAGAGGCGGGGAATCAGAGTTGGGGAATCAGAGGCGGTGAATCAGATATGGGGAAACAGAGGCGGGAAATCAGAGGCGGGGAAACAGAGGCGGGGAATCAGATATGGGGAATCAGAGGTGGGGAATCAGATATGGGGAAACAGAGGCGGGGAATCAGAGGCGGGGAAACAGAGGCGGGGAATCAGATATGGGGAATCAGAGGTGGGGAATCAGTGGTTGGGAATCAGAGGCAGGGAATCAGATATGGGGAATCAGAGGTGGGGAATCAGTGGTTGGGAATCAGATGTGCGGAATCAGATATGGGGAATCAGAGTCCGGGAATCAGAGATGGGGAATCAGAGGCGGGGAATGAGATATGGGGAATCAGAGGCTGGGAATCAGAGGCAGGGAATCAGATGTGCGGAATCAGAGATGGGGAATCAGAGTCCGGGAATCAGAGATGGGGAATCAGAGGCGGGGAATGAGATATGGGGAATCAGAGGTGGGGAATCAGAGGCGGTGAAACAGATGCTGGGAATCAGATATGGGGAATCAGAGGTGGCGAATCAAAGGCGCTGAATCAGAGATGGGGAATCAGAGGCAGGGAATCAGAGGCAGGGAATCAAACACGGGGAATCATAGAGGCGGGGAATCAGAGTTGGGGAATCAGAGGCGGCGACTCAGATATTGGGGAAACAGAGGCGGGGAATCAGAGGCGGGGAAACTGAGGCGGGGAATCAGATATGGGGAATCAGAGGTGGGGAATCAGAGGTTGCGAATCAGAGGCAGGGAATCAGAGGCGGGGAATCAGAGGCGGGGAATGAGTGGCAGGGAATCAGATATCCGAAATCAGAGATGGGGAATCAGAGGCAGGGAATCAGAGGCGGGGAATCAGAGGCAGGGAATCAGAGGCCGGGAATCAGAGGCGGGGAATCAGATATGGGGAATCAGAGGTGGGGAATCAGAGGCAGGGAATCAGATGTGCGGAATCAGAGATGGGGAATCAGAGGCAGAGAATCAGAATCAGAAGCATGGAATAAGAGGCCGGGAATCAGAGGTGGGGAATCAGAGTCCGGGAATCAGAGATGGGGAATCAGAGGCGGGGAATGAGATATTGGGAATCAGAGTCGGGGAATCAGAGGCAGGGAAACAGAGGCGGAGAATCAGATATGGGGAATCAGAGATGGCGAATCAAAGGCGTTGAATCAGAGATGGGGAATCAGAGGCGGGGAATCAGAGGCGGGGAATCAGAGTTGGGGAATCAGAGGCGGGGAATCAGATATGGGGAAACAGAGGTGGGGAATCAGAGGCGGGGAAACAGAGGTGGGGAATCAGATATGGGGAATCAGAGGTGGCGAATCAAAGGTTGTGAATCAGAGATGGGGAATCAGAGGCGGGGAATCAGAGGCAGGGAAACAAACACGGGGAATCAGAGGCGGGGAATCAGAGCTGGGGAATCAGAGGCGGGGAATCAGAGGCGGGGAATCAGAGGCGTGGAATCAGATATGGGGAAACAGAGGCGGGGAATCAGAGGCGGGGAAACAGAGGCGGGGAATCAGATATGGGGAATCAGATGTGGGGAATCAGAGGTTGGTAGTCAGAGGCACGGAATCAGAGGCGGGGATTCAGAGGCGGGGAATCAGAGGCAGGGAATCAGATGTGCAGAATCAGAGAAGGGGAATCAGAGGCAGGGAATCAGAGGCGGGGAATCAGTGTCGGGGAATCAGAGGCCGGGAATCAGAGGCTGGAAATCAGAGGCCGGGAATCAGAGGTGGGGAATAAGAGGCACGGAATCAGATGTGCGGTATCAGAGATGGGGAATCACAGGCAGGGAATCAGAGGCGGGGAATCAGAGGCGCGGAATCAGAGGCAGGGAATCGGATGTGCGGAATCAGAGATGGGGAATCAGAGGTTGGGAATCAGTGTCCGGGAATCAGAGATGGGGAATTAGAGGCGGGGAATCAGAGGCGGGGAAACATAGGTGGGGAATCAGATATGGGGAATCAGAGGTGGGGAATCAGAGGCGCTGAATCAGAGATGGTGAATCAGAGGCGGGGAATCAGAGGCAGGAAATCAGACATGGGGAATGAGAGGCTGGGAATCAGACACGGGGTATCAGAGGTGGGGAATCAGAGCTGGGGAATCAGAGGTGGGGAATCAGAGTTGGGGAATCAGAGGCGGGGAATCAGATATGGGGAAACAGAGGCGGGGAATCAGAGGCAGGGAAACAGAGGCGGGGAATCAGATATGGGGAATCAGAGGTGGGGAATCAGAGGCAGGGAATCAGATGTGCGGAATCAGAGATGGGGAATCAGAGTCCGGGAATCAGAGATGGGGAATCAGAGGCGGGGAATGAGATATTGGGAATCAGAGTCGGGGAATCAGAGGCAGGGAAACAGAGGCGGAGAATCAGATATGGGGAATCAGAGATGGCGAATCAAAGGCGTTGAATCAGAGATGGGGAATCAGAGGCGGGGAATCAGAGGCGGAAAATCAGAGTTGGGGAATCAGAGGCGGGGAATCAGATATGGGGAAACAGAGGTGGGGAATCAGAGGCGGGGAAACAGAGGTGGGGAATCAGATATGGGGAATCAGAGGTGGCGAATCAATGGCGGTGAATCAGAGATGGGGAATCAGAGGCGGGGAATCAGAGGCAGGGCATCAAACACGGGGAATGAGAGACGGGGAATCATAGCTGGGGAATCAGAGGCGGGGAATCAGAGTTGGGGAATCAGAGGCGGTGAATCAGATATGGGGAAACAGAGGCGGGAAATCAGAGGCGGGGAAACAGAGGCGGGGAATCAGATATGGGGAATCAGAGGTGGGGAATAAGATATGGGGAAACAGAGGCGGGGAATCAGAGGCGGGGAAACAGAGGCGGGGAATCAGATATGGGGAATCAGAGGTGGGGAATCAGTGGTTGGGAATCAGAGGCAGGGAATCAGATATGGGGAATCAGAGGTGGGGAATCAGTGGTTGGGAATCAGATGTGCGGAATCAGATATGTGGAATCAGATTCCGGGAATCAGAGATGGGGAATCAGAGGCGGGGAATGAGATATGGGGAATCAGAGGCGGGGAATCAGAGGCAGGGAATCAGATGTGCGGAATCAGAAATGGGGAATCAGAGTCCGGGAATCAGAGATGGGGAATCAGAGGCGGGGAATGAGATATGGGGAATCAGAGGTGGGGAATCAGAGGCGGTGAAACTGATGCTGGGAATCAGATATGGGGAATCAGAGGTGGCGAATCAAAGGCGCTGAATCAGAGATGGGGAATCAGAGGCAGGGAATCAGAGGCAGGGAATCAAACACGGGGAATCATAGAGGCGGGGAATCAGAGTTGGGGAATCAGAGGCGGGGACTCAGATATTGGGGAAACAGAGGCGGGGAATCAGAGGCGGGGAAACAGAGGCGGGGAATCAGATATGGGGAATCAGAGGTGGGGAATCAGAGGTTGCGAATCAGAGGCAGGGAATCAGAGGCGGGGAATCAGAGGCGGGGAATGAGTGGCAGGGAATCAGATATGCGGAATCAGAGATGGGGAATCAGAGGCAGGGAATCAGAGGCGGGGAATCAGAGGCAGGGAATCAGAGGCGGGGAATCAGAGTTGGGGAATCAGAGGCATGGAATCAGATATGGGGAAACAGAGGCGGGGAATCAGAGGCGGGGAAACAGAGGCGGGGAATCAGATATGGGGAATCAGAGGTGGGGAATCGGAGGTTGGTAGTCAGAGGCAGGGAATCAGAGGTGGGGAATCAGAGGCGGGGAATCAGAGGCAGGGAATCAGATGTGCAGAATCAGAGAAGGGGAATCAGAGGCAGGGAATCAGAGGCCGGGAATCAGAGGCCGGGAATCAGAGGCCGGGAATGAGAGGCCGGGAATCAGAGGCTGGAAATCAGAGGCCGGGAATCAGAGGTGGGGAATAAGAGGCACGGAATCAGATGTGCGGTATCAGAGATGGGGAATCACAGGCAGGAAATCAGAGGTGGGGAATCAGAGGCGCGGAATCAGAGGCAGGGAATCGGATGTGCAGAATCAGAGATGGGGAATCAGAGGTGGGGATTCAGTGTCCGGGAATCAGAGATGGGGAATTAGAGGCGGGGAATCAGAGGCGGGGAAACATAGGTGGGGAATCAGATATGGGGAATCAGAGGTGGGGAATCAGAGGCGCTGAATCAGAGATGGTGAATCAGAGGCGGGGAATCAGAGGCAGGAAATCAGACATGGGGAATGAGAGGCTGGGAATCAGACACGGGGAATCAGAGGTGGGGAATCAGAGCTGGGAAATCAGAGGTGGGGAATCAGAGTTGGGGAATCAGAGGTGGGGAATCAGATATGGGGAAACAGAGGCGGGGAATCAGAGGCAGGGAAACAGAGGCGGGGAATCAGATATGGGGAATCAGAGGAGGGGAATCAGAGGTTGGGAATCAGAGGCAGGGACTCAGAGGTTGGGATTCAGATGCAGGGAATCAGATGCGGGGAATAAGAGGCGGGGATTCAGAGGCGAGGAATCAGAGGCAGGGAATCAGAGTTGGGGAATCAGAGGCAGGGAATTAGATATGGGGAAACAGAGGCGGGGAATTAGAGGCGGGGAAACAGATATGGGGAATCAGATATGGGGAATCAGAGGTGGGGAATCAGAGGCAGGGAATCAGATGTGCGGAATCAGAGATGGGGAATCAGAGGCAGGGAATCAGAATCAGAAGCGGGGAATCAGAGGCCGGGAATAAGAGGCCGGGAATCAGAGGTGGGTAATCAGAGTCCGGGAATCAGAGGCGGGGAATGAGATATGGGGAATTAGAGGCGGGGAATCAGAGGCGGGGAAACAGAGGCGGGGAATCAGAGGCGGGGAATCAGAGGCAGGGAATCAAACACGGGGAATGAGAGACGGGGAATCATAGCTGGGGAATCAGAGGCGGGGAATCAGAGTTGGGGAATCAGAGGCGGTGAATCAGATATGGGGAAACAGAGGCGGGAAATCAGAGGCGGGGAAACAGAGGCGGGGAATCAGATATGGGGAATCAGAAGTGGGGAATCAGATATGGGGAAACAGAGGCGGGGAATCAGAGGCGGGGAAACAGAGGCGGGGAATCAGATATGGGGAATCAGAGGTGGGGAATCAGTGGTTTAGAATCAGAGGCAGGGAATCAGATATGGGGAATCAGAGGTGGGGAATCAGTGGTTGGGAATCAGATGTGCGGAATCAGAGATGGGGAATCAGAGTCCGCGAATCAGAGATGGGGAATCAGAGGCGGGGAATGAGATATGGGGAATCAGAGGCGGGGAATCAGAGGCAGGGAATCAGATGTGCGGAATCAGAGATGGGGAATCAGAGTCCGGGAATCAGAGATGGGGAATCAGAGGCGGGGAATGAGATATGGGGAATCAGAGGCGGGGAATCAGAGGCGGGGAAACAGATGCTGGGAATCAGATATGGGGAATGAGAGGTGGCGAATCAAAGGCGCTGAATCAGAGATGGGGAATCAGAGGCGGGGAATCAGAGGCAGGGAATCAAACACGGGGAATCAGAGGCAGGGAATCAGAGTTGGGGAATCAGAGGCGGGGACTCAGATATTGGGGAAACAGAGGCGGGGAATCAGAGGCGGGGAAACAGAGGCGGGGAATCAGATATGGGGAATCAGAGGTGGGGAATCAGAGGTTGCGAATCATAGGCAGGGAATCAGAGGCGGGGAATCAGAGGCGGGGAATGAGTGGCAGGGAATCAGATGTGCGGAATCAGAGATGGGGAATCAGAGGCAGGGAATCAGAGGCGGGGAATCAGAGGCAGGGAATCAGAGGCCGGGAATCAGAGGCGGGGAATCAGATATGGGGAATCAGAGGTGGGGAATCAGAGGCAGGGAATCAGATGTGCGGAATCAGAGATGGGGAATCAGAGGCAGAGAATCAGAATCAGAAGCGGGGAATAAGAGGCCGGGAATCAGAGGTGGGGAATCAGAGTCCGGGAATCAGAGATGGGGAATCAGAGGCGGGGAATGAGATATTGGGAATCAGAGGCGGGGAATCAGAGGCAGGGAAACAGAGGCGGAGAATCAGATATGGGGAATCAGAGATGGCGAATCAAAGGTGTTGAATCAGAGATGGGGAATCAGAGATGGGGAATCAGAGGCGGGGAATCAGATATGGGGAAACAGAGGCGGGGAATCAGAGGCGGGGAATCAGATATGGGGAAACAGAGGCGGGGAATCAGAGGCGGAAAACAGAGGCGGGGAATCAGATATGGGGAGTCAGAGGTGGGGAATCAGTGGTTGGGAATCAGAGGCAGGGAATCAGATATGGGGAATCAGAGGTGGGGAATCAGTGGTTGGGAATCAGAGGCAGGGAATCAGATATGGGGAATCAGAGGTGGGGAATCAGTGGTTGGGAATCAGAGGCAGGTAATCAGAGGCGGGGAATCAGAGGTGGGGAATCAGTGGGTGGGAATCAGAGGTGGCGAATCAAAGGCGCTGAATAAGAGATGGGGAATCAGAGGCGGGGAATCAGAGGCAGGGAATCAAACACGGGGAATCAGAGGCGGGGAATCAGAGTTGGGGAATCAGAGGCGGGGAATCAGATATGGGGAAACAGAGGCGGGGAATCAGAGGCGGGGAAACAGAGGTGGGGAATCAGATATGGGGAATCAGAGGTGGGGAATCAGATGTTGCGAATCAGAGGCAGGGAATCAGAGGCGGGGAATCAGAGGTGGGGAATCAGAGGCAGGGAATCAGATGTGCGGAATCAGAGATGGGGAATCAGAGGCAGGGAATCAGAGGCGGGGAATCAGAGGCAGGGAATCAGAGGCCGGGAATCAGAAGAGGGGAATCAGATATGGGGAATCAGAGGTGGGGAATCAGAGGCAGGGTATCAAATGTGCGGAATCAGAGATGGGGAGTCAGAGGCAGAGAATCAGAATCAGAAGCGGGAATAAGAGGCCGGGAATCAGATGTGGGGAATCATAGTCCGGGAATCAGAGATGGCGAATCAGAGGCGGGGAATGAGATATTGGGAATCAGAGGCGGGGAATCAGAGTCAGGGAAACAGAGGCGGGGAATCAGATATGGGGAATTAGAGGTTGGGAATCAGAGGCAGGGAATCAGAAGTCGAGAATCAGAGGCTGGGAATCAGATGCGGGGAATCAGAGGCGGGGAATCAGAGCTGGGGAATCAGAGGTGGGGAATCAGAGTTGGGGAATCAGAGGCAGGGAATTAGATATGGGGAAACAGAGGAGGGGAATCAGAGGCGGGGAAACAGAGGCGAGGAATCAGATATGGGGAATCAGAGGTGGGGAATAAGTGGCAGGGAAGCAGAGGCGGGGTATCAGAGCTGGGGAGTCAGAGGCGGGGAATCTGAGTTGGGGTATCAGAGGCGGGGAATCATATATGGGGAAACAGGCGGGGCATCAGAGGCGGGGAAACAGAGGCGGGGAATCAGATATGGGGAATCAGAGATGGGGAATCAGAGGCAGGGAATCAGATGTGCGGAATCAGAGATGGGGTATCAGAGGCATGGAATCAGAATCAGAAGCGCGGAATCAGAGGCCGGGAATCAGAGTCCAGGAATCAGATGCCGGGAATAAGAGGCCGGGAATCAGAGGTGGGGAATCAGAGGCGGGGAATAAGATATGGGGAATCAGAGGTGGGGAATCAGAGGTGGGGAAACAGAGGCGGGGAATCAGATATGGGGAATCAGAGGTGGCGAATCAAAGGTTGTGAATCAGAGATGGGGAATCAGAGGCGGGGAATCAGAGGCAGGGAAACAAACACGGGGAATCAGAGGTGGGGAATAAGAGCTGGGGAATCAGAGGCGGGGAATCAGAGTTGGGGAATCAGTGGCGTGGAATCAGATATGGGGAAACAGAGGCGGGGAATCAGAGGCGGGGAAACAGAGGCGGGGAATCAGATATGGGGAATCAGAGGTGGGGAATCAGAGGTTGGGAGTCAGAGGCAGGGAATCAGAAGCGGGGAATCAGAGGCGGGGAATCAGAGGCAGGGAATCAGATGTGCAGAATCAGAGAAGGGGAATCAGAGGCAGGGAATCAGAGGCGGGGAATTAGAGGCGGGGATTCAGAGGCCGGGAATCAGAGGCCGGGAATGAGAGGCCGGGAATGAGAGGCCGGGAATCAGAGGCCGGAAATCAAAGGCCGGGAATGAGAGGTGGGGAATAAGAGGCACGGAATCAGATGTGCGGTATCAGAGATGGGGTATCACAGGCAGGGAATCAGAGGCGGGGAATCAGAGGCGCGGAATCAGAGGCAGGGAATCGGATGTGCGGAATCAGAGATGGGGAATCAGAGGTGGGGAATCAGAGTCCGGGAATCAGAGATGGGGAATTAGAGGGGGGGAATCAGAGGCGGGGAAACATAGGTGGGGAATCAGATATGGGGAATCAGAGGTGGGGAATCAGAGGCGCTGAATCAGAGATGGTGAATCAGAGGCGGGGAATCAGAGGCAGGAAATCAGACATGGGGAATGAGAGGCTGGGAATCAGACACGGGGAATCAGAGGTGGGGAATCAGAGCTGGGGAATCAGAGGCGGGGAATCAGATATGGGGAAACGGAGGCGGGGAATCAGATGCAGGGAAACAGAGGCGGGGAATCAGATATGGGAAATCAGAGGAGGGGAATCAGAGGTTGGGAATCAGAGGCAGGGACTCAGAGGTTGGGATTCAGAGGCAGGGAATCAGATGCGGGGAATAAGACGCGGGGAATCAGAGTTGGGGAATCAGAGGCGGGGAATTAGATATGGGGAAACAGAGGCGGGGAATTAGAGGCGGGGAAAAAGAGGCGGGGAATCAGATATGGGGAATCAGAGGTGGGGAATCAGAGGCAGGGAATCAGATGTGCGGAATCAGAGATGGGGAATCAGAGTCCGGGAATCAGAGATGGGGAATCAGAGGCGGGGAATGAGATATGGGGAATCAGAGGCGGGGAATCAGAGGCGGGGAAACAGATGCTGGGAATCAGATATGGGGAATGAGAGGTGGCGAATCAAAGGCGCTGAATCAGAGATGGGGAATCAGAGGCGGGGAATCAGAGGCAGGGAATCAAACACGGGGAATCAGAGGCAGGGAATCAGAGTTGGGGAATCAGAGGCGGGGACTCAGATATTGGGGAAACAGAGGCGGGGAATCAGAGGCGGGGAAACAGAGGCGGGGAATCAGATATGGGGAATCAGAGGTGGGGAATCAGAGGTTTTGAATCATAGGCAGGGAATCAGAGGCGGGGAATCAGAGGCGGGGAATGAGTGGCAGGGAATCAGATGTGCGGAATCAGAGATGGGGAATCAGAGGCAGGGAATCAGAGGCGGGGAATCAGAGGCAGGGAATCAGAGGCCGGGAATCAGAGGCGGGGAATCAGATATGGGGAATCAGAGGTGGGGAATCAGAGGCAGGGAATCAGATGTGCGGAATCAGAGATGGGGAATCAGAGGCAGAGAATCAGAATCAGAAGCGGGGAATAAGAGGCCGGGAATCAGAGGTGGGGAATCAGAGTCCGGGAATCAGAGGTGGGGAATCAGAGGCGGGGAATGAGATATTGGGAATCAGAGGCGGGGAATCAGAGGCAGGGAAACAGAGGCGGAGAATCAGATATGGGGAATCAGAGATGGCGAATCAAAGGTGTTGAATCAGAGATGGGGAATCAGAGATGGGGAATCAGAGGCGGGGAATCAGATATGGGGAAACAGAGGCGGGGAATCAGAGGCGGGGAATCAGATATGGGGAAACAGAGGCGGGGAATCAGAGGCGGAAAACAGAGGCGGGGAATCAGATATGGGGAATCAGAGGTGGGGAATCAGTGGTTGGGAATCAGAGGCAGGGAATCAGATATGGGGAATCAGAGGTGGGGAATCAGTGGTTGGGAATCAGAGGCAGGGAATCAGATATGGGGAATCAGAGGTGGGGAATCAGTGGTTGGGAATCAGAGGCAGGTAATCAGAGGCGGGGAATCAGAGGTGGGGAATCAGTGGTTGGGAATCAGAGGTGGCGAATCAAAGGCGCTGAATAAGAGATGGGGAATCAGAGGCGGGGAATCAGAGGCAGGGAATCAAACACGGGGAATCAGAGGCGGGGAATCAGAGTTGGGGAATCAGAGGCGGGGAATCAGATATGGGGAAACAGAGGCGGGGAATCAGAGGCGGGGAAACAGAGGTGGGGAATCAGATATGGGGAATCAGAGGTGGGGAATCAGATGTTGCGAATCAGAGGCAGGGAATCAGAGGCGGGGAATCAGAGGCAGGGAATCAGAGGCCGGGAATCAGAGGAGGGGAATCAGATATGGGGAATCAGAGGTGGGGAATCAGAGGCAGGGTATCAGATGTGCGGAATCAGAGATGGGGAGTCAGAGGCAGAGAATCAGAATCAGAAGCGGGAATAAGAGGCAGGTAATCAGAGGCGGGGAATCAGAGGCGGGGAATCTGAGTTGGGGTATCAGAGGCGGGGAATCATATATGGGGAAACAGGCGGGGCATCAGAGGCGGGGAAACAGAGGCGGGGAATCAGATATGGGGAATCAGAGATGGGGAATCAGAGGCAGGGAATCAGATGTGCGGAATCAGAGATGGGGTATCAGAGGCATGGAATCAGAATCAGAAGCGCGGAATCAGAGGCCGGGAATCAGAGTCCAGGAATCAGATGCCGGGAATAAGAGGCCGGGAATCAGAGGTGGGGAATCAGAGGCGGGGAATAAGATATGGGGAATCAGAGGTGGGGAATCAGAGGTGGGGAAACAGAGGCGGGGAATCAGATATGGGGAATCAGAGGTGGCGAATCAAAGGTTGTGAATCAGAGATGGGGAATCAGAGGCGGGGAATCAGAGGCAGGGAAACAAACACGGGGAATCAGAGGTGGGGAATAAGAGCTGGGGAATCAGAGGCGGGGAATCAGAGTTGGGGAATCAGTGGCGTGGAATCAGATATGGGGAAACAGAGGCGGGGAATCAGAGGCGGGGAAACAGAGGCGGGGAATCAGATATGGGGAATCAGAGGTGGGGAATCAGAGGTTGGGAGTCAGAGGCAGGGAATCAGAAGCGGGGAATCAGAGGCGGGGAATCAGAGGCAGGGAATCAGATGTGCAGAATCAGAGAAGGGGAATCAGAGGCAGGGAATCAGAGGCGGGGAATCAGAGGCGGGGATTCAGAGGCCGGGAATCAGAGGCCGGGAATGAGAGGCCGGGAATGAGAGGCCGGGAATGAGAGGCCGGGAATCAGAGGCCGGAAATCAAAGGCCGGGAATGAGAGGTGGGGAATAAGAGGCACGGAATCAGATGTGCGGTATCAGAGATGGGGAATCACAGGCAGGGAATCAGAGGCGGGGAATCAGAGGCGCGGAATCAGAGGCAGGGAATCGGATGTGCGGAATCAGAGATGGGGAATCAGAGGTGGGGAATCAGAGTCCGGGAATCAGAGATGGGGAATTAGAGGGGGGGAATCAGAGGCGGGGAAACATAGGTGGGGAATCAGATATGGGGAATCAGAGGTGGGGAATCAGAGGCGCTGAATCAGAGATGGTGAATCAGAGGCGGGGAATCAGAGGCAGGAAATCAGACATGGGGAATGAGATGCTGGGAATCAGACACGGGGAATCAGAGGCAGGGAATCAGATATGGGGAATCAGAGGAGGGGAATCAGAGGTTGGGAATCAGAGGCAGGGACTCAGAAGTTGGGATTCAGAGGCAGGGAATCAGATGCGGGGAATAAGACGCGGGGAATCAGAGTTGGGGAATCAAACACGGGGAATGAGAGACGGGGAATCATAGCTGGGGAATCAGAGGCTGGGAGTCAGAGTTGGGGAATCAGAGGCGGTGAATCAGATATGGGGAAACAGAGGCGGGAAATCAGAGGCGGGGAAACAGAGGCGGGGAATCAGATATGGGGAATCAGAGGTGGGGAATCAGATATGGGGAAACAGAGGCGGGGAATCAGAGGCGGGGAAACAGAGGCGGGAAATCAGATATGGGGAATCAGAGGTGGGGAATCAGTGGTTGGGAATCAGAGGCAGGGAATCAGATATGGGGAATCAGAGGTGGGGAATCAGTGGTTGGGAATCAGATGTGCGGAATCAGAGATGGGGAATCAGAGTCCGGGAATCAGAGATGGGGAATCAGAGGCGGGGAATGAGATATGGGGAATCAGAGGCGGGGAATCAGAGGCAGGGAATCAGATGTGCAGAATCAGAGATGGGGAATCAGAGTCCGGGAATCAGAGATGGGGAATCAGAGGCGGGGAATGAGATATGGGGAATCAGAGGCGGGGAATCAGAGGCGGGGAAACAGATGCTGGGAATCAGATATGGGGAATCAGAGGTGGCGAATCAAAGGCGCTGAATCAGAGATGGGGAATCAGAGGCGGGGAATCAGAGGCAGGGAATCAAACACGGGGAATCAGAGGCGGGGAATCAGAGTTGGGGAATCAGAGGCGGGGACTCAAATATTGGGGAAACAGAGGCGGGGAATCTGAGGCGGGGAAACAGTGGCGGGGAATCAGATATGTGGAATCAGAGGTGGGGAATCAGAGGTTGAGAATCAGAGGCAGGGAATCAGAGGCGGGGAATCAGAGGCGGGGAATGAGTGGCAGGGAATCAGATGTGCGGAATCAGAGATGGGGAATCAGAGGCAGGGAATCAGAGGCGGGGAATCAGAGGCAGGGAATCAGAGGTCGGGAATCAGAGGCGGGGAATCAGAGTTGGGGAATCAGAGGCGGGGAATCAGATATGGGGAAACAGAGGTGGGGAATCAAAGGCGGGGAAACAGAGGTGGGGAATCAGATATGGGGAATCAGAGGTGGGGAATCAGAGGTTGGCAATCAAACACGGGGAATGAGAGACGGGGAATCATAGCTGGGGAATCAGAGGCGGGGAATCAGAGTTGGGGAATCAGAGGCGGGGAATCAGATATGGGGAAACAGAGGCGGGGAACAGAGGCGGGGAATCAGAGGTGGGGAATCAGATATGGGGAAACAGAGGCGGGGAATACGAGGCGGGAAACACAGGCGGGGAATCAGATATGGGGAATCAGAGGTGGGGAATCAGTGGTTGGGAATCAGAGGCAGGGAATCAGATATGGGGAATCAGAGGTTGGGAATCAGTGGTTGGGAGTCAGAGGCAGGTAATCAGAGGCGGGGAATCAGAGGCGGGGAATCAGAGGCAGGGAATCAGATGTGCGGAATCAGAGATGGGGAATCCGAGTCCGGGAATCAGAGATGGGGAATCAGAGGTGGGGAATGAGATATGGGGAATCAGAGGCGGGGGATCAGAGGCGTGGAAGCAGATGCGGGGAATCAGACATGGGGAATCTGAGGTGGCGAATCAAAGGCGCTGAATCAGAGATGGGGAATCAGAGGCGGGGAATCAGAGGCAGGGAATCAAACACGGGGAATCAGAGGCGGGGAATCAGAGTTGGGGAATCAGAGGCGGGGAATCAGATATGGGGAAACAGAGGCGGGGAATCAGAGGCGGGGAAACAGAGGCGGGGAATCAGATATGGGGAATCAGAGGTGGGGAATCAGAGGTTGCAAATGAGAGGAAGGGAATCAGAGGCGGGGAATCAGAGGCGGGGAATCAGAGGCAGGGAATCAGATGTGTGGAATCAGAGATGGGGAATCATAGGCAGAGAATCAGAGACGGGGAATCAGAGGCAGGGAATCAGAGGCCGGGAATCAGAGGCGTGGAATCAGATATGGGGAATCAGAGGTGGGGAATCAGAGGCAGGGAATCAGATGTGCGGAATCAGAGATGGGGAATCAGAGGCAGAGAATCAGAATCAGAAGCGGGGAATAAGAGGCCGGGAATCAGAGGTGGGGAATCAGAGTCCGGGAATCAGAGATGGGGAATCAGAGGCGGGGAATGAGATATTGGGAATCAGAGGCGGGGAATCAGAGGCAGGGAAACAGAGGCGGGGAATCAGATATGTGGAATCAGAGGTTGGGAATCAGAGGCAGGGAATCAGAGGTGGGGAATCAGAGGCAGGGAATCAGGTGCGGGGAATCAGAGGCGGGGAATCAGAGGCCGGGAATTAGATATGGGGAAACAGAGGAGGGGAATCAGAGGCGGGGAAACAGAGGCGGGGAATCAGATATGGGGAATCAGAGGTGTGGAATAAGTTGCAGGGAAGCAGAGGCCGGGTATCAGAGCTGGGGAATAAGAGGCGGGGAATCTGAGTTGGGGTATCAGAGGCGGGGAATCAGATATGGGGAAACAGAGGCGGGGCATCAGAGGTGGGGAAACAGAGGCGGGGAATCAGATATGGGGAATCAGAGGTGGGGAATCAGAGGCAGGAAATCAGATGTGCGGAATCAGAGATGGGGAATCAGAGGCATGGAATCAGAATCAGAAGCGGGGAATCAGAGGCCGGGAATCAGAGGACGGGAATCAGATGCAGGGAATAAGAGGCCAGGAATCAGAGGTGGGGAATCAGATATGGGGAATCAGAGGAGGGGAATCAGAGGTTGGGAATCAGAGGCAGGGAATCAGAGATGGGGAATCAGAGGCGGGGAATGAGATATTGGGAATCAGAGGCGGGGAAACAGAGGCGGGGAATCAGATATGGGGAATCAGAGGTTGGGAATCAGAGGCAGGGAATCAGAGGTGGGGAATCAGAGGCAGGGAATCAGATGCGGGGAATCAGAGGCGGGGAATCAGAGCTGGGGAATCAGAGGCGGGGAATCAGAGTTGGGGAATCAGAGGCCGGGAATTAGATATGGGGAAACAGAGGAGGGGAATCAGAGGCGGGGAAACAGAGGCGGGGAATCAGATATGGGGAATCAGAGGTGGGGAATAAGTTGCAGGGAAGCAGAGGCCGGGTATCTGAGCTGGGGAATAAAGGGCGGGGAATCTGAGTTGGGGAATCAGAGGCCGGGAATTAGATATGGGGAAACAGAGGAGGGGAATCAGAGGCGGGGAAACAGAGGCGGGGAATCAGATATGGGGAATCAGAGGTGGGGAATCAGATATGGGGAAACAGAGGCGGGGAATCAGAGGCGGGGAAACAGAGGCGGGGAATCAGATATGGGGAATCAGAGGTGGGGAATCAGTGGTTGGGAATCAGAGGCAGGGAATCAGATATGGGGAATCAGAGGTGGGGAATCAGTGGTTGGGAATCAGATGTGCGGAATCAGAGATGGGGAATCAGAGTCCGGGAATCAGAGATGGGGAATCAGAGGCGGGGAATCAGAGGCGGGGAAACAGATGCTGGGAATCAGATATGGGGAATCAGAGGTGGCGAATCGAAGGCGCTGAATCAGAGATGGGGAATCAGAGGTGGGGAATCAGAGGCAGGGAATCAAACACGGGGAATCAGAAGCGGGGAATCAGAGTTGGGGAATCAGAGGCGGGGACTCAGATATTGGGGAAACAGAGGCGGGGAATCAGAGGTGGGGAAACAGAGGCAGGGAATCAGATATGGGGAATCAGAGGTGGGGAATCAGAGGTTGCGAATCAGAGGCAGGGAATCAGAGGCGGGGAATCAGAGGCGGGGAATGAGTGGCAGGGAATCAGATGTGCGGAATCAGAGATGGGGAATCAGAGGCAGGGAATCAGAGGCGGGGAATCAGAGGCAGGGAATCAGAGGCCAGGAATCAGAGGCGGGGAATCAGATATGGGGAATCAGAGGTGGGGAATCAGAGGCAGGGAATCAGATGTGCGGAATCAGAGATGGGGAATCAGAGGCAGAGAATCAGAATCAGAAGCGGGGAATAAGAGGCCGGGAATCAGAGGTGGGGAATCAGAGTCCGGGAATCAGAGATGGGGAATCAGAGGCGGGGAATGAGATATTGGGAATCAGAGGCGGGGAATCAGAGGCATGGAAACAGAGGCGTAGAATCAGATATGCGGAATCAGAGATGGCGAATCAAAGGCGTTGAATCAGAGATGGGGAATCAGAGGCGGGGAATCAGAGGTGGGGAATCAGAGTTGAGGAATCAGAGGCGGGGAATCAGATATGGGGAAACAGAGGTGGGGAATCAGAGGCGGGGAAACAGAGGTGGGGAATCAGATATGGGGAATCAGAGGTGGCGAATCAGAGGTTGGGAATCAAACACGGGGAATGAGAGACGGGGAATCATAGCTGGGGAATCAGAGGCGGGGAATCAGAGTTGGGGAATCAGAGGCGGGGAATCAGATATGGGGAAACAGTGGCGGGGAATCAGAGGCGGGGAATCAGATATGGGGAAACAGAGGCGGGGAATCAGAGGCGGAAAACAGAGGCGGGGAATCAGATATGGGGAATCAGAGGTGGGGAATCAGTGGTTGGGAATCAGAGGCAGGGAATCAGATATGGGGAATCAGAGGTGGGGAATCAGTGGTTGGGAATCAGAGGCAGGTAATCAGAGGCGGAGAATCAGAGGCGGGGAATCAGAGGCAGGGAATCAGATGTGCGGAATCAGAGATGGGGAATCAGAGTCCGGGAATCAGAGATGGGGAATCAGAGGCGGGGAATGAGATATGGGGAATCAGAGGCGGGGAATCAGAGGCGGGGAAACAGATGCGGTGAATCAGATATGGGGAATCAGAGGTGGCGAATCAAAGGCGCTGAATCAGAGATGGGGAATCAGAGGCGGGGAATCAGAGGCAGGGAATCAAACACGGGGAATCAGAGGCGGGGAATCAGAGTTGGGGAATCAGAGGCGGGGAATCAGATATGGGGAAACAGAGGCGGGGAATAGGAGGCGGGGAAACAGAGGCGGGGAATCAGATATGGGGAATCAGAGGTGGGGAATCAGATGTTGGCAATCAGAGGCAGGGAATCAGAGGCGGGGAATCAGAGGCGGGGAATCAGAGGCAGGGAATCAGATGTGCGGAATCAGAGATGGGGAATCAGTCGCAGGGAATCAGAGGTGGGGAATCAGAGGCAGGGAATCAGAGGCCGGGAATCAGAGGAGGGGAATCAGATATGGGGAATCAGAGGTGGAGAATCAGAGGCAGGGTATCAGATGTGCGGAATCAGAGATGGGGAGTCAGAGGCAGAGAATCAGAATCAGAAGTGGGGAATCAGAGGCCGGGAATCAGAGGCCGGGAATCAGATGCCGGGAATAAGAGGCCGGGAATCAGAGGTGGGGAATCAGAGGCGGGGAATGAGATATGGGGAATCAGAGGCGGGGAACAGAGGCGGGGAATCAGATATGGGGAAACAGAGGCGGGGAATAGGAGGCGGGGAAACAGAGGCGGGGAATCAGATATGGGGAATCAGAGGTGGGGAATCAGATGTTGGCAATCAGAGGCAGGGAATCAGAGGTGGGGAATCAGAGGCGGGGAATCAGAGGCAGGGAATCAGATGTGCGGAATCAGAGATGGGGAATCAGTCGCAGGGAATCAGAGGTGGGGAATCAGAGGCCGGGAATCAGAGGCCGGGAATGAGAGGCCGGGAATGAGAGACCGGGAATCAGAGGCCGGAAATCAAAGGCCGGGAATGAGAGGTGGGGAATAAGAGGCACGGAATCAGATGTGCGGTATCAGAGATGGGGTATCACAGGCAGGGAATCAGAGGCGGGGAATCAGAGGCGCGGAATCAGAGGCAGGGAATCGGATGTGCGGAATCAGAGATGGGGAATCAGAGGTGGGGAATCAGAGTCCGGGAATCAGAGATGGGGAATTAGAGGGGGGGAATCAGAGGCGGGGAAACATAGGTGGGGAATCAGATATGGGGAATCAGAGGTGGGGAATCAGAGGCGCTGAATCAGAGATGGTGAATCAGAGGCGGGGAATCAGAGGCAGGAAATCAGACATGGGGAATGAGAGGCTGGGAATCAGACACGGGGAATCAGAGGTGGGGAATCAGAGCTGGGGAATCAGAGGCGGGGAATCAAATATGGGGAAACGGAGGCGGGGAATCAGATATGGGGAATCAGAGGTGGGGAATCAGTGGTTGGGAATCAGAGGCAGGGAATCAGATATGGGGAATCAGAGGTGGGGAATCAGTGGTTGGGAATCAGAGGCAGGTAATCAGAGGCGGAGAATCAGAGGCGGGGAATCAGAGGCAGGGAATCAGATGTGCGGAATCAGAGATGGGGAATCAGAGTCCGGGAATCAGAGATGGGGAATCAGAGGCGGGGAATGAGATATGGGGAATCAGAGGCGGGGAATCAGAGGCGGGGAAACAGATGCGGTGAATCAGATATGGGGAATCAGAGGTGGCGAATCAAAGGCGCTGAATCAGAGATGGGGAATCAGAGGCGGGGAATCAGAGGCAGGGAATCAAACACGGGGAATCAGAGGCGGGGAATCAGAGTTGGGGAATCAGAGGCGGGGAATCAGATATGGGGAAACAGAGGCGGGGAATAGGAGGCGGGGAAACAGAGGCGGGGAATCAGATATGGGGAATCAGAGGTGGGGAATCAGATGTTGGCAATCAGAGGCAGGGAATCAGAGGCGGGGAATCAGAGGCGGGGAATCAGAGGCAGGGAATCAGATGTGCGGAATCAGAGATGGGGAATCAGTCGCAGGGAATCAGAGGTGGGGAATCAGAGGCAGGGAATCAGAGGCCGGGAATCAGAGGAGGGGAATCAGATATGGGGAATCAGAGGTGGAGAATCAGAGGCAGGGTATCAGATGTGCGGAATCAGAGATGGGGAGTCAGAGGCAGAGAATCAGAATCAGAAGTGGGGAATCAGAGGCCGGGAATCAGAGGCCGGGAATCAGATGCCGGGAATAAGAGGCCGGGAATCAGAGGTGGGGAATCAGAGGCGGGGAATGAGATATGGGGAATCAGAGGCGGGGAACAGAGGCGGGGAATCAGATATGGGGAAACAGAGGCGGGGAATAGGAGGCGGGGAAACAGAGGCGGGGAATCAGATATGGGGAATCAGAGGTGGGGAATCAGATGTTGGCAATCAGAGGCAGGGAATCAGAGGTGGGGAATCAGAGGCGGGGAATCAGAGGCAGGGAATCAGATGTGCGGAATCAGAGATGGGGAATCAGTCGCAGGGAATCAGAGGTGGGGAATCAGAGGCCGGGAATCAGAGGCCGGGAATGAGAGGCCGGGAATGAGAGACCGGGAATCAGAGGCCGGAAATCAAAGGCCGGGAATGAGAGGTGGGGAATAAGAGGCACGGAATCAGATGTGCGGTATCAGAGATGGGGTATCACAGGCAGGGAATCAGAGGCGGGGAATCAGAGGCGCGGAATCAGAGGCAGGGAATCGGATGTGCGGAATCAGAGATGGGGAATCAGAGGTGGGGAATCAGAGTCCGGGAATCAGAGATGGGGAATTAGAGGGGGGGAATCAGAGGCGGGGAAACATAGGTGGGGAATCAGATATGGGGAATCAGAGGTGGGGAATCAGAGGCGCTGAATCAGAGATGGTGAATCAGAGGCGGGGAATCAGAGGCAGGAAATCAGACATGGGGAATGAGAGGCTGGGAATCAGACACGGGGAATCAGAGGTGGGGAATCAGAGCTGGGGAATCAGAGGCGGGGAATCAAATATGGGGAAACGGAGGCGGGGAATCAGATGCAGGGAAACAGAGGCGGGGAATCAGATATGGGAAATCAGAGGAGGGGAATCAGAGGTTGGGAATCAGAGGCAGGGACTCAGAGGTTGGGATTCAGAGGCAGGGAATCAGATGCGGGGAATAAGACGCGGGGAATCAGAGTTGGGGAATCAGAGGCGGGGAATTAGATATGGGGAAACAGAGGCGGGGAATTAGAGGCGGGGAAAAAGAGGCGGGGAATCAGATATGGGGAATCAGAGGTGGGGAATCAGAGGCAGGGAATCAGATGTGCGGAATCAGAGATGGGGAATCAGAGTCCGGGAATCAGAGATGGGGAATCAGAGGCGGGGAATGAGATATGGGGAATCAGAGGCGGGGAATCAGAGGCGGGGAAACAGATGCTGGGAATCAGATATGGGGAATGAGAGGTGGCGAATCAAAGGCGCTGAATCAGAGATGGGGAATCAGAGGCGGGGAATCAGAGGCAGGGAATCAAACACGGGGAATCAGAGGCAGGGAATCAGAGTTGGGGAATCAGAGGCGGGGACTCAGATATTGGGGAAACAGAGGCGGGGAATCAGAGGCGGGGAAACAGAGGCGGGGAATCAGATATGGGGAATCAGAGGTGGGGAATCAGAGGTTTTGAATCATAGGCAGGGAATCAGAGGCGGGGAATCAGAGGCGGGGAATGAGTGGCAGGGAATCAGATGTGCGGAATCAGAGATGGGGAATCAGAGGCAGGGAATCAGAGGCGGGGAATCAGAGGCAGGGAATCAGAGGCGGGGAATCAGAGGCGGGGAATCAGATATGGGGAATCAGAGGTGGGGAATCAGAGGCAGGGAATCAGATGTGCGGAATCAGAGATGGGGAATCAGAGGCAGAGAATCAGAATCAGAAGCGGGGAATAAGAGGCCGGGAATCAGAGGTGGGGAATCAGAGTCCGGGAATCAGAGGTGGGGAATCAGAGGCGGGGAATGAGATATTGGGAATCAGAGGCGGGGAATCAGAGGCAGGGAAACAGAGGCGGAGAATCAGATATGGGGAATCAGAGATGGCGAATCAAAGGTGTTGAATCAGAGATGGGGAATCAGAGATGGGGAATCAGAGGCGGGGAATCAGATATGGGGAAACAGAGGCGGGGAATCAGAGGCGGGGAATCAGATATGGGGAAACAGAGGCGGGGAATCAGAGGCGGAAAACAGAGGCGGGGAATCAGATATGGGGAATCAGAGGTGGGGAATCAGTGGTTGGGAATCAGAGGCAGGGAATCAGATATGGGGAATCAGAGGTGGGGAATCAGTGGTTGGGAATCAGAGGCAGGGAATCAGATATGGGGAATCAGAGGTGGGGAATCAGTGGTTGGGAATCAGAGGCAGGTAATCAGAGGCGGGGAATCAGAGGTGGGGAATCAGTGGTTGGGAATCAGAGGTGGCGAATCAAAGGCGCTGAATAAGAGATGGGGAATCAGAGGCGGGGAATCAGAGGCAGGGAATCAAACACGGGGAATCAGAGGCGGGGAATCAGAGTTGGGGAATCAGAGGCGGGGAATCAGATATGGGGAAACAGAGGCGGGGAATCAGAGGCGGGGAAACAGAGGTGGGGAATCAGATATGGGGAATCAGAGGTGGGGAATCAGATGTTGCGAATCAGAGGCAGGGAATCAGAGGCGGGGAATCAGAGGCAGGGAATCAGAGGCCGGGAATCAGAGGAGGGGAATCAGATATGGGGAATCAGAGGTGGGGAATCAGAGGCAGGGTATCAGATGTGCGGAATCAGAGATGGGGAGTCAGAGGCAGAGAATCAGAATCAGAAGCGGGAATAAGAGGCAGGTAATCAGAGGCGGGGAATCAGAGGCGGGGAATCTGAGTTGGGGTATCAGAGGCGGGGAATCATATATGGGGAAACAGGCGGGGCATCAGAGGCGGGGAAACAGAGGCGGGGAATCAGATATGGGGAATCAGAGATGGGGAATCAGAGGCAGGGAATCAGATGTGCGGAATCAGAGATGGGGTATCAGAGGCATGGAATCAGAATCAGAAGCGCGGAATCAGAGGCCGGGAATCAGAGTCCAGGAATCAGATGCCGGGAATAAGAGGCCGGGAATCAGAGGTGGGGAATCAGAGTCGGGGAATAAGATATGGGGAATCAGAGGTGGGGAATCAGAGGTGGGGAAACAGAGGCGGGGAATCAGATATGGGGAATCAGAGGTGGCGAATCAAAGGTTGTGAATCAGAGATGGGGAATCAGAGGCGGGGAATCAGAGGCAGGGAAACAAACACGGGGAATCAGAGGTGGGGAATAAGAGCTGGGGAATCAGAGGCGGGGAATCAGAGTTGGGGAATCAGTGGCGTGGAATCAGATATGGGGAAACAGAGGCGGGGAATCAGAGGCGGGGAAACAGAGGCGGGGAATCAGATATGGGGAATCAGAGGTGGGGAATCAGAGGTTGGGAGTCAGAGGCAGGGAATCAGAAGCGGGGAATCAGAGGCGGGGAATCAGAGGCAGGGAATCAGATGTGCAGAATCAGAGAAGGGGAATCAGAGGCAGGGAATCAGAGGCGGGGAATCAGAGGCGGGGATTCAGAGGCCGGGAATCAGAGGCCGGGAATGAGAGGCCGGGAATGAGAGGCCGGGAATCAGAGGCCGGAAATCAAAGGCCGGGAATGAGAGGTGGGGAATAAGAGGCACGGAATCAGATGTGCGGTATCAGAGATGGGGAATCACAGGCAGGGAATCAGAGGCGGGGAATCAGAGGCGCGGAATCAGAGGCAGGGAATCGGATGTGCGGAATCAGAGATGGGGAATCAGAGGTGGGGAATCAGAGTCCGGGAATCAGAGATGGGGAATTAGAGGGGGGGAATCAGAGGCGGGGAAACATAAGTGGGGAATCAGATATGGGGAATCAGAGGTGGGGAATCAGAGGCGCTGAATCAGAGATGGTGAATCAGAGGCGGGGAATCAGAGGCAGGAAATCAGACATGGGGAATGAGAGGCTGGGAATCAGACACGGGGAATCAGAGGCAGGGAATCAGATATGGGGAATCAGAGGAGGGGAATCAGAGGTTGGGAATCAGAGGCAGGGACTCAGAAGTTGGGATTCAGAGGCAGGGAATCAGATGCGGGGAATAAGACGCGGGGAATCAGAGTTGGGGAATCAAACACGGGGAATGAGAGACGGGGAATCATAGCTGGGGAATCAGAGGCTGGGAGTCAGAGTTGGGGAATCAGAGGCGGTGAATCAGATATGGGGAAACAGAGGCGGGAAATCAGAGGCGGGGAAACAGAGGCGGGGAATCAGATATGGGGAATCAGAGGTGGGGAATCAGATATGGGGAAACAGGCGGGGAATCAGAGGCGGGGAAACAGAGGCGGGAAATCAGATATGGGGAATCAGAGGTGGGGAATCAGTGGTTGGGAATCAGAGGCAGGGAATCAGATATGGGGAATCAGAGGTGGGGAATCAGTGGTTGGGAATCAGATGTGCGGAATCAGAGATGGGGAATCAGAGTCCGGGAATCAGAGATGGGGAATCAGAGGCGGGGAATGAGATATGGGGAATCAGAGGCGGGGAATCAGAGGCAGGGAATCAGATGTGCAGAATCAGAGATGGGGAATCAGAGTCCGGGAATCAGAGATGGGGAATCAGAGGCGGGGAATGAGATATGGGGAATCAGAGGCGGGGAATCAGAGGCGGGGAAACAGATGCTGGGAATCAGATATGGGGAATCAGAGGTGGCGAATCAAAGGCGCTGAATCAGAGATGGGGAATCAGAGGCGGGGAATCAGAGGCAGGGAATCAAACACGGGGAATCAGAGGCGGGGAATCAGAGTTGGGGAATCAGAGGCGGGGACTCAAATATTGGGGAAACAGAGGCGGGGAATCTGAGGCGGGGAAACAGTGGCGGGGAATCAGATATGTGGAATCAGAGGTGGGGAATCAGAGGTTGAGAATCAGAGGCAGGGAATCAGAGGCGGGGAATCAGAGGCGGGGAATGAGTGGCAGGGAATCAGATGTGCGGAATCAGAGATGGGGAATCAGAGGCAGGGAATCAGAGGCGGGGAATCAGAGGCAGGGAATCAGAGGTCGGGAATCAGAGGCGGGGAATCAGATTTGGGGAATCAGAGGCGGGGAATCAGATATGGGGAAACAGAGGTGGGGAATCAAAGGCGGGGAAACAGAGGTGGGGAATCAGATATGGGGAATCAGAGGTGGGGAATCAGAGGTTGGCAATCAAACACGGGGAATGAGAGACGGGGAATCATAGCTGGGGAATCAGAGGCGGGGAATCAGAGTTGGGGAATCAGAGGCGGGGAATCAGATATGGGGAAACAGAGGCGGGGAACAGAGGCGGGGAATCAGAGGTGGGGAATCAGATATGGGGAAACAGAGGCGGGGAATACGAGGCGGGAAACACAGGCGGGGAATCAGATATGGGGAATCAGAGGTGGGGAATCAGTGGTTGGGAATCAGAGGCAGGGAATCAGATATGGGGAATCAGAGGTTGGGAATCAGTGGTTGGGAGTCAGAGGCAGGTAATCAGAGGCGGGGAATCAGAGGCGGGGAATCAGAGGCAGGGAATCAGATGTGCGGAATCAGAGATGGGGAATCCGAGTCCGGGAATCAGAGATGGGGAATCAGAGGTGGGGAATGAGATATGGGGAATCAGAGGCGGGGGATCAGAGGCGGGGAAGCAGATGCGGGGAATCAGACATGGGGAATCTGAGGTGGCGAATCAAAGGCGCTGAATCAGAGATGGGGAATCAGAGGCGGGGAATCAGAGGCAGGGAATCAAACACGGGGAATCAGAGGCGGGGAATCAGAGTTGGGGAATCAGAGGCGGGGAATCAGATATGGGGAAACAGAGGCGGGGAATCAGAGGCGGGGAAACAGAGGCGGGGAATCAGATATGGGGAATCAGAGGTGGGGAATCAGAGGTTGCGAATGAGAGGAAGGGAATCAGAGGCGGGGAATCAGAGGCGGGGAATCAGAGGCAGGGAATCAGATGTGTGGAATCAGAGATGGGGAATCATAGGCAGAGAATCAGAGACGGGGAATCAGAGGCAGGGAATCAGAGGCCGGGAATCAGAGGCGTGGAATCAGATATGGGGAATCAGAGGTGGGGAATCAGAGGCAGGGAATCAGATGTGCGGAATCAGAGATGGGGAATCAGAGGCAGAGAATCAGAATCAGAAGCGGGGAATAAGAGGCCGGGAATCAGAGGTGGGGAATCAGAGTCCGGGAATCAGAGATGGGGAATCAGAGGCGGGGAATGAGATATTGGGAATCAGAGGCGGGGAATCAGAGGCAGGGAAACAGAGGCGGGGAATCAGATATGTGGAATCAGAGGTTGGGAATCAGAGGCAGGGAATCAGAGGTGGGGAATCAGAGGCAGGGAATCAGGTGCGGGGAATCAGAGGCGGGGAATCAGAGGCCGGGAATTAGATATGGGGAAACAGAGGAGGGGAATCAGAGGCGGGGAAACAGAGGCGGGGAATCTGATATGGGGAATCAGAGGTGTGGAATAAGTTGCAGGGAAGCAGAGGCCGGGTATCAGAGCTGGGGAATAAGAGGCGGGGAATCTGAGTTGGGGTATCAGAGGCGGGGAATCAGATATGGGGAAACAGAGGCGGGGCATCAGAGGTGGGGAAACAGAGGCGGGGAATCAGATATGGGGAATCAGAGGTGGGGAATCAGAGGCAGGAAATCAGATGTGCGGAATCAGAGATGGGGAATCAGAGGCATGGAATCAGAATCAGAAGCGGGGAATCAGAGGCCGGGAATCAGAGGACGGGAATCAGATGCAGGGAATAAGAGGCCAGGAATCAGAGGTGGGGAATCAGATATGGGGAATCAGAGGAGGGGAATCAGAGGTTGGGAATTAGAGGCAGGGAATCAGAGATGGGGAATCAGAGGCGGGGAATGAGATATTGGGAATCAGAGGCGGGGAAACAGAGGCGGGGAATCAGATATGGGGAATCAGAGGTTGGGAATCAGAGGCAGGGAATCAGAGGTGGGGAATCAGAGGCAGGGAATCAGATGCGGGGAATCAGAGGCGGGGAATCAGAGCTGGGGAATCAGAGGCGGGGAATCAGAGTTGGGGAATCAGAGGCCGGGAATTAGATATGGGGAAACAGAGGAGGGGAATCAGAGGCGGGGAAACAGAGGCGGGGAATCAGATATGGGGAATCAGAGGTGGGGAATAAGTTGCAGGGAAGCAGAGGCCGGGTATCTGAGCTGGGGAATGAAGGGCGGGGAATCTGAGTTGGGGAATCAGAGGCCGGGAATTAGATATGGGGAAACAGAGGAGGGGAATCAGAGGCGGGGAAACAGAGGCGGGGAATCAGATATGGGGAATCAGAGGTGGGGAATCAGATATGGGGAAACAGAGGCGGGGAATCAGAGGCGGGGAAACAGAGGCGGGGAATCAGATATGGGGAATCAGAGGTGGGGAATCAGTGGTTGGGAATCAGAGGCAGGGAATCAGATATGGGGAATCAGAGGTGGGGAATCAGTGGTTGGGAATCAGATGTGCGGAATCAGAGATGGGGAATCAGAGTCCGGGAATCAGAGATGGGGAATCAGAGGCGGGGAATCAGAGGCGGGGAAACAGATGCTGGGAATCAGATATGGGGAATCAGAGGTGGCGAATCGAAGGCGCTGAATCAGAGATGGGGAATCAGAGGTGGGGAATCAGAGGCAGGGAATCAAACACGGGGAATCAGAAGCGGGGAATCAGAGTTGGGGAATCAGAGGCGGGGACTCAGATATTGGGGAAACAGAGGCGGGGAATCAGAGGTGGGGAAACAGAGGCAGGGAATCAGATATGGGGAATCAGAGGTGGGGAATCAGAGGTTGCGAATCAGAGGCAGGGAATCAGAGGCGGGGAATCAGAGGCGGGGAATGAGTGGCAGGGAATCAGATGTGCGGAATCAGAGATGGGGAATCAGAGGCAGGGAATCAGAGGCGGGGAATCAGAGGCAGGGAATCAGAGGCCAGGAATCAGAGGCGGGGAATCAGATATGGGGAATCAGAGGTGGGGAATCAGAGGCAGGGAATCAGATGTGCGGAATCAGAGATGGGGAATCAGAGGCAGAGAATCAGAATCAGAAGCGGGGAATAAGAGGCCGGGAATCAGAGGTGGGGAATCAGAGTCCGGGAATCAGAGATGGGGAATCAGAGGCGGGGAATGAGATATTGGGAATCAGAGGCGGGGAATCAGAGGCATGGAAACAGAGGCGTAGAATCAGATATGCGGAATCAGAGATGGCGAATCAAAGGCGTTGAATCAGAGATGGGGAATCAGAGGCGGGGAATCAGAGGTGGGGAATCAGAGTTGGGGAATCAGAGGCGGGGAATCAGATATGGGGAAACAGAGGTGGGGAATCAGAGGCGGGGAAACAGAGGTGGGGAATCAGATATGGGGAATCAGAGGTGGCGAATCAGAGGTTGGGAATCAAACACGGGGAATGAGAGACGGGGAATCATAGCTGGGGAATCAGAGGCGGGGAATCAGAGTTGGGGAATCAGAGGCGGGGAATCAGATATGGGGAAACAGTGGCGGGGAATCAGAGGCGGGGAATCAGATATGGGGAAACAGAGGCGGGGAATCAGAGGCGGAAAACAGAGGCGGGGAATCAGATATGGGGAATCAGAGGTGGGGAATCAGTGGTTGGGAATCAGAGGCAGGGAATCAGATATGGGGAATCAGAGGTGGGGAATCAGTGGTTGGGAATCAGAGGCAGGTAATCAGAGGCGTGGAATCAGAGGCGGGGAATCAGAGGCAGGGAATCAGATGTGCGGAATCAGAGATGGGGAATCAGAGTCCGGGAATCAGAGATGGGGAATCAGAGGCGGGGAATGAGATATGGGGAATCAGAGGCGGGGAATCAGAGGCGGGGAAACAGATGCGGTGAATCAGATATGGGGAATCAGAGGTGGCGAATCAAAGGCGCTGAATCAGAGATGGGGAATCAGAGGCGGGGAATCAGAGGCAGGGAATCAAACACGGGGAATCAGAGGCGGGGAATCAGAGTTGGGGAATCAGAGGCGGGGAATCAGATATGGGGAAACAGAGGCGGGGAATAGGAGGCGGGGAAACAGAGGCGGGGAATCAGATATGGGGAATCAGAGGTGGGGAATCAGATGTTGGCAATCAGAGGCAGGGAATCAGAGGCGGGGAATCAGAGGCGGGGAATCAGAGGCAGGGAATCAGATGTGCGGAATCAGAGATGGGGAATCAGTCGCAGGGAATCAGAGGTGGGGAATCAGAGGCAGGGAATCAGAGGCCGGGAATCAGAGGAGGGGAATCAGATATGGGGAATCAGAGGTGGAGAATCAGAGGCAGGGTATCAGATGTGCGGAATCAGAGATGGGGAGTCAGAGGCAGAGAATCAGAATCAGAAGTGGGGAATCAGAGGCCGGGAATCAGAGGCCGGGAATCAGATGCCGGGAATAAGAGGCCGGGAATCAGAGGTGGGGAATCAGAGGCGGGGAATGAGATATGGGGAATCAGAGGCGGGGAACAGAGGCGGGGAATCAGATATGGGGAAACAGAGGCGGGCAATCAGAGGCAGGGAAGCAGATGCGGGGAATCAGATATTGGGAATCTGAGGTGGCGAATCAAAGGCGCTGAATCAGAGATGGGGAATCAGAGGCGGGGAATCAGAGGCAGGGAATCAAACACGGGGAATCAGAGGCGGGGAATCAGAGTTGGGGAATCAGAGGCGGGGTATCAGATATGGGGAAACAGAGGCGAGGAATCAGAGGCGGGGAAACAGAGGCGGGGAATCAGATATGGGGAATCAGAGGTGGGGAATCAGAGGTTGCGAATCAGAGGAAGGGAATCAGAGGACGGGAATCAGATGCCGGGAATAAGAGGCCAGGAATCAGAGGTTGGGAATCAGAGTCCGGGAATCAGAGATGGGGAATCAGAGGCGGGGAATGAGATATGGAGAATCAGAGGTGGCGAATCAAAGGTTGTGAATCGGAGATGGTGAATCAGAGGCGGGGAATCAGAGGCAGGGAAACAAACACGGGGAATCAGAGGCGGGCAATCAGAGCTGGGGAATCAGAGGCGGGGAATCAGAGTTGGGGAATCAGAGGCGTGGAATCAGATATGGGAAAACAGAGGCGGGGAAACAGAGGCGGGGAATCAGATATGGGGAATGAGAGGTGGGGAATCAGAGGTTGGGAGTCAGAGGCAGGGAATCAGAGGCGGGGAATCAGAGGCGGGGAATCAGAGGCAGGGAATCAGATGTGCGGAATCAGAGATGGGGAATCAGAGGCAGGGAATCAGAGGCGGGGAATCAGAGGCGGGGAATCAGAGGCGGGGAATCAGAGGCCGGGAATCAGAGGCCGGGAATGAGAGGCCGGGAATGAGAGGCCGGGAATCAGAAGCCGGAAATCAGAGGCCGGGAATCAGAGATGGGGAATAAGGGGCACGAAATCAGATGTGCGGAATCAGAGATGGGATTTCACAGGCAGGGAATCAGTGGCGGGGAATCAGAGGCGCGGAATCAGAGTCAGGGAATCGGATGTGCGGAATCAGAGATGGGGAATCAGAGGTGGGGAATCAGAGTCCGGGAATCAGAGATGGGGAATCAGAGGTGGGGAATCAGAGGCGGGGAAACATAGGTGGGGAATCAGATATGGGAAATCAGAGGTGGGGAATCAGAGGCGGGGAAACATAGGTGGGGAATCAGATATGGGAAATCAGAGGTGGGGAATCAGAGGCGCTGAATCAGAGATGGTGAATCAGAGGCGGGGAATCAGAGGCAGGAAATCAGACATGGGGAATGAGAGGCTGGGAATCAGACACGGGGAATCAGAGGCGGGGAATCAGAGCTGGGGAATCAGAGGTGGGGAATCAGAGTTGGGGAATCAGAGGCGGGGAATCAGATATGGGGAAACATAGGCGGGGAATCAGAGGCAGGGAAACAGAGGCGGGGAATCAGATATGGGGAATCAGAGGAGGGGAATCAGAGGTTGGGAATCAGAGGCAGGGAATCAGAGATGGGGAATCAGAGGCGGGGAATGAGATATTGGGAATCAGAGGTGGGGAAACAGAGGCGGGGAATCAGATATGGGGAATCAGAGGTTGGGAATCAGAGGCAGGGAATCAGAGGTGTGGAATCAGAGGCAGGGAATCAGATGCGGGGAATCAGAGGCGGGGAATCAGAGCTGGGGAATCAGAGGCGGGGAATCAGAGTTGGGGAATCAGTGGCCGGGAATTAGATATGGGGAAACAGAGGAGGGGAATCAGAGGCGGGGAAACAGAGGCGGGGAATCAGATATGGGGAATCAGAGGTGGGGAATAAGTTGCAGGGAAGCAGAGGCCGGGTATCTGAGCTGGGGAATAAGAGGCGGGGAATCTGAGTTGGGGAATCAGAGGCCGGGAATTAGATATGGGGACACAGAGGAGGGGAATCAGAGGCGGGGAAACAGAGGCGGGGAATCAGATATGGGGAATCAGAGGTGGGGAATCAGATATGGGGAAACAGAGGCGGGGAATCAGAGGCGGGGAATCAGATATGGGGAATCAGAGGTGGGGAATCAGTGGTTGGGAATCAGAGGCAGGGAATCAGATATGGGGAATCAGAGGTGGGGAATCAGTGGTTGGGAATCAGATGTGCGGAATCAGAGATGGGGAATCAGAGTCCGGGAATCAGAGATGGGGAATCAGAGGCGGGGAATGAGATATGGGGAATCAGAGGCGGGGAATCAGAGGCAGGGAATCAGATGTGCGGAATCAGAGGCGGGGAATCAGAGGCGGGGAAACAGATGCTGGGAATCAGATATGGGGAATCAGAGGTGGCGAATCGAAGGCGCTGAATCAGAGATGGGGAATCAGAGGCGGGGAATCAGAGGCAGGGAATCAAACACGGGGAATCAGAGGCGGGGAATCAGAGTTGGGGAATCAGAGGCGGGGACTCAGATATTGGGGAAACAGAGGCGGGGAATCAGAGGCGGGGAAACAGAGGCGGGGAATCAGATATGGGGAATCAGAGGTGGGGAATCAGAGGTTGCGAATCAGAGGCAGGGAATCAGAGGCGGGGAATCAGAGGCGGGGAATGAGTGGCAGGGAATGAGATGTGCGGAATCAGAGATGGGGAATCAGAGGCAGGGAATCAGAGGCGGGGAATCAGAGTCAGGGAATCAGAGGCCAGGAATCAGAGGCGGGGAATCAGATATGGGGAATCAGAGGTGGGGAATCAGAGGCAGGGAATCAGATGTGCGGAATCAGAGATGGGGAATCAGAGGCAGAGAATCAGAATCAGAAGCGGGGAATAAGAGGCCGGGAATCAGAGGTGGGGAATCAGAGTCCTGGAATCAGAGATGGGGAATCAGAGGCGGGGAATGAGATATTGGGAATCAGAGGCGGGGAATCAGAGGCAGGGAAACAGAGGCGTAGAATCAGATATGCGGAATCAAAGATGGCGAATCAAAGGCGTTGAATCAGAGATGGGGAATCAGAGGCGGGGAATCAGAGGCGGGGAATCAGAGTTGGGGAATCAGAGGCGGGGAATCAGATATGGGGAAACAGAGGTGGGGAATCAGAGGCGGGGAAACAGAGGTGGGGAATCAGATATGGGGAATCAGAGGTGGCGAATCAGAGGTTGGGAATCAAACACGGGGAATGAGAGACGGGGAATCATAGCTGGGGAATCAGAGGCGGGGAATCAGAGTTGGGGAATCAGAGGCGGGGAATCAGATATGGGGAAACAGAGGCGGGGAATCAGAGGCGGGGAATCAGATATGGGGAAACAGAGGCGGGGAATCAGAGGCGGAAAACAGAGGCGGGGAATCAGATATGGGGAATCAGAGGTGGGGAATCAGTGGTTGGGAATCAGAGGCAGGGAATGAGATATGGGGAATCAGAGGTGGGGAATCAGTGGTTGGGAATCAGAGGCAGGTAATCAGAGGCGGGGAATCAGAGGCGGGGAATCAGAGGCAGGGAATCAGATGTGCGGAATCAGAGATGGGGAATCAGAGTCCGGGAATCAGAGATGGGGAATCAGGGGCGGGGAATGAGATATGGGGAATCAGAGGCGGGGAATCAGAGGCGGGGAAACAGATGCGGTGAATCAGATATGGGGAATCAGAGGTGGCGAATCAAAGGCGCTGAATCAGAGATGGGGAATCAGAGGCGGGGAATCAGAGGCAGGGAATCAAACACGGGGAATCAGAGGCAGGGAATCAGAGTTGGGGAATCAGAGGCGGGGAATCAGATATGGGGAAACAGAGGCGGGGAATAGGAGGCGGGGAAAAAGAGGCGGGGAATCAGATATGGGGAATCAGAGGTGGGGAATCAGATGTTGCGAATCAGAGGCAGGGAATCAGAGGCGGGGAATCAGAGGCGGGGAATCAGAGGCAGGGAATCAGATGTGCGGAATCAGAGATGGGGAATCAGTCGCAGGAAATCAGAGGCAGGGAATCAGATGTGCGGAATCAGAGATGGTGAATCAGAGTCCGGGAATCAGAGATGGGGAATCAGAGGCGGGGAATGAGATATGGGGAATCAGAGGCGGGGAATCAGAGGCGGGGAAACAGATGCAGTGAATCAGATATGGGGAATCAGAGGTGGCGAATCAAAGGCGCTGAATCAGAGATGGGGAATCAGAGGCAGGGAATCAGAGGCAGGGAATCAAACACGGGGAATCAGAGGCGGGGAATCAGAGTTGGGGAATCAGTGGCGGGGAATCAGATATGGGGAAACAGAGGCGGGGAATAGGAGGCGGGGAAACAGAGGCGGGGAATCAGATATGGGGAATCAGAGGTGGGGAATCAGAGGAGGGGAATCAGATATGGGGAATCAGAGGTGGAGAATCAGAGGCAGGGTATCAGATGTGCGGAATCAGAGATGGGGAGTCAGAGGCAGAGAATCAGAATCAGAAGTGGGGAATCAGAGGCCGGGAATCAGAGGCCGGGAATCAGATGCCTGGAATAAGAGGCCGGGAATCAGAGGTGGGGAATCAGAGGCGGGGAATGAGATATGGGGAATCAGAGGCGGGGAACAGAGGCGGGGAATCAGATATGGGGAAACAGAGGCGGGGAATCAGAGGTGGGGAAACAGAGGCGGGGAATCAGATATGGGGAATCAGAGGTGGGGAATCAGATATGGGGAAACAGAGGCGGGGAATACGAGGCGGGAAACACAGGCGGGGAATCAGATATGTGGAATCAGAGGTGGGGAATCAGTGGTTGGGAATCAGAGGCAGGGAATCAGATATGGGGAATCAGAGGTGGGGAATCAGTGGTTGGGAATCAGAGGCAGGTAATCAGAGGCGGGGAATCAGAGGCGGGGAATCAGAGGCAGGGAATCAGATGTGCGGAATCAGAGATGGGGAATCAGAGTCCGGGAATCAGAGATGGGGAATCAGAGGTGGGGAATGAGATATGGGGAATCAGAGGCGGGGAATCAGAGGCGGGGAAGCAGATGCGGGGAATCAGATATGGGGAATCTGAGGTGGCGAATCAAAGGCGCTGAATCAGAGATGGGGAATCAGAGGCGGGGAATCAGAGGCAGGGAATCAAACACGGGGAATCAGAGGCGGGGAATCAGAGTTGGGGAATCAGAGGCGGGGAATCAGATATGGGGAAACAGAGGCGGGGAATCAGAGGCGGGAAACAGAGGCGGGGAATCAGATATGGGGAATCAGAGGAGGGGAATCAGAGGTTGCGAATCAGAGGAAGGGAATCAGAGGCGGGGAATCAGAGGCGGGGAATCAGAGGCAGGGAATCAGATGTGCGGAATCAGAGATGGGGAATCATAGGCAGAGAATCAGAGACGGGGAATCAGAGGCAGGGAATCAGAGGCCGGGAATCAGAGGCGTGGAATCAGATATGGGGAATCAGAGGTGGGGAATCAGAGGCAGGGAATCAGATGTGCGGAATCAGAGATGGGGAATCAGAGGCAGAGAATCAGAATCAGAAGCGGGGAATAAGAGGCCGGGAATCAGAGGTGGGGAATCAGAGTCCGGGAATCAGAGATGGGGAATCAGAGGCGGGGAATGAGATATTGGGAATCAGAGGCGGGGAATCAGAGGCAGGGAAACAGAGGCGGGGAATCAGATATGGGGAATTAGAGGTTGGGAATCAGAGGCAGGGAATCAGAGGTGGGGAATCAGAGGCAGGGAATCAGGTGCGGGGAATCAGAGGCGGGGAATCAGAGCTGGGGAATCAGAGGTGGTGAATCAGAGTTGGGGAATCAGAGGCCGGGAATTAGATATGGGGAAACAGAGGAGGGGAATCAGAGGCGGGGAAACAGAGGCGGGGAATCAGATATGGGGAATCAGAGGTGGGGAATAAGTTGCAGGGAAGCAGAGGCCGAGTATCAGAGCTGGGGAATAAGAGGCGGGGAATCTGAGTTGGGGTATCAGAGGCGGGGAATCAGATATGGGGAAACAGAGGCGGAGCATCAGAGGTGGGGAAACAGAGGCGGGGAATCAGATATGGGGAATCAGAGGTGGGGAATCAGAGGCAGGGAATCAGATGTGCGGAATCAGAGATGGGGAATCAGAGGCATGGAATCAGAATCAGAAGCGGGGAATCAGAGGCCGGGAATTAGAGGACGGGAATCAGATGCCGGGAATAAGAGGCCAGGAATCAGAGGTGGGGAATCAGAGTCCGGGAATCAGAGATGGGGAATCAGAGGCGGGGAATGAGATATGGAGAATCAGAGGTGGGGAATCAGAGGCGGGGAAACAGAGGCGGGGAATCAGATATGGGGAATCAGAGGTGGCGAATCAAAGGTTGTGAATCAGAGATGGTGAATCAGAGGCGGGGAATCAGAGGCAGGGAATCAGAGCTGGGGAATCAGAGGCGGGGAATCAGAGTTGGGGAATCAGAGGCGTGGAATCAGATATGGGAAAACAGAGGCGGGGAAACAGAGGCGGGGAATCAGATTTGGGGAATGAGAGGTGGGGAATCAGAGGTTGGGAGTCAGAGGCAGGGAATCAGAGGCGGAGAATCAGAGGCGGGGAATCAGAGGCAGGGAATCAGATGTGCGGAATCAGAGATGGGGAATCAGAGGCAGGGAATCAGAGGTGGGGAATCAGAGGCGGGGAATCAGAGGCCGGGAATCAGAGGCCGGGAATGAGAGGCCGGGAATGAGAGGCCGGGAATCAGAAGCCGGAAATCAGAGGCCGGGAATCAGAGATGGGGAATAAGAGGCACGGAATCAGATGTGCGGAATCAGAGATGGGGTATCACAGGCAGGGAATCAGTGGCGGGGAATCAGAGGCGCGGAATCAGAGTCAGGGAATCGGATGTGCGGAATCAGAGATGGGGAATCAGAGGTGGGAAATCAGAGTCCGGGAATCAGAGATGGGGAATCAGAGGTGGGGAATCAGAGGCGGGGAAACATAGGTGGGGAATCAGATATGGGG
The DNA here is from genome assembly GCF_036971445.1 of Narcine bancroftii. NCBI lineage: Eukaryota > Metazoa > Chordata > Chondrichthyes > Torpediniformes > Narcinidae > Narcine > Narcine bancroftii. The sequence continues at coordinate 308,032,495 of NC_091469.1, read as the reverse complement.
AATCAGAGGTGGGGAATCATAGGCGCTGAATCAGAGATGGTGAATCAGAGGCGGGGAATCAGAGGCAGGAAATCAGACATGGGGAATGAGAGGCTGGGAATCAGACACGGGGAATCAGTGGCGGGGAATCAGAGCTGGGGAATCAGAGGTGGGGAATCAGAGTTGGGGAATCAGAGGCGGGGAATCAGATATGGGGAAACATAGGCGGGGAATCAGAGGCAGGGAAACAGAGGCGGGGAATCAGATATGGGGAATCAGAGGAGGGGAATCAGAGGTTGGGAATCAGAGGCAGGGAATCAGAGATGGGGAATCAGAGGCGGGGAATGAGATATTTGGAATCAGATGCGGGGAAACAGAGGCGGTGAATCAGATATGGGGAATCAGAGGTTGGGAATCAGAGGCAGGGAATCAGAGGTGGGGAATCAGAGGCAGGGAATCAGATGCGGGGAATCAGAGGCGGGGAATCAGAGCTGGGGAATCAGAGGTGGGGAATCAGAGTTGGGGAATCAGAGGCCGGGAATTAGATATGGGGAAACAGAGGAGGGGAATCAGAGGCGGGGAAACAGAGGCGGGGAATCAGATATGGGGAATCAGAGGTGGGGAATAAGTTGCAGGGAAGCAGAGGCCGGGTATCTGAGCTGGGGAATAAGAGGCGGGGAATCTGAGTTGGGGAATCAGAGGCCGGGAATTAGATATGGGGAAACAGAGGAGGGGAATCAGAGGCGGGGAAACAGAGGCGGGGAATCAGATATGGGGAATCAGAGGTGGGGAATCAGATATGGGGAAACAGAGGCGGGGAATCAGAGGCGGGGAAACAGAGGCGGGGAATCAGATATGGGGAATCAGAGGTGGGGAATCAGAGGTTGGGAATCAGAGGCAGGGAATCAGATATGGGAAATCAGAGGTGGGGAATCAGTGGTTGGGAATCAGATGTGCGGAATCAGAGATGGGGAATCAGAGTCCGGGAATCAGAGATGGGGAATCAGAGGCGGGGAATGAGATATGGGGAATCAGAGGCGGGGAATCAGAGGCAGGGAATCAGATGTGCGGAATCAGAGGCGGGGAATCAGAGGCGGGGAAACAGATGCTGGGAATCAGATATGGGGAATCAGAGGTGGCGAATCGAAGGCGCTGAATCGGAGATGGGGAATCAGAGGCGGGGAATCAGAGGCAGGGAATCAAACACGGGGAATCAGAGGCGGGGAATCAGAGTTGGGGAATCAGAGGCGGGGACTCAGATATTGGGGAAACAGAGGCGGGGAATCAGAGGCGGGGAAACAGAGGCGGGAAATCAGATATGGGGAATCAGAGGTGGGGAATCAGAGGTTGCGAATCAGAGGCAGGGAATCAGGGGCGGGGAATCAGAGGCGGGGAATGAGTGGCAGGGAATCAGATGTGCGGAATCAGAGATGGGGAATCAGAGGCAGGGAATCAGAGGCGGGGAATCAGAGGCAGGGAATCAGAGGCCAGGAATCAGAGGCGGGGAATCAGATATGGGGAATCAGAGGTGGGGAATCAGAGGCAGGGAATCAGATGTGCGGAATCAGAGATGGGGAATCAGAGGCAGAGAATCAGAATCAGAAGCGGGGAATAAGAGGCCGGGAATCAGAGTCCGGGAATCAGAGATGGGGAATCAGAGGCGGGGAATGAGATATTGGGAATCAGAGGCGGGGAATCAGAGGCAGGGAAACAGAGGCGTAGAATCAGATATGCGGAATCAGAGATGGCGAATCAAAGGCGTTGAATCGGAGATGGGGAATCAGAGGCGGGGAATCAGAGGCAGGGAATCAGAGTTGGGGAATCAGAGGCGGGGAATCAGATATGGGGAAACAGAGGTGGGGAATCAGAGGCGGGGAAACAGAGGTGGGGAATCAGATATGGGGAATCAGAGGTGGGGAATCAGTGGTTGGGAATCAGAGGCAGGTAATCAGAGGCGGGGAATCAGAGGCGGGGAATCAGAGGCAGGGAATCAGATGTGCGGAATCAGAGATGGGGAATCAGAGTCCGGGAATCAGAGATGGGGAATCAGAGGCGGGGAATGAGATATGGGGAATCAGAGGCGGGGAATCAGAGGCGGGGAAACAGATGCGGTGAATCAGATATGGGGAATCACAGGTGGCGAATCAAAGGCGCTGAATCAGAGATGGGGAATCAGAGGCGGGGAATCAGAGGCAGGGAATCAAACACGGGGAATCAGAGGCGGGGAATCAGAGTTGGGGAATCAGAGGCGGGGAATCAGATATGGGGAAACTGAGGCGGGGAATAGGAGGCGGGGAAACAGAGGCGGGGAATCAGATATGGGGAATCAGAGGTGGGGAATCAGATGTTGCGAATCAGAGGCATGGAATCAGAGGCGGGGAATCAGAGGCGGGGAATCAGAGGCAGGGAATCAGATGTGCGGAATCAGAGATGGGGAATCAGTCGCAGGGAATCAGAGGCGGGGAATCAGAGGCAGGGAATCAGAGGCCGGGAATCAGAGGAGGGGAATCAGATATGGGGAATCAGAGGTGGAGAATCAGAGGCAGGGTATCAGATGTGCGGAATCAGAGATGGGGAGTCAGAGGCAGAGAATCAGAATCAGAAGTGGGGAATCAGAGGCCGGGAATCAGAGGCCGGGAATCAGATGCCGGGAATAAGAGGCCGGGAATCAGAGGTGGGGAATCAGAGGCGGGGAATGAGATATGGGGAATCAGAGGCGGGGAATCAGAGGCGGGGAAACAGAGGCAGGGAATCAGATATGGGGAATCAGAGGTGGCGAATCAAAGGTTGTGAATCAGAGATAGGGAATCAGAGGCGGGGAATCAGAGGCAGCGAAACAAACACGGGGAATCAGAGGTGGGGAATCAGAGCTGGGGAATCAGAGGCGGGGAATCAGTGTTGGGGAATCAGATATGGGGAATCAGAGGTGGGGAATCAGAGGTTGGGAGTCAGAGGCAGGGAATCAGAGGCGGGGAATCAGAGGCGGGGAATCAGAGGCAGGGAATCAGATGTGCAGAATCAGAGTAGGGGAGTCAGAGGCAGGGAATCAGAGGCGGGGAATCAGAGTTGGGGAATCAGATATGGGGAATCAGAGGTGGGGAATCAGAGGTTGGGAGTCAGAGGCAGGGAATCAGAGGCGGGGAATCAGAGGCGGGGAATCAGAGGCAGGGAATCAGATGTGCAGAATAAGAGAAGGGGAATCAGAGGCAGGGAATCAGAGGCGGGGAATCAGAGGCCGGGAATGTGAGGCCGGGAATGAGAGGCCGGGAATCAGAGGCCGGAAATCAGAGGCCGGGAATCAGAGGTGGGGAATAAGAGGCACGGAATCAGATGTGCGGTATCAGAGATGGGGAATCACAGGCAGGGAATCAGAGTCGGGGAATCAGAGGCGCGGAATCAGAGGCAGGGAATCGGATGTGCGGAATCAGAGATGGGGAATCAGAGTTGGGGAATCAGAGTCCTGGAATCAGAGATGGGGACTTAGAGGCGGGGAATCAGAGGCGGGGAAACATAGGTGGGGAATCAGATATGGGGAATCAGAGGTGGGGAATCAGAGGCGCTGAATCAGAGATGGTGAATCAGAGGCGGGGAATCAGAGGCAGGAAATCAGACATGGGGAATGAGAGGCTGGGAATCAGACATGGGGAATCAGAGGTGGGGAATCAGAGATGGGGAATCAGAGGTGGGGAATCAGAGTTGGGGAATCAGAGGCGGGGAATCAGATATGGGGAAACAGAGGCGGGGAATAAGATGCAGGGAAACAGAGGCGGGAAATCAGATATGGGGAATCAGAGGAGGGGAATCAGAGGTTGGGAATCAGAGGCAGGGACTCAGAGGTTGGGATTCAGAGGCAGGGAATCAGATGCGGGGAATAAGACGCGAGGATTCAGAGCTGGGTAATCAGAGGCGGGGAATCAGAGTTGGGGAATCAGAGGCGGGGAATTAGATATGGGGAAACAGCGGCGGGGAATTAGAGGCGGGGAAACAGAGGCGGGGAATCAGATATGGGGAATCAGAGGTGGGGAATCAGAGGCAGGGAATCAGATGTGCGGAATCAGAGATGGGGAATCAGAGGCAGGGAATCAGAATCGGTAGCGGGGAATCAGAGGCCGGGAATATGAGGCCGGGAATCAGAGGTGGGTAATCAGAGTCCGGGAATCAGAGGCGGGGAATGAGATATGGGGAATTAGAGGCGGGGAATCAGAGGCGGGGAAACAGAGGCGTGGAATCAGATATGGGGAATCAGAGGTGGCGAATCAAAGGCGGTGAATCAGAGATGGGGAATCAGAGGCGGGGAATCAGAGGCAGGGAATCAAACACGGGGAATGAGAGACGGGGAATCATAGCTGGGGAATCAGAGGCGGGGAATCAGAGTTGGGGAATCAGAGGCGGTGAATCAGATATGGGGAAACAGAGGCGGGAAATCAGAGGCGGGGAAACAGAGGCGGGGAACCAGATATGGGGAATCAGAGGTGGGGAATCAGATATGGGGAAACAGAGGCGGGGAATCAGAGGCGGGGAAACAGAGGCGGGGAATCAGATATGGGGAATCAGAGGTGGGGAATCAGTGGTTGGGAATCAGAGGCAGAGAATCAGATATGGGGAATCAGAGGTGGGGAATCAGTGGTTGGGAATCAGATGTGCGGAATCAGAGATGGGGAATCTGAGTCCGGGAATCAGAGATGGGGAATCAGAGGTGGGGAATGAGATATGGGGAATCAGAGGCGGGGAATCAGAGGCAGGGAATAAGATGTGCGGAATCAGAGATGGGGAATCAGAGTCCGGGAATCAGAGATGGGGAATCAGAGGCGGGGAATGAGATATGGGGAATCAGATATGGGGAAACATAGGCGGGGAATCAGAGGCAGGGAAACAGAGGCGGGGAATCAGATATGGGGAATCAGAGGAGGGGAATCAGAGGTTGGGAATCAGAGGCAGGGAATCAGAGATGGGGAATCAGAGGCGGGGAATGAGATATTTGGAATCAGAGGCGAGGAAACAGATGCGGTGAATCAGATATGGGGAATCAGAGGTTGGGAATCAGAGGCAGGGAATCAGAGGTGGGGAATCAGATGCAGTGAATCAGATGCGGGGAATCAGAGGCGGGGAATCAGAGCTGGGGAATCAGAGGCGGGGAATCAGAGTTGGGGAATCAGAGGCCGGGAATTAGATATGGGGAAACAGAGGAGGGGAATCAGAGGCGGGGAAACAGAGGCGGGGAATCAGATATGGGGAATCAGAGGTGGGGAATAAGTTGCAGGGAAGCAGAGGCCGGGTATCTGAGCTGGGGAATAAGAGGCGGGGAATCTGAGTTGGGGAATCAGAGGCCGGGAATTAGATATGGGGAAACAGAGGAGGGGAATCAGAGGCGGGTAAACAGAGGCGGGGAACCAGATATGGGGAATCAGAGGTGGGGAATCAGATATGGGGAAACAGAGGCGGGGAATCAGAGGCGGGGAAACAGAGGCGGGGAATCAGATATGGGGAATCAGAGGTGGGGAATCAGTGGTTGGGAATCAGAGGCAGGGAATCAGATATGGGGAATCAGAGGTGGGGAATCAGTGGTTGGGAATCAGATGTGCGGAATCAGAGATGGGGAATCAGAGTCCGGGAATCAGATGTGCGGAATCAGAGGTGGAGAATCAGAGGCGGGGAAACAGATGCTGGGAATCAGATATGGGGAATCAGAGGTGGCGAATCGAAGGCGCTGAATCGGAGATGGGGAATCAGAGGCGGGGAATCAGAGGCAGGGAATCAAACACGGGGAATCAGAGGCGGGTATCAGAGTTGGGGAATCAGAGGTGGGGACTCAGATATTGGGGAAACAGAGGCGGGGAATCAGAGGCGGGGAAACAGAGGCGGGGAATCAGATATGGGGAATCAGAGGTGGGGAATCAGAGGTTGCGAATCAGAGGCAGGGAATCAGAGGCGGGGAATCAGAGGCGGGGAATGAGTGGCAGGGAATCAGATGTGCGGAATCAGAGATGGGGAATCAGAGGCAGGGAATCAGAAGCGGGGAATCAGAGGCAGGGAATCAAACATGGGGAATCAGAGGCGG